>NC_068968.1:16757137-17096544 GCF_026419915.1 Harpia harpyja | reverse complement strand
AGTAAAAACCAGAGACACCTACTGGATCCTTCATACCACCACCATCCTTGCCCAGGCCTTCCCCTTTTTTCCATCCCATCTGCTCCAACATTTTATGTCCTTTGTTGCTGTTGCTGATTTCACTTTAAAGAAAGTTTAAGATAACTGATAAGCAAGAGTTAATACAAAGAATATGCTCTCTACTCAAATACTGAAGGACAGAAATGTGCAGGTATATGCTGCTCTAGAAACACAGACTCAACTACTGTGCTGTTCCTACTTCCATCAAGAGCTATCCAGAAGACCCTAGACTGCCACCTTTTGCAAGTTCTTCCATTAACATCTTTGGTTACCAAAGCTATGCCAAGCTTCCGGTCAATACCAACTTTCTTAAAACTCCCTCTGAACTACTTGCTTACTTTAGGAGTTAAAAGATACAGCATAGGTGGGTGCAAATCAACTGCACTAGGGAAAAGGAATTATCACTACCCTCAACACCAAATCATCCCAACGCACATATTTCATTGTCTCACACTTCCTTTTACTAACTTAAAAGCACCTACAAGTTCATGTTTCTTAATGTATTGGGTCTGGCTGAGATGGAGTTAATTCTCCCCAGAGCAGCCCTCATAGTGCTGTGCTGCGCATCGGTAGCTAGAAAGGTGTTGATAACACACCAGTGTTTTGGCTACTGCTGAGCAGTGCTGGCACAGCATCAAGGCTGTCTCTCCAACATTTTTGCCCCCCATCAACGGCAGGCTGGGGCTGGGCAAGATCTTGGGAGGGGACATAGCCAGGACAGCTGACCTAAACTAACCAAACAGATATTCCATACCATATGACGTCAGCTCAGCTATAAAAGCTAAGTAAAGGGAGACGGAAGGGGGGCATTTTTGTCTTCTGGAGCAACCACTACGCGTACTGAAGCCCTGCTTCCCAGGAAGTGGCTAGACATCGCCTGCTGATGGGAAATAGAGAATAACATCATTTGTTTTTCTTTGCTTTTGCGCGCGACCTTTGCTTTCACTTTATTAAACTGTCCTTATCTTGACCCACGAGCCTTTTGTTATATTTTCTCTCCCCTGTCCAGCTGAGGAGGGGGAGTGATAGAGCGGCTTTGGTGGGCACCTGGCGCCCAGCCAGGGTCAACACACCACAGTCCTTTTTGGCACCCAACGTGGGGCAAGACAACGGCAGTTTTGCATTAAGCGTGTTATAGCTATAGTAGTTATTAAGTGGCAAGCTCCTGTGCGGGTCATGGAGTTTGTTGGCTGCATTGCTTATCTCTTTATTTTGCTGAGCTTGGGAACATGTTAATACAAATAATGGCTGTGTGCTTTGCCCTGGCATTGATGGCTTTGCTGTGCTGGGGGAGCTATCTTGTGGAGGAGATGAGGGAATACATCTCCCTCTCCATACCTGGCACTGATGTGAATGGTTTTATTATGCAGGCCCCCGAGGTCCTTGTTCACCCTTATGTGAGCCGTTCAATACTACTAATTAATACTGGTGGTATATAATGGGTTTTGTGGAATCTGGTCTCGTCCTGGTATAAGAGAAGACAACTTTTGGGTGAGGCAATACTGAAATGTGCCCTCAAGCAGCCAGTCCCTGGGTGGCAGGGTGTATGGAAGGATTTGGGCAGATTCCTAGGATGGTTATCACCTCCTATAACCTGGGACTTTACACCCAAACAGGCAAGCAACCCTGGCAAACTGATGCATCACCTGATAGAAGGGTGCCTTGCCTACCCCAATGAAAACCAGCAGCTTCTCGCACTGTACTGGGGCCTGGCCTATGCCTACCGAGCCATAGTTCAGTACTCTCAGAGGACTATGGTTGAGGTAGGGACCCAAACTGCATCTGAGGACACCGTGCTCGAGATAGGGAATCAAACAACAACTACAGTAATTGCCCCAGTAGTGAAAAAGAGACAGTGGACAAGGAGATCAACGGGTCCATATCATTGATTAGTAAGGGAAGAAGAAGAAGAAGAGGAAAGGGTTGATCTAGAAGCCGGTCCTTTGATAAAGAAATTGGAGGAAGGAGTGAGAGAACTTAGACAGGAAGCAGAAACTACCCAGTCCCTGACCTCATCAGAACTTTGAGACATGTGAAAAGACTACAGCTGCCAGCCAGGTGAGCGGATTGCTGCCTGGTGTGACGGTCTGACAAATTATAGTCAATGTCTCAAACATTCGTTAAAGAACTTTGGTGGAGAAAACAGCCTCTGTAAAAATGCTGGAGTTTTGTGCACAGGACAATGTGGCTGGAGGAGAGGGCCCCACGGAGGGTGGGACCGCGCTTCTCCAAAGCCACAATTCCTTATCTTAAGTGACCAGGAGAAGGAGCACAGCATATGCGCCTGGAGGAGGAGGTCCCACGGAAGATGGGACTGTGCTTCTATCTTAAGCGGTCATGCCAGCAGGGAAAGAGAGGCAACTCCGCGATGAACCCCCCCCAAAGCTCTCCGACCGATTCCAGAGAACCCCGGGAACGGGAACTGTGCATGTCGAGACCATCAACTAACACACTGTAAAAGAAGGGAGAACGAGTTCTCAGTGCGTGCCCTCCGGAACTGGATCTCTGCACTGGCTGGACCAATGCTGGACCCAGGACTGGTGAAACCCTTTTCTTCACTCTTTCTTTCTTTATTTCTCTCTCTCCCTCTTTTCTTTCTCTCTTTTCCACAGTCCCTACACCTCATCCTTTTAAACATAAACCGTTGTCCTAGTTTCAGCTGGGATAGAGTTAACTGTCTTCCTAGTAGCTGGTACGGTGCTATGTTTTGAGTTAAGTATGCGAAGAATGTTGATAACGCTGATGTTTTCAGTTGTTGCTCAGTAGTGTTTAGACTAATGTCAAGGATTTTTCAGCTTCTCATGCCCAGCCAGCGACAAAGCTGGAGGGGCACAAGAAGTTGGCACAGGACACAGCCAGGGCAGCTGACCCAAAGTGGCCAACAGGGTAGTCCATACCATGTGACGTCCCATTTAGTATAGGAACTGGGAAGTGGGGGCGGGGGATCACCACTCGGGGACTAGCTGGGTGTCGGTCGGCGGGTGGTGAGCAATTGCACTGCGCATCATTTGTACATTCCAATCCTTTCATTATTGCTGTTGTCATTTTATTAGTGTTATCATTATCATTATTAGTTTCTTCTTTTCTGTTCTATTAAACCGTTCTTATCGCAACCCACGAGTTTTACTTCTTTGCCCGATTTTCTCCCCCATCCCACTGGGTGGGGGGAAGTGAGTGAGCGGCTGCATGGTGCTTAGTTGCTGGCTGGGGTTAAACCACAACAGCCCATTTTGGCGCCCATCGTGGGGCCCGAAGTGTTGAGATAATGACAAACCTGACCAGAGCTTGTTAAAACAAATTTGTTATAAGCATTCATTATATTGGTCTAATAGTCACTGGTTACTATGTCGATTTATGTGTTCTTAGAGTTGTTGCTCTGGTTTTTAAAGTTCTGTTATGTATCACCTCGCTTGCTGTATCTAGTCCCTCTTCTGCTGCTTATCATCCGTGGGAGGTGGATTAAGGTTTTCGCTTTGATGTATTGTATAACACTGGTTTATGGTATGATAAAGTCGTCAGCTGTGGGATTAATCCGGTACTTGCACTCAGCATTGTCACCTTTATACTGTGGGAGCCATCTGTGGGAAACTATTAATAATTACACCATTTACCTTTCCTCCTCGGAGAGCCAATCTATGGGTGGGGTACCTTTCTTCCCCTTTCCCTTCTCCTTCAGTCCCGTTACAATGGCATTCGGGAACTTTGAAAAATTTGAATACCCTTGGGATGTTGAGACCAGCACGGTCCTAGCCCTACTGCTAGGAATTAGCATGCTCCTGAATGTGATTCAGCTCTTGTCTAAGGTTAAACAACTATTTAAGAAGATCACCCAGAGATCTGCCCTGAGGCTGGATAATTATGAGTGGCAGGGTGTGTGGGGTAGTATGGGCAAGTACCTAGAACAGTGGATACCTCCAATGTTTTGGAAATTCACCTCTGAACAAGTGCAGAATCCGGAAGAACTAGTAAAATATTTGGAAAAAGTATGCTGTCGCCCTGGCAACTCCAGAGAGATACAAATGACTGCAACGTGCTGGGGCCTGGCCTATGCCTATTGAGCCCTGTTCAACACAACTCAGTACCCTCAAGGGGAAGAGAAGGTCTCTGGATCTGACAACAAGATGACAGGCACTGCGGTCACCCAAACCTTGGTGATGGGCACTGCAGCCCCTCCAGCCCCAGCGAAGAGCACTGCGGCTACCCAAACCTCGGCGACGGGCACTGCGGTCCCTCCAGCCCCAGCGACGAGCACAGCAGCTACCCAAACCTTCGCAACAGACACTGCGGTTATCCAAAACCTGGCGAACGGTACTGCAACTGAACCAGCGGACAAACCTGCACCAGAATCAGTTGCCCCCGTACATATGTGGTGGGTTGACGCTGGCTGGACACCAGGTGCCCACCAAAGCCGTTCTATCACTCCCCCTCCTCAGCTGGACAGGGGAGAGAAAATATAACAAAGAGCTTGTAGGTCGAGATAAGGACAGGAGAGATCACTCACCAATTACCGTCACGGGCAAAACAGACTCAGCTTGGGGAAAATTAACTCAATTTATTACAAATCAACCAGAGTAGGGTAATGAGAAATAAAACCAAATCTCAAAACACCTTCCCTCCACCCCTCCCTTCTTCCCGGGCACAACTTCACTCCCGGATTCTCTACCAACCCCCCCAGCGGCACAGGGGGACGGGGAATGGGGTTTACGGTCAGTTCATCACACGTTATTTTCTGCCACTTCATCCTCCTCAGGGGGAGGACTCAACACACTCTTCCCCTGCTCCAGCGTGGGGTTCCTCCCACAGGAGACAGTCCTCCACAAACTTCTCCAACGTGGGTCCTTCCCACGGGCTGCAGTTCTTCACGAACTGCTCCAGCATGGGTCCTTTCCACGGCATGCAGTCCTTCAGGAGCACACTGCTCCAGCATGGGTCCCCCACGGGGTCACAAGTCCTGCCAGAAAAGCTGCTCCGTGGGCTCCTCTCTCCACAGATCTGCAGGTCCTGCCAGGAGCCTGCTCCAGCGTGGGCTTCCCATGGGGTCACAGCCTCCTTCGGGCACCCACCTGCTCCGGCGTGGGGTCCTCCACGGGTTGCAGGTGGATATCTGCTCCACCATGGACCTCCATGGAATGCAGGGGGACAGCCTGCCTCACCATGGTCTTCACCATGGGCCGCAGGGGAATCTCTGCTCCAGCGCCTGGAGCATCTCCTCCCCCTCCTTCTTCACTGACCTTGGTGTCTGCAGGGTTGTTTCTCTTACATGTTCTCACTCCTCTCTCCAGCTGCTGTTTTCTGTCTGTCCCAACTTTTTTTTCCCTCTTAAAAATGTTATCACAGAGGCGTTACCACTATCGCTGATTGGCTCGGCCTTGGCCGGTGGCGGGTCCGTCTCAGAGCCGGCTGGTATTGGCTCTGTCGGACACAGGGGAAGCTTCCAGCAGCTTCTTACAGAAGCCACCCCTGCAACCCCCCCCGCTACCAAAACCTTGCGACACAAAGTCAATACAACATAAAAAGAAATATACAAAAAAATCAGTTCGCTTAGCGAAGGATGAAGGTGAACCAGGGTCATCACGGGAACAGGAGGAAGAGGCCGAACCAGAGGTAATAACCCAGTCCCCGTCCTTGAGTGAGCTGCGGGATATGCGAAAAGATTTCGGCCGCCGTATAGGTGAGCATATTATCACCTGGCTCCTCCGATGCTGGGACAATGGGGCTAATAGCTTGGAATTAGAAGGTAGGGAAGCCAAGCAGCTGGGATCGCTTGCCAGGGAAGGTGGCATTGACAAGGCAATTGGAAAAGGGACACAAGCCCTCAGCCTCTGGAGGCGACTCCTGTCAAGTGTGAAGGAAAGGTACCCCTTTAAGGAAGATGTTATATGTCAATCAAGCAACTGGACCACCATGGAAAAAGGTATCCAATATCTGAGGGAATTAGCTGTGCTAGAGACGATTCATTATGGCCTGGACAACCCACAATTACCCAGAGATCCAGACGAAGTCCAATGCACACGACCCATGTGGCGGAAGTTTGTAAGGACCGCACCATCATCCTATGCCAACTCACTGGCAATATGACCTGGAAAGATGAAGAGGCACCAACAGTGGATGAAGTGGCTCACCAACTCTGTCAATACGAAGAAAATCTCTCCTCCTCCCTACAAGCCTGCATTTCGGCTGTGGAGAAGCCTTCCGAGGATTTCCAGCAATTCAAAGAGGATATGTCCTATTGCCCACCTGTAAGGACCAATGTCTCAGCTATTAGGAGTGAGCGCTCCTCTGCCCAAGAGAGAGAATATAGAAGGTACACACCACGGGGTGCCCTGTGGTTTTACTTATGTGATCATGGAGAGGACATGAGGAAATGGGATGGAAAACCTACCTTGCTCCTAAATGCACAGGTATGTGAGCTGCGAGGAAAAACCACCACAAAAGGGGATTCTACCAGGAAAAATGCCGCTCCGGTTTCCAAACAGAGTAGAAGAGCTGATCTTGTTTCTGATCCTCTTGAAGGGAATTCTGAGCCGATTTTACGAGAAGTGGGTAATGGATACTCTGACCAGAATTAGAGGGGCCCTGCCTCCAGCCAGGTGGAGGAAAGGGATAAGCGGGTCTATTGGACTGTGTGGATTCGATGGCCTGGCACGTTAGACCCACAGGAGTATAAGGCTCTAGTAGACACCGGTGCACAGTGCACTCTAATGCCATCAAGTTATAAAGGGGCAGAACCCATTTGTATTTCTGGTGTGACAGGGGGATCCCAAGAGTTAACTGTATTGGAAGCTGAAGTGAGTCTAAATGGGAATGAATGGCAGAAACACCCCATTGTGACTGGTCCAGAGGCTCCATGCATCCTTGGCATAGACTACCTCAGGAGAGGGTATTTTAAGGACCCGAATGGTTATCGATGGGCTTTTGGTATAGCTGCCTTGGAGACGGAGGGCACGGAACAGCTGTCTACCCTGCCTGGTCTCTCTCAAGACCCTTCGATTGTGGGGTTGCTGAGGGTTGAAAAACAAGTGCCAATTGCTACCACGAGGGTGCACCGGCAGCAATATCGCACCAACCGAGACTCTCTGATTCCCATCCACAAGTTGATTCACCAACTGGAGAGCCAAGGAGTGATCAGCAAAACTCGCTCACCCTTTAATAGTCCCATATGGCCAGTGCGAAAGTCTAATGGGGAGTGGAGACTAACATAGACTATTGTGGCCTGAATGCAGTTACGCCACCGCTGAGTGCTGCCGTTCCAGATATGCTAGAACTTCAATACGAACTAGAGTCAAAGGCAGCCAAGTGGTATGCCACAATGGACATTGCTAAATGCGTTTTTCTCAATCCCTCTGGCAGCAGAGTGTCGTCCACAATTTGCCTTTACTTGGAGGGGTGTCCAGTACACTTGGAATCAATTGCCCCAGGGGTGGAAACACAGCCCCACCATTTGCCATGGACTAATCCAGACTGCACTGGAAAAAGGTGAAGCTCTGGAACACCTGCAATACATTGATGACATCATCGTATGGGGCAACACGGCAGAAGAAGTCTTTGAGAAAGGGAAGAAAATAATCCAAATCCTATTGAAAGCCGGTTTTGCCATAAATGAAACTAAAGGTCAAGGGACCTGCACAGGAGATCCAGTTTTTAGGAATAAAATGGCAAGATGGACATCGTCAGATCCCAATGAATGTGATCAACAAAATAGCAGCTATGTCTCCACCGACTAATAGAAAGGAAACACAGGCTTTCTTAGGTGTTGTGGGTTTTTGGAGAATGCATATTCCAAATTACAGTCTGATTGTAAGCCCTCTCTATCAAGTGACCTGGAAGAAGAATGATTTAAAATGGGGCCCTGAGCAACAACAAGCCTTTGAACAAATTAAACGGGAGATTGTTCATGCAGTAGCCCTTGGACCTGTCCAGGCAGGACAAGATGTTAAAAATGTGCTCTATACTGCAGCTGGAGAGAATGGCCCTACCTGGAGCCTCTGGCAGAAAGCACCCGGGGAGACCCGAGGCCGACCCCTGGGGTTTTGGAGTCGAGGATACAGAGGATCCGAGGCTCGCTATACTCCAACTGAAAAAGAGATATTGGCAGCATATGAAGGAGTTCGAGCTGCCTCAGAAGTGGTTGGTACTGAAACACAGCTCCTCTTAGCACCCCGACTGCCAGTGCTGGGCTGGATGTTCAAAGGGAGGGTCTCCTCTACACATCACGCAACTGATGCCACATGGACTAAGTGGGTCGCACTGATCACACAGTGGGCTCACATAGGAAACCCCAGTCGCTCAGGAATTGTGGAAGTGATCACGGACTGGCCAGAAGGCAAAGATTTTGGAATGTCGCCAGAGGAGGAGGTGGCACGTGCTGAAGAGGCCCTGCTGTATAATAAACTGTCAGAAAATGAGAGGCAATATGCCCTGTTCACTGACGGATCCTGTCGCATCGTGGGAAAGCATCGGAGGTGGAAAGCTGCCGTATGGAGTCCTACACAACAAGTCGCAGAAACTGCTGAAGGAGAAGGTGAATCGAGTCAGTTTGCAGAAGTGAAAGCCATCCAGCTAGCGTTAGACATTGCTGAAAGAGAAAAGTGGCCAGTGCTCTATCTCTATACTGACTCATGGATGGTGGCAAATGCCCTGTGGGGGTGGCTACAGCAATGGAAGCAGAGCAACTGGGAGCGCAGAGGTAAACCCATTTGGGCTGCCGCACTGTGGCAAGATATTGCGTCCCAGCTAGAGAATCTGGTTGTAAAAGTACATCATGTAGATGCTCACATACCCAAGGGTCGGGCCACTGAAGAACATCAAAATAATCAACAGGTGGATCAGGCTGCCAAGATTGAAGTGGCTCAGGTGGACCTGGACTGGCAACATAAAGGTGAGCTATTTATGGCTCAGTGGACCCATGACACTTCAGGCCATCAGGGAAGAGATGCAACATATAGATGGGCTCATGATCGAGGGGTGGACTTGACCATGGACACTATTGCACAGGTTATCCATGAATGTGAAACATGTGCTGCAATTAAGCAAGCCAAGCGGTTAAAGCCCCTGTGGTATGGAGGGCGATGGCTGAAATATAAATATGGGGAGACCTGGCAGATTGACTATATCACACTCCCACAAACTTGCCAAGGCAAGCGCTATGTGCTCACAATGGTGGAAGCAACCACCAGATGGCTGGAAACATATTCTGTACCCCATGCCACCGCCTGGAACACTATCCTGGGCCTTGAAAAGCAGGTCTTGTGGCGACATGGCACCCCAGAACGAATTGAGTCAGACAACGGGACTCATTTCCGAAACAACCTCATAGACACCTGGGCCAAAGAGCATGGCATTGAGTGGGTATATCGCATCCCCTATCACACACCGGCCTCCAGGAAAATTGAGCTATACAATGGACTGTACAAAATACTACATTGAGAGCAATGGGGGGGTGGAACCTTCAAACATTGGGATACACATTTAGCAAAAGCCACCTGGTTAGTCAACACCAGAGGATCTGCCAATTGGGGTGGCCCTGCCCAGTCAGAACTTTTACATACTGTAGAAGGGATAAAGTCCCTGTAATCCACATAAAAAATATTTTAGGGAAGACAGTCTGGGTTACTCCTGCCTCAGGCAAAAGCAAACCCATTCGTGGGATTGCTTTTGCTCAAGGACCTGGGTGCACTTGGTGGGTGATGCAAAAAGATGGGGAAGTCCGATGTGTGCCTCAAGGGGATCTGATTTTAGGTGAGAATAGCCAGAATTAAACTGTATGATATTAGTTGCTATATAACCCTGCTACTGTATGTTATCATTACTATAATTGTTATATGCTATATCCTTAGTACTATACTAAGAATCACTTAGATCAAGCAAGAATGAACTGTGATAAAACTGAGCAAAGCGCAGTAGTGATGGAACCAGAACTGACTCCAGCATGCAACAATCCAACAGTGCACACCATCCTCCTGCTGCATCCAATGTCACCTGCTCGTCACACTGCACTGAAGCCCAATCCTGTTCTGCTGACTGAGAGGACTTTGCACCATCCCTCCTGCACAGAAAGACTGGTATGACAGATGGAGCCCAGAGTCAGGAACTAAATGAACTCTATAAACATTTTATCAACATGACCCATGAACTAAAGGAATGATATCTCTGTGTGTGTATACGTATATATATATGTATAATTGTTTATGTGTCTCAAAGGGACAGAAAAGGTGATGATGATTGACCAGGATGTAACTGAAGGTATGGGAACTGAGCATGACGTCAATGTTATAGAATAAGGGGTGGATACTGTCCTGGTTTCAGCTGGGATAGAGTTAACTGTCTTCCTAGTAGCTGGTACAGTGCTGTGTTTTGAGTTCAGTATGCGAAGAATGTTGATAACGCTGATGTTTTCAGTTGTTGCTAAGTAGTGTTTAGACTAAAGTCAAGGATTTTTCAGCTTCTCATCCCCAGACAGTGAGAAAGCTGGAGGGGCACAAAAAGTTGGCACAGGACAGAGCCAGGGCACCTGACCCAAAGTGGCCAACGGGGTATTCCATACCATGTGACGTCCCATCTAGTATACAAACTGGGGGGGGGCAGGGAATCGCCGCTCGGGGACTAACTGGGTGTCGATCAGCAGGTGGTAAGCAATTGCATTGCGCATCATTTGTACATTCCAATCCTTTTATTATTGCTGTTGTCATTTTATTAGTGTTATCATTATCATTATTAGTTTCTTCTTTTCTGTTCTATTAAACCGTTCTTATCTCAACCCATGGGTTTTGCTTCTTTTCCTGATTTTCTCCCCCATCCCACTGGGTGGGGGGGGAGTGAGTGAGCGGCTGCGTGGTGCTTAGTTGCTGGCTGGGGTTAAACCATGACACTCAACTAGACTATTAAAGAACTATCAATCATTCAGAGCAAGCTGATCACCAGGCAGGGCAACAAAATATTGCCTAGGACTGCAGTGTCAAGGCATGATAGTTCTGCTAATCTCAATCATGAGTTTGTTTCAATAGAAAACTTTGTGTTTAAGGTCTTACACATTCTGGAACAACTTGCTGTCAGACATTGTTTAAAAAAACCCCAAAAAACCCAAACAAAAAAAACCCCACTGAACTAAATAGCTCAGTAGTAACTCAGTTACAGCACTCTCCTGCTTCCATATTTATTTTACATAACAGCCAACATCTTCTTACTTCCAGGACTGTCTCTTCTTTGAAGACTTCAAGAGAACCTACACTGTAAACCAGCAATTACTGAACACTGTACCACATGTAGCATACATGAGAGGTAATCCTACATCAAAGACAAACATATTACCCTCAGAAAATTTAATATTTTCTTGCAGGAATAATAAGTTATTTTCTATTACTTCTGTATTGGTACTATGATACTATTCTTCAGAAGTTAAGTATTACCAAGTTAATAAATAGGGAAAGAAATCTATGTTTATTTTTAAAATGAAGAGGTTATCGAAATGCTAGTTCTTGTGATTTTATCTTGGTTTTGCGGTATCTGATGCATTTCATGAAGCAACTGGTCCTCATTTCATGCAATTATGTGAGAACAGCAGTTCCCATTTAAAATAATGCAAGTATAGTCCACATAGTTATAAAGAAAAGCTGGACAAATATGGAATCTAGGAGTTCAGCTGTCAAAAGCAAATCATAACATTCCTTACAAAAATTTAGAGTTCTAAAAATCCTAAGCAAATCTCAGCATCACTGAACAGATGACATTAGTAATACTGTAGTCAGAAGACTTCGATTTTTTGTTTACTAATAGAAACATACAAATTCTGACTTTTCAAAGTGATGTTACAATTGTTTTGTGAATGTAACATAACATCCTGATTCTATATTCTGTTGTTGCTTCCTGATCAGTACGAGACTATGCTACTTCTTTTGAACAACCTGTCTAATCTTATTTTTTTCTTAATTCTGTCCTACCTAAGAATGCCTGTGAATACTGAAAGGTACAGTGCTGATGAAGCACTACAGAAAACAAAATAACAGGTTTTTCCCCCCCCAGTACTGTCACACAACAAGCTACACTCTCTTCAGATCTTCATTAATATTTATTGCAGTGTTGGGTTATGTGTGCATTCTTTCTCTGAAGAAATCTGGTTTTGATATAAACTATTAATTGAACTCTTGTAACAACATCAAGTTTTTAGAAGAGAAAGCTAGACACTGATGCTAATGGAATCTATTCCCAACTTGCATGTTTTTATGCAGGACCTGTAAGCATCACTACAATAATCAGTAAAAGAAAAAACAAACAAAAAACCAAACAAAAAAAACCCCAAAACCACCACACACCACCCACAACATTCATTTCAGATTCAGAACTTCCTATAACCCCCATGATTTGAAGCATTTAAAAGTGGGATTTTCAAAAGCAATTCACCAAAAATATGGATACAAGAATATCTAGACATACTTCTGTATGTATCACAGAGCATGATAAATTAGCTTATATGGACTATGATGCTACTGCAGTTAGACTGCTCCCATTACCAGAGCCACTCTGCTTAAGATGTGCACCATGGCCATCAACTGAAGAGATTCAGGAGATTAAGTCTAAATGACTTTCAATTCCATAGTAAAGAAAGAAATGGGTAAACAGAAATTTACATTTCATCAATTTCAGAAAGCTTTGCCAGAGGCTTTCCCTATTCACTCAGTGCAATGTCAGACTAATACATCTGGCCTCTTCATGACTGACTGAAGCCATAGCACATGAAACGAACACAATTAGTCCATAGCCCACACACTGCTGTGGGCTTCTTTATCTATTTAAGAAGAGTACAGAGAGAGTTAATGGTTATGAAGATAATATTTAGATGAAACAATATTACATAATGCAGAAAAAAAACCCAAAAAAGTTTTATAAGGGTTAATCCCAAATATTTATTGTTCAGTTTTTCCAGAGACCCAAAATGATTGCCATGATTCAGCAAACCAACGGCAGCAATGAGAACAGAAGTCCTGTGGATGAGGTTTAAGAAAACTATTAACAGCAGAATAGAAGAACTGGACCACACCTCGACTCATGTTCATGCTTTATTAAATCATGGTATAAGTAAATCACAGTATAAGTATCAGAAATAGTGTGGCCAGCAGGAGCAGGGAAGTGATTGAACTGAGGGAACTGGGGTTGTTTAGTCTGGAGAAGAGGAGGCTGAGGGAAGACCTTATCGCTCTCTACAACTACCTGAAAGGAGGTTGTAGTGAGGTGGGTGCTGGTCTCTTCTGTCAGGTGGCTGGAGATATAGGACAAAAGGAAATAGCCTCAAGTTGTGCCAGGGGAGGTTTAGATTGGATATTAGGAAAAATTTCTTTACTGAAAGGGTTGTCAGGTGTTGGAACAGGCTGCCCAGGGAAGTGGTTGAGTCACCATCCCTGGAGGTATTCAAAAAGCACGTAGACAAGGCACTTCAGGACATGGTTTAGTGGGCATGGATGATGGTTGGACTCGATGATCTTGAAGGTCTTTTCCAACCTAAATGATTCTATGATTCTATGATTCTATGAGATAATGGTGATTTGCTAAAACATGAACTTCTAGTAGTGACCAATCTCTGTGTGGAAAGCATGGTTAGGTCTAAGATGAAATGCTACTGTACTGATGTAAGTTTGACAAATACTGGTGGTATGCAACCTGAATATTACCATTTGTTAACTTCTGTGAATTCTTTGCAGCTTCTCAGCAGATTAAAGTTGATGACAACCATAAACCAGTTTTAAAGTAGGAGATGTTTACTCCTACTTTAGCATACTCCTGCTTTTCTATTTCAGTTCAGTTGTGCTAGATTCCCAGCTCAGAGGTGCTGTTCCTGCAGACTAACCAGAAATTGTTTCTGGTTTTCTCTAGGACACAAGAGAGAAAAGAGAGCAACTGGATATTTCTCTGGACAAACCCATTACCAATACTCAATTGCTGACAAAAATAATCAGGTGAGTTCACCTAAGAGACTTGGGCATGGGTAATTCCAGATAAAAATTATCCTGGGAAACTCTTGTGTTTAAACTTGCAAAAAATTAATTAAGAAAGATGGGGTTAGCACCCAGCGTTAAAAGGGGGACGCCCCTTGCTGAGGTTTTAGAAAATTGGAAAAAGATACCCTTGGCACAGACATTGCAAAAAAAGAAATTGATAATATTGTGCCAAGAGGAATGGCCATTCCTGACGAGAAATAGAGGAGGAGGGCCAATGGATGAGTGGCCTCCTAAGGGAACATTTAAACCCCATAAGCAAAAATTTTTGAGAATGATTTTGGAAGACTCCAGAAGTCAAGATATTGATTATTGGTATATTTGGTATAATTGGGCACAACAAAGGAGAAAAACTCCCTTGTTGAAAATGAGGAAAAGTTTACTTCCCTCAACCCCTGAGGCTGAGGAAACTGAGCTTTTCTCAAAAGGTGCTAGCATGTATCCAATGCATTTGGACTACATCCCAAACCCAAGAGCAGGACCGGGTGCACCTGCTGAAGTTCCTGCAGTAACTGGAGTAATGAGGCATGAACCTTAGAAGCAAGGTGATTTAGTAGCCTGTCAATCAAAGATGCCTCAGCTGTGTGATGATGCTGAAAAATGTGCTCAATTGTTATCAGGAATTGTCACTGATTATATCCCCAATTGGAATGATATGAGGACTCTGCTGCAAGAATTATTTCAGGCAGAGGAAAGAGAGAAGATTTTCCAAAAGGATAGAGAAATTGCTCAGAGAGGCCAGGGGTTAAACCCATGGCCTGAATAAGATCCAGAATGGAATCTTGTCAACCACAGAAGGAGCTAGGGCTCCCCGAGCTGCCGTTCAACAATTAATAGAAGCAGCTCGCCAAGCTGGTGAGAGAGTAACTAATTGGACAAAGGTTTTAGAATGTAGGCAGAGACCTGATGAACATCCAGGTGATTACTGGGGACAATTGAAAGCAACTTTGTTGAAATATGGGGGCGTGACTTGTGACAATTTCCAGGAGCCTTTAGCTATTAGTGTTTTTGTAGATCTGTCTGCTCCAGACATAAGTAAATATTTTAAGAAACATATGCCAGGCTGGCAGGGTGAGACATTAGCTAAAATTCTAAGTATTGCTGCCTTTGTTTTCGACAGGAGAGCTGAAGAAAAACAAAAACAGGAAGAAGAGAAATTAAAAATCGAAAGAAAGCGAGAGCGGAAAGAGAAGGAGAGAGAAATTGGACTGTTAGCTGCAGCAATTACTCAGAATTTTAACCCACGAATGAGAGGTCGGGGATTCTCTCGGGGAAGATTTAGGGGAAGAGGGGCGCAAAGTAGAGCTCCCCCTGTTTCCCAGCATGCTAACTCTTTAGAGTGTTTTTATTGTGGAAACTTAGGACATATGCAAAGAGAGTGCCCACTGAGACCTGTTGCAACCCGAGGAAGATTCCCACCTGCCGGACCACCACGCCTCATTCGCAGTAAAGAATGGTATTCCTCTTCTCTGGGAACTAAAAGAACAATGGGACCTGTTGGAATCAAGGTAGATGAGCGCGGTCAGATTTCTGCAAAGGTAAAAGGTATTCTTGTTACTTTCCTAGTAGATACGGGAGCGACATTGTCTCTGTTAAATTTTGAAGTCCCCCAGATGTCAAATGAAACTGATGATACGGGGGGTGGTAGGGGAAGAGATAAAATATTTGTCTACTCCTCTGCCAGTAGTTTTGAATGGAAAATTAGTCTGGGGAAGATTTGTAATTTCTCCAGACTCTCCCATTTCCCTGCTGGGACGAGACCTTTTGCAGGGATTTGGTACGTTTATCTCTTTGGCGCCTACAGGAATCCGATTAATTGTAATGGGTTCTGAAGTAATCGAATTTAAAGAACAAAAACATAGTGATTCAAAAATACCACCTGAATTAGTTGGAGTTCCCAGAGAACTTTGGAGTACATCAGGAGATGAAGTAGGATTATTGAAATCTGCTGAACCAGTTGTGATAAAAACAAAAGGAGGGACGACTCCTTCAATTCGGCAATATCCGATTATAAATGAAGCCATTCCCAGCATTGAAAAACAAATTGTGCATTTTTTGGAAAAGGGGATTTTGAGAGAATATCGTAGTCCCTAGAATACTCCAATTTTGCCAGTAAGTAAACATAGGACAGATAAGGATGGAGATCCTGAATATAGATTTGTTCAAGATTTACAAGCAGTGAATGAGCATGTAATTGCCCCACACCCTGTGGTGCCAGATCCTAGTCTGATTTTAACCCAGATTCCAGTCTGGGTGCAGTATTTCACAGTGCTTGACCTTACCGGAGCTGTCTTTAGTATTCCAATTGCTGAAGAAAGCCAACCAATTTTTGCTTTTACTTGACAAGGGAAGCAACTTACTTGGACTAGGCTACCGCAAGGCTTTACTAGTTCACCAACGATTTTTTCTCAGATTCTGAAGAATGATTTACAAGATTTAGTCTTTCTAAGTAAATCTGTCCTGGTGCAATATGTTGATGATTTGTTATTGGCAAGTAAAACTGAGAATGATTGTATTCGAGCTACTGAGTATCTGTGTATCCAGCTTGTTAAAAAGGGACACCGTGCATCTCCATCTAAATTGCAGTTTTGCAAACAGCAAGTAAAATATTTGGGATTTATATTAAAGCCCGGAGTATGAGAAGTAGACCCTGAAAGAGTCCGAGCAATTCAAGAAATACCGAGACCAGTGACGAAAAAACAGTTGAGAGGATTTTGGGGACAGGTAGGATTTTGCCGTCCTTGGATCCCGGGATTCAGTGAAATAGCTAAACCTTTGCATGAAGCAACTCGAAATGAGGAAATAGAACCAATCGCTTGGGGCACTGAGAGGGAGAAAGCCTTTCGTACTTTAAAAGCTGCACTCTTATCTGCCCCAGCATTAGGGCTTCCTGATTATTCAAAACCTTTTAAATTATATTGTGATGAAGCAAAAGTGGTTGCAAAGGGAGTGTTAGTACAAACTTTAGGACCGCATGAGAGACCTGTTGCTTATTTTTCTTCTACATTAGACCCAGTGACTAAAGGAACTCCCTTTTGTATCAGAGCAATAGCTGCTGCAGCTGAAATGGTTGAGAAAACCAGAACAATTGTTTTAGGTCATCCACTAACTGTTTGTGTACCTCACGAGGTAGAAATTTTGTTAAAGCAATATGCGGAGAAAGTTTTGTCTCCACAACGAGCACATAGGTATGAAATAATTCTTTTATTGGCTGACAATTTGAAATTGGAAAGGTGCAATACTTTAAACCCTGCAACTTTAATGCCTTTACCCTCTGATGGAGAAAAAGATAACCACAATTGTGCTAATCTCATAAGTGAAACCAGCAAGCCACGAGATGACCTGAGAGATCAACCTTTAGATAACCCTGATTTGAACATCTTCACGGATGGCTCATCTTACTATGAAGAAGGCCGAAGATGTACCGGTTTCGCTGCCACCACAGAAACACAGGTATTGTTGGCTGGACCTTTGCCTGTTTTTTTGGGTGCACAAGGAGCAGAAATAGTTGCTCTTACTGAAGCTGCAAAGTATGCAATTGGAGTCAGAGTTAATATTTATACAGACTCTAAATATGCCTTTGGTGTATGTCATGCTACGGGGACTTTATGGAAGGAAAGGGGTTTTCTGACTTCGGCGGGAAAAACTGTTGCTCACGGACAACAGATCAAAGACCTTTTAGAAGCAATCCAATTGCCCTCTGAGATATCTGTGATCTATATAAAGGCACACACTCAGAGACAAGACATGATTGCAAAAGGGAATTCTCTAGCCGACCAAGCCGCTAGAGCAGCAGCGCGACAAGTTGTGTCCGTTATGTCTCTGTTACAACATGAAATAACATTTGAGCTCCCAGACGTGAATAAGCTGTATGAAGACCTCCCGGAGGAAGAAAAACAACAATGGACTCGGTTGGGAGCCCAGCAGCGAGAAGGGCAGTGGATTCTGAATAACAAACCTCTCCTTCCAAAAAGGTATTTATTGCCGATAATGCAGTGGCATCATGAGAGGACCCATGGGGGACCGGAGAGCCTAGCGCTCTGAATCCAGAGACTCTGGGCAGCCCCAGGAATTTATGCAGCAGCAAAAAGAATTTGTGAAGGATGTAAGCTTTGCAGACAATATGCTTCAGTGCGAATTAAACCTCCTGGTGGGAAAAGACCACCAGCCACCTTTCCTTTTCAAAAACTCCAAATTGATTATGCAGATATGCCAAAAACAATGGGGTACTCTTACATGTTAGTGATTGTTGATCAGCTATCAGGATGGGTGGAAGCTTTTCCGACCAGGAAAAATGACTCAAAGGCAGTAGTAAAATCCTTATTGAAAGACATCATTCCAAGGTATGGGGTTCCTGAAGTAATTGATTCGGATCGAGGGAGTCATTTTACAGCTGCTATCCTGATACAGATTTATAATTCTTTGGGAATTTTTAATAAACTTTATACTCCACATCACCCTGAATCATCCGGACAGGTAGAACAAATGAATAGAACATTAAAGGAGAAGTTAGTAAAAGTTTGTAAACAGACTGGTTTGAAATGGCCTGAGGCTCTAAATTTGGTTTTGTGGGATATTAGGAATACTCCGAGGCAGCCAATTGGAGTTTCTCTGGCTGAGATCCTTTTTGGGAGAATACTTGCTGTTCCAGGTATGTATGTGCCAGCAAAGACTAGCCTCTTGGATGGAGATGAACAGGTAACACAATACCTCTTGTATCTGCAAAAGTCTTTTTTCCAAATGCGTAACCATGCCTATTGGTTTCGGGGAATAAACCCTGAAATCCAAGTTCATGATATACAACCAGGGGACAAAGTTTATATAAAGAACTTCAAAAGAAAGAACAGATTTGAACCAAAATGGGAAAGACCTTATACTGTCTTACTAACTTCTTTTTATGCCATAAGGTATCGGGGAAAGAAAATTGGATCCATCATTCACATGCCCGCAAAGAATCTGAAGCATAATGGACAATTGTAAAGTATTATTCCTTTTTGTACTTGTTTGTATTTTACCCTGGAGTGTCACCTTGTGGACAAAATTTGCATTGCGCTATCGAGATGCCCATACCAATAGAACTGTTATTACATATAGTGATTGTTCTTCTCAACTTTCAGGCCAAATTACAGGCCTACAGGGAAAGCCTGGACAGGTCATTTTTTCGGCTAGTTATCCGAAGACCGGACAGAGAGACCCTATTTATCCGCTGCTTAATTCTCTCAAATTCTGTGCCAATGTTAGAAGTAGACTTGACGATTTGTGGGATACTTGACCCAACAGCCGTGGCTTTCCTAAATGGTGGTGGGGATATGGCATTCCAAGAACTTATCCTGTATATCATATTCACCTTCAAGAACCAACATGGGGAATTGGGACATGGTGCTTTGACCATCAAATGTGGAGAATTTATGGTAAGGGAAACTGGTACTGTCATTGATTCTATTTATCAAGCAATCATTTTACTTTTAAATTCAGGATTGTAATAATCAAATGGAGACTTAATCTTGAGTGGAATTTCTGGCACCATCACATGGATTATCCCCATTCGTATCATAACATGCCATCTCTGAATGTGTCAAAACAATTTGTACGGAAACCTAGGGATGTTCACCAAGTAGAAAATGCCTGGACCAACAATATGCATGTGTCACTGATGAAATCTTTTACTGATAATCTAAATTTAAGTGAATGTTAGATTTGTGTTGCTCTACCAAAAACAGTGAATCAAGGATTTCAATTAGTAGGAATCCCGATTCCTAGAAGTGCAAATTGGAAAAAATACTGGTTTAATACTACTTTCTCCAAATCTTATGAAGAACAAATTTGGGAAATTAAAGTATCAAACTCAGGAGACTATTCACAAGTCCATTGTGTACAAAGATGTTATCCCTCAAGTGTTGATAACCAACGTTTATACAAAAATCACTCATTTGTAGGAAATTGGACTCAATACCAAAACATGACTTCTATTAACTCAGGATTGTGTTTAAGTTAGCGAGCACCTGAGGACTTAGGTATTTTTTAGTTATGTGGGAACAAAGCTTACAAAGCTTTGCCTCCAGATTGGGGAGGTATTTGTACCCTAGGAGTAATGTCTACAGATTTAGAAATTCACCCAAAAACTGTCTCAAGTGCAACATGGCATAGAACCTTTTAAACTTGAATTCAAAGAACTCTAAATCCCTTGACTGAAAGACCAACAGGATTTCATTAATTTGTTAGATGGCTGATTCCGGCTCTGGGAGTAAGTGAATTGGAGAAAGCAGTCTTAAATGTCTCTGGAGAAATTGAAAAATTAGCAAATTCAACTGCACATGGACTTTCCACTCTCCAGAAAGAGGTAACTGAACTTTCAAAAATGACTATCCAAAACCGAATGGCCTTAGACATGATTCTGGCTTCACAAGGTGGAGTTTGTACTGTCTTAAATACCAGCTGCTGTATGTATACTGATCTATCAGGAGAATTAATGACAGATGTCCAGAAAATTTAGGAGGTTAGTGCCACGATGCAACAAATTCAGAGATGACACATCCTGGGGATTTTCTGACACCTTTTCTTGG
This sequence comes from Harpia harpyja, assembly GCF_026419915.1. Classification (NCBI taxonomy): domain Eukaryota; kingdom Metazoa; phylum Chordata; class Aves; order Accipitriformes; family Accipitridae; genus Harpia; species Harpia harpyja. The sequence continues at coordinate 17,075,936 of NC_068968.1, read as the reverse complement.
TTAACATCTTGGTATCCAAATTTGACTACTTGGGTGAAAAAGTTAATTGTAATAGTACTTGTTGTTATAATCATGGTAGTATGTGTGATTGTTTTGTTTCAATGCTGTGTAAGTTGTAGCTCTAGGATAATACAGAAGATAGAAAAAGAAATGTGGAGTTATCAATAGGATTGCAGGAGTGCGATGAAAAACAAAAGGAGGGAATTGTAAAAGGAACTAGGCCTTAAGCCTTATTGTTTTAAGACTATTCATATTAGACATATAACTAATGATTAGAAATTGTTTTAGATATGATTAATAGAATGCAGGTGCTTATAAAACAATATGTATGAGCTGCTTAATTGTCCTATGTGTCTCCCCCTTCATGGCTGGCTTAAAACCCAGTCAAGCTGAATCAACAGAGGAAGGATCATACATCTTAGACCTAAGACATGGGAGTGAGTGATTAACTTTAGAACAAGATAAATTAATAGAATAACCTGAGTGATTTTTAGAAATTCAAAGGTATCTTTGAAGTGTAAGAAGATAAGTGATTGTGGTGACCGAAGACCTTCTGCCTATGACCACTAACTTCAGAAGAACCGAGACACGAGAATGGATGAGATAGATAAGATGATGAATGATAACGATATGAGAACAGAGATCGGCTGGAAAATTACAAAGACTTTGGACTCGGACAATGGGTGGTAAAAAGGTATATAAGATTTGGAAATTTTTGGAAGTATGCCATTCACTGTGGTGGTGGCCCAACTCTGAGTTGTTAATAAAGCAAACCTAGAGAAACCCACGTTTGAAAATTCTTTAACAAACTGTGCAAAATGTGTATTAAGTTCTCCTGGCTGGTACCCCCTGCTCCTGACCCCTGGTAATGTGGTTAGCATAACTAACACCATTTTATGAGGTTACACAGCCATTCTCTGTGACTGAGCAGGTCACATATTTGTTCCCTTCCCCTCATTATCAGGCCCTGAAGGTCCTGTGAACCAAGTAGACAAACCAAACAGATTTCTTCTTCCCTTCCCTACTAGCCTCAAGATTCCTGAGCACCAGGCCAATTACTCCCTTCCTTACTGGCCTTGAAGGTCCCAGGCACCCAGCCAACCAGGTGTTGTTGATGACCACATCACAGAACAGGGAAGCATAAAAGCACACAGAGCACTGTCTATAAAATCAAGCAGTTACAAGTCCTAAGTGGGGAACTTGGACTGGAACTGCTGCTGGACAGTGAGACCTGTGACCCCCCCAGTGGCCAGGGACACCTCCACCATCATCTGCTTCCTCCAAGGACTGACTTGTATTCTTTTATATGATTTTCGAGTCTAGATTATGATTGTTATATTGATACAGCAAACCATGCATTAAGATTTGACCTGATCTGCAGAGGGTCCAGGTGATTGATTAGAAATCATAAGTTAAGTTGTATTATAAATTCTGTATTACACTACTTATAGATTGTACTACATTGATTCTGCTTGTAGAAATCCTGTGCCATTCTAATCATAAATTCTGTGCTATACTAATCATAATATCCTGTTAAGAAAATAAAGCTTTAATTGTAACTATGATTTAGTGCTATCATCATTCTGCCAAGGATCCCTAAAAGAACCTGTGTGTCCCCTTAGTGTCGGGTGACACTGGTCTGAATCATAAAAGTTCACAAAAAGTGCAGATGAATACTAATAGTGGGGAGAGGTTACCCACATGTTTCTAACAGCAAGAATTTGTATTTAGTTGTAATTTCTGGCAAAGATTCGGGTCAGTTCTTACTTTTGCCACACTGGGTTCATAATCCTCTAATTTAAAGTCAAGGAAAGACTTACTTTTATACTAATTTAATGGATTAGAAATGTGGTCTGTATATTTCCATTTTTAATGCTTTGATTTTCTGCATTACACAGTTTATTTGTGCTTGAATGATCACTTTTCTGCCTCCACAAACTCTGTGGCCTTGTCTGTTATATGGCTGATGTAATCTAGTGTTTTCTACTGCATATTGTGAATAAATATGATTATTTCTGTGTATCTTGTGTTTGTTTTACATTTATTTGTGAAAAGCAGCAGAATATCCTAAATAGAGCCATATTGCTGTGTTTCCCTTTGCAAAGCAAATTGGTTTTCTTCTTCAGTGCCCATTTCTTCTATTATATTCTTGCTGAAGGACTAAGGAAGCAGGTACCATAAAATGGAATAACACTTTCATGAGTTCTTAAAAGTCTTACTGTACTTTGTGAAGAAAATGGAACGAACAATTTTTTGGATCTGACAGTACACATCACAAGCTGCTCTGATCTTAAGTGGAGTGTGATGGCAATATAAGCCCCCAGGTGGCATTCTAACCTTGTTTTTCTAAATCATTTGTTTTCATAAGGAATGGATCTGATTCTTTTGTTTAAAAAGAAATTTTCCTTGCCCTCATGGTAGATTTGAACAAAGAAATTAAAGCTGTACTCTGTTCCATTTTTTTTTAAGTTTCCAATTTGCATATATTTTGGTAATTCAAATGCAGTAGCCTCAAACCCAGCTTGAAATCTGATAGACATTTAATGGAATCATGTAAATTATACTATATTCCAGATGTTAAACTCCATAAGCTAATAATGTCCTGCAACAGCTATTCAATAAAAGATACCATTCAAATTTTAAAGATCACAATTACAGTAAAATTAGTTACATTTCAACAACTTTATGAGAAAAGTGTAAATCCAATTATGACTAATACTTTACAACACATGGGTAATAATTGATGCTGGGTCACAATGAAATCCAGACAGAATTCGATATTATGGCTACATGAAACCAAAGGGATTCTGGTGGGATTTCCATTCCCTTCCAGGAATAAAAACAGGTAGCCTTTTGCGAAGGGCACAACTTGCACCTCCTAACTTAAGCAGACAGTTCAGGTGCTGAGGGTGCTTGCTGATGGTTCATCTTCAGCTCCCTCATTCACCAGAGAAGGGATGGCTCCTACAGAGATTGACTCAGACTACCCTAGGTATCTCCTCATCCAAGTTGCTCCTTGCTGAAGCATTTATTTCCCCATCAGCTTTATGGCTCAAAGGCTGGGGTCTAGTGTGGAGCAGTGTGAACGCCCCCTCTTATAGTGGGGGTTTTTTTTTTTTCCCCCCTTTCAGCTATCTCATGCCCAGTCATTACTTTTCTGGTGAATGCCTTTGTGCTTTCTCCCACACTGTCTTGAACATGTGGAAGGAATGCCCACAAAGAAACCTCACTGCCCCACCTCAAATCCCTTCTTCCAACTTTCCTTCGCAACAAAACCCACAACTTCCTTAGAAGCCACTGGGCTGATGTGCTGCAAGTTGTCCATGGCACTGACCAAAACTGTCACCTAATCACGTGCACCATGTGCTTCCCCATCTGTGTCTCTCTGCAGTCTCTTCGCTTGTATTTGGATTATAACCTCTTTGAAAGGTGGACCGTCTTAGTTTGTATTTTGCAGCACTCAAATGGGATCTTTGTCCCTGTTTAGGATTCCAGTGGGACAGAGCAGCACAAATACACAGTAATCATTTAATAAAGAAAACTGAGCTAATTTAAATTACTGCTTAAAATACATTGGTATGTAATAGGTCATAAATAAAAACAGACCTACATAGTACCCTGGATATCTTTCAGAGTGTATTTTAGGAGGAGACAGTAAGTCAGAGTATCATCAACTGTACTTCCTAAAGCAACAAAACCCAAACTGCTGCAGCAGTATAAGACTGTGGGTAGCCAGGAGATGCAGAGGGAAAGTTTAAAGTTCAAACTTTCATCTACTCTGTTGTGTTTCAGCCCTAAAACCCTCAACAGCTCATCTGAAAAGTCATTTCACTATATGTTTAGGGACTAAGCTTTAGTTCATACTAGTCACTTGCAGGTGATATCACTGGGCTTTGGACTGGGCAAATGAAAAACTCCTTTGAATTTAAACAGATTTTGAAACAAAGCCATGTATACTTGTACACAAAGACTTACAAATAAGTCAGTCCTTTTTTAGACTGTCTTGTACTGTGCACATGACATATTTCTGTTTAGTTATCTACCTATTTATCAATCACTTATTTTCATCCTGTGTTTTCTAGTGGCATTTAAGTATGGGTATGATTAAGTGTTAAGCAGACTCATAATTTTAATAGCCAATCCCCTTCACAATAAGTGCAAAAATGGTCACAGGGTATTCTTTTCTTCCCTAATTCAGAAGCGATTGAGAGATTTCTTTGCCCTTACAAAAAATTCCTCTTGAGAGGAAATGTATAGCCTGACAGCTGATCACAGTAAATTTTCATGCATGTAGCAGAGAGGTCCAAAATGGAAAAAGCTTCACTGCCTTAGCTGCAGTGAATACTCTGGTGGCTACAGCAAAAGCCTTCAATACCTACAGCACATCACAATGAGAGGGCAGGTCACTTCTTGGTGTCCTCTGGGGTCTTGCCAAAGAAGAAGTTGTTGAATGTCCTCTACTGTTAATTGTCACCCTTTGGGTGACACTCAGTTCCTGGGCATGTGAATAAATTGGCAGTGACACAACTATGCAAATAATCTATGCAACCACAATGATGAGATACTTCTAGTACAGATATGGATTTATAAAGACCAATATGCAGGATGCTAGCAAGACCTCACTCACTGTGTTATGTACAAGTCTAGTCCTTCAGTTAGAAAAGATTAATTCACACCAGTATGTGAGCAGGGAGCAGTCACAGTAATCCCCAAGGCTGATCACACCAGATGACACCAGAAATTCAGCTCAACCAAACACAAGTGGAAAGGGGAGAACAGCTCTCCCTAGTGTATCACAGAGACACTAGAAGGCATCTGGGAAATGAGAAGGATTTTTACTCAAAAGTGAAGTTTCAGTGGGAAAAGCCCCTAAGTGTCTGTGCAATGGCACATGAGCAGCCTCGAAAAGGGCCTGTAGAGACAGAGGTGGCTGCTCTGGGGAAATCCCTTCCTATGCTCCTGTCCTGGTGCACCAGGCTGGCACAAGGCCACTAGGTACCCACTTCAGCCATACAATTAGATGAGAATAAAAGATGCATATACCTTGCTCTGATCTCAGAACTGAGGGAGGGGGGTGACAGGGAAATTTCACCGTTTATTTGCCAAGGTCCAATCTGGCAAAGTATTTCCATCACATTTCCAATGTGCATTGTCTGAATTGTCTCACCAAAATATTAAAAGACAAGTTTGTGTTTAAGTACATTGCCCAAATGCTATGTGGGCCACATGCTGATACTGGTTTTCATGTGGCATACCTTTTCCGTTATTCAAGAGGAATCTTCCCACTCAGAACAACAGATTAAAGCCAAATCCTTGAAAATATTTCATTATTTCATTCATTCATTCCAGGCAAGTTACTGGGAAGCAGGCAACTAAATATCTAAAGGAGTAAAGCCTCAGTCATAAAAGGTGATATCAGAGTCTGACTGCAAAGTCCAGCACTCCAGTTAAGAAATACACTGAAGTGTAGGTTACATGTGCATCCTATACTAAACTTTTTCTTTCACATTTCAGTCTACACACTTTGAAACAAAATGTCATTCAACTTTACATAATAAGTTCAAACAAAATTATAATTAATGAGCCATAATGATTTAGAAGATTAGCTAGGGAACAGTTCTTTTCTACGCATACCATGGTTAAAAAATATCACTATATTAATTCATACTATGTCATTAAATAAAATGGTTTTCTAATTCTGACTCCCTTCTCCGTATGAAACTACTGAAATGCCACCAAAAAGACAGCAGTATTAGGCCATATCCTTTGCTCCCTTTTCATACAAATTCCCCCTTGAAGTAATGAGTAAGGTTAAGTTAGGAGAGGGCCCTGTTTTCTTTGGCCTCGATCTCATAAATCCTTGCACGATGTACAGCTGGAAGTTTAAGAGCGTTGCTCTCAAGGCTAATTTCTGGCAGAAGAGTCTGGATGGTGTAGCATAGTGTGTTCGAGTGCCAGCTAACCAGATGTGTCATTTGTCCTGTTGCTGTGCTGGCTTTCCTCGCCTCCTCCTACATATGAAATTTGCCTTGGTTGTCTTCCAGAGCAAGTACAGGCAGATGCTGCATCTGGGCTGCAAGGAAAGTTAGGTGATATCTGCAGTCTTATGCTTAGTGTGCGAATGATTCCCAAGAGCTTGTTCTCTTACACTGTTCCCTTCATGATGAGAATGGCAAAAAAAAGGGCACAAAAACAGTTAAGATGGGTGACCGATGAGACTAGGAGCCTTAGTCAAAAGAACAAAGCCAGTGTAAAAGCAGCATGAATTTCAGGAGAATCAGTTCCCCTGTCTAAACAGGGATACTCAGAATCGTACTCCTCTCTCACTTTCCTCTTAGAATAGGACAGGCTGTGTTGATATGAACACCAGGCCAGGTTATCTCTTCTTTCAATAATGCTTTCTTGAGTAATGCACTGAGATCTCCAAGGTGTCCTGGCTCAAAGGACATTTTAATAGGCTTTCAGTCCTTTCTAAACTTTCCTTTTCTTTTCTCCCAGGCATTCTTCCTATAAAAGTCCAGCTCTTCAGAAAAAAAGTTTTAAGCCAGAAGGAGCTACTATGTTCAGTAACTCTCATCTTCTATGTAACACAGGCCAGAAAACTTCACTTAACCATTTCTACAGCAAGCTTCCACGCAAGCTGCAGCAAGTCTTCATAAAGGCAGCCGCTCTCCATGTAAGGATCTTGCGTGACAGAATCTAGCACGTATCTGGTCAAGCTACTCCAGGGCTTGATTCACTTCACTATTTGGTGAGGTTGGAGTTGGACTTGATAATCCTTATGGGTCCCTTCCAACTTGAGATATTCTATGATTCTATGATTTAAAAATGTTTAAAAACTTATTGAAATTTGTCTGTCTATAACATCCAGCCACAAGGATTATGGTATCTTTTTCTACTAGATTTCAATAGCTAATTCCTTCATTCCTAGTCAAGTCAGCAAAGTGAGCAACTAAGTACTTTCCTGTACTTCCAAAATTTTTTTTCCTCATCTCTTTACCATACTAATGCTGCAAGCTTGCATACCTGTTTAAGTCTCCTCTTTTGTCCACAGACCTGTGAGAATGCAAGCCCTGTGGCAGTCTCACCTGGTCTCACTACTCATCATCAATTAAATAAGGAATCAGAGGGTGGTGTCTACCAGACACCATACATATGTGTGAAATTTTGAGAGAGGATTGTACTTGAGGGAATCCACATAAGTAAAAACTTCTGGTTCTGAGATTACCAAAATGTAGGATCTGTGGACTGCTGAGACCGGTTGATAGAGATTAAAGCTCATATCTCAGCTGAACACAAGTTTCTAAAAACCAATGATCAGCTGCTTTGGTAGAGTCTTACATATCTTGAATTCATCAGGAGATAATATGGGTCCTGTTTCAGCTGGGGGAACTCAGCCATGGTAAAGCATAACCCAGTTCAGATGATGATACTTACATTAAAACCATCAAGAAAGATTCATGGATGCTTCTGTTCCCAGACTGATGGTTTTAGCATTTTGTTGTGCAGCATGCAGCTGAAGAGACAAAAAGCCCAGTTATTGCTGTTCACAGACATGACCTGCTTCTTTACAAAAAGCCACCAGATAGGCAGCCTCAGCCTGAATGAATGAATGAATGAAGGGACAAAAAGGACGTGTTCCTGCCCTGGGGCTAGCCACAGCTCCCAATACTTGTTGTCAGGGAATGGTGAAATATCAGGCCTGTAGCTCTTCTCCCCTCTCAGAAGGCCTTCAAAACTGAGGGAGTGGTGCTCTTGGTCAGATCCTGTCATGGTTTAACCCCAGCCAGTAATTAAGCACCACACAGCCCCTCACTCACTCCCCCCCTACCCAGTGGGATGGGGGAGAGAATCAGAAGGAAAAAGGTAAAACTCATGGGTTGAGATAAGAACAGTTTAATAGAACAGAAAAGAAGAAACTAATAATGATAATAGTAACAATAATAAAATGACAATAATAATAGTAAAAGGATTGGAATATACAAAACAAGTGATGCACAATGCAATTGCTCACCACTCACTGACCGATGCCCAGTTAGTTCCCCGAGCGGCGATTCCCCCCAGCCCCACTCCCCCCAGTTTATATACTAGACATGACATCACATGGTATGGAATACCCCTTTGGCCACTTTGGGTCAGCTGTCCTGGCTGTGTCCCCTCCCAACTTCTTGTGCCCCTCCAGCCTTCTTGCTGGCTGGGCATGAGAAGCTGAAAAATCCTTGACTTAGTGGAAACATTACTTAGCAAGAACTGAAAACATCAGTGTGTTATCAACATTCTTCTCATACTGAACTCAAAAACATAGCACTATACCAGCTACTAGGAAGACAATTAACTCTATCCCAGCTGAAACCAGGACAGATCCAAACGAGGTGGCACTGTGGCCCATCATCTTTGACCATGTTCAGCACCCTGGCGGGCCCAAGGGGAACCTCCTGGGCATGAGCTAGGGAAAGGGTGGAAGTGAGAGAGAAGTAGCAAGGACTCACTCAGTTAAGAGCTTAAAAAGGAAATCTTTGGTCAATCTCTTGCTCTTCTCTCCTAGACACATGTTCAGCAGTTAGACATGTTTCCCATCAAGAACTACCAAGGCTCTAAATTCCAGAACAAAGCTCAGTAGCTTCCATCTTAAATGAACACATTTTGGGGTGTTTTGATTTGGGGTGCCAGGCTTCAGGTCCACTTTCAGAAGTGCTGAGCACTGCCCACCAAAGGAGGGTTGTCCACAGCTGTTGGTGCTCAGTGCCTCTGGAAAATGCATCTCAAGGGATTTATAAACATATATCCAAAAATCAGGAACAGCTTTTGAAATGTGCAGGCTTCCAAAGCAGCTGAAGCAGCTCTGCCACTAACCAACCAGCCAACTTGCTACACTGCCAGTCAGGCCTTCTCCAGCAGCAGCTTTTAAAATCACATTTGATTGTTGAGCAATTTTATTTATTGCAACTTCTACAAGTGCTACTTTGTGAATATGGGCTTGGAACCACCATCTTTTTGTTGTAGCAGTACTTGTGTCCACATGTGTTTTGGGTTTGTGTGGTGGAGTTTTGGTAGCAGGGGAGGGGGCTGCAGGGGTGGATCCTGTGAGAAGCTGCTAGAAGCTTCCCCGGCTCCAAGCCGAACCCGCCTCTGGACAAGGCTGACCCAATCAGCGACGGCGGTAGCGCCTCTGGGATAACATATTTAAGAAGGGGAAGCTGCAGTGGGGGAGGGAATTGGAATGTGAGAGAAACACCTATGCAGATACTGAGGTCAGTGAAGAAGGAGGGGGAGGAGGTGTGCCGGAGGAGGTGATGTCCCTGCAGCCCGTGGAGGTGAACAGTGGAGCAGATGCCCACTTGCAGCCCATGGAGGACCCCACACCGGAGCAGTTGGATGCCCCCAAAGATGGCCGTGACTCCATGGGAAAGCCCGTGCTGGAGCAGTCTGTGACTGAAGATCAGCCCGTGGAAAGGACTCACATTGGAGAAGTTCGTGAAGGACTGTCTCCCGTGGGAGGGCCCCCACGGTGCAGCAGGGGAAGATCGAGGAGTCCTCCCCCTGTGGAGGAAGGAGCAGCAGAGACAATGTGTGGTGAACTCACCGCACCCCCCATCCCCCCTGCACCGCTGGGGGGAGGAGGTATAGAATCATAGAATCATAGAATCATAGAATCATTTCGGTTGGAAAAGACCTTCAAGATCATCAAGTCCAACCATTAACCATGCCCCCTAAACCATGCCCTGGAGTACCCTGTCCACTCGCTTTTTGAATACCTCCAGGGATGGTGAATCAACCACTTCCTTGGGCAGCCCATTCCAATGTTTGACAACCCTCTCAGTAAAAAACTTTTTCCTAATATCTAACCTAAATCTCCCTTGCCTCAACTTGAGGCCATTTCCTCTTGTCCTATCTCCAGACACCTGACAGAAGAGACCAGCACCCACCTCACTACAACCCCCTTTCAGGTAGTTGTAGAGAGCGATAAGGTCTCCCCTCAGCCTCCTCTTTTCTAGACTGAACAACCCCAGATCCTTCAGCCGCTCCTCATAAGACTTGTGCTCAAGGCCCCTCACCAACTTGGTTGCCCTTCTCTGGACACGCTCAAGCAGCTCAATGTCTTTCCTGTAGTGAGGGGCCCAAAACTGAACACAGTACTCGAGGTGCGGCCTCACCAGTGCCGAGTACAGGGGAACAACCACCTCCCTGTTCCTGCTGGCCACACTGTTCCTGATACAGGCTAGGATGCGATTGGCCTTCTTGGCCACCTGGGCACACTGCTGGCTCATATTCAGCCGGCTAGAGAGAACCGGGAGTGGAGTTGAGCCAGGAAGGAGGGAGGGGCGGGGGGAAGGTGTTCTAAGGTTTGGTTTTACTTCCTAATATCCTTGTTTTGATTTGATTTGTAGTAAATTAAATTGATTTTGTTTCTTCCCCAAGTTGAGCCTGTCTTTTGCCCGTGACCATAATTGGTGAGTGATCCCTCCCTGTCCTTGTCTCAACTCAGGAGCTTTTCTTTATATTTTCTCCTTATCCCACCGGGGCCGGGGGGGGGGAGGAGTGAGCAAGTGGCTTCATGGTGCTTTGTTACCAGCTGGGCTTAAACCACGACAACATGGTATCTTAGCTGGATCAATTCTGGATCCAAGTGAGAATTCAAGAGAAGCAAAGGAAAAGGATGAGGGTAATTCTTCTTTTTCTTTGGTACACCAGCCAAAGAATGGCCAGGCTCCCCCACCTGCACTTCCTAGATAACCATCTGTATTTCCACGGATATCCATCTGAATATCTATCTTGGCATTATCTGCAGTTGATGGCGCAGATCCTTTTTATTTCAGTGGGGCCAGAACTTCACTCAAATTCTTGATAGAGTCAAGGAAAATTGTGAATGCATCCCTGGGGACAAAGCTTTGTCTTCCTGTGCAAGGTATAAGAATCCCCAGTGGATTTGCATAAGTCCAAAACCAGCCCAGCTGAGCCAAAAAAATATAGGATAGCCTTCCCTGAGCAGCAGCGTGGTTTGGAGGCCAAGGGTCTGTGTGTGTTGGAGAGAAGGCTGGCTCCTATATGTGGTCCTTGGCAGCACCAAGACACCCAGCTCAGCCTTCAGACCACACCAATGTGTTCCTGCAGTTGATACCAATGCTGCCACCACTTGCGCTCCACTCCCCATGACAGCCTTTGAGTGAGATTTGGACGCACAGTTTACCAGATGACCTTTTTGCTTTCTCAGCTCTGGATAAGAGACAACCTTTGTGATGAAAACAGCTGTGAAGCAAAACAGAGTTACTGGATTTGTGATTTAAGACCTTTCTTGTGTCATTTTTTGATACTCACCCAGGCTGCTGCTTCTCTCTACCCATAGCTGCAGGCAATGGGGAGTGTTTTCCCTGGTCTCAGGCAGCCAAGAGGTACCAGCAGTTAAGCGAATACAAAGTGATGAATACATAAAGCTTGCGCCTCCATGTAGACAGACATCCCCACCTTTGCCAGATGGCTCAGTTCCTCTTGTCATCTCCCAAGTTAGACAAAGAGCCTGTCAAAGACAAACAGATTGGTACATTCAACAAAAGCCCTTCTGACCCACTCTCTTTTCCTGAGAGGCTTCAGCTCCTCTCAGCTTTTACATCATTAGCACTCTCAGGGCAGGCAGGGGGTCATTTCTAATTTGTGAACGCATGAGCTGGGATTTTTGTTTACCTTGCATATTAAACAGTACTTTCAAAGGCACTGTCAATAAATCCTCTATGAATAGGGATCTTCACTCCAAACCTAGTTGTTACTTTAACTTTTTTGATTTGATTAGATGATATAAAAAAAAAATTCCTTGAGGGCAATCTCAGTCATGAAACACAGTGCCATCACTGAAATCCCCGGAGGGTTGAGGGCAAACATCAGGCTTCATGATGTGAGGGAAGAGCGCTGCTTTGCGAAGGAGGAGTCAAACCAAGCTGCTACTTTGGACCCAGAAGTGGGCACTCAACTTATAGGCATGTGGCATTGAAAAGTGCCTCCTGTGAAAAGCTCACGCATGGCTTCTGCTTACCAAGAGGGATGGGGGGCTGTGTCACCCTGCCCAGCGTACCCTTGGGAGGGCCTAGACTTGTGCTATTGATCCCCTAAGTGCCACACACAAGGAACCAATAGGAAAATCACAGCTAGTTCATCAGTTTAACCTTCCTTCAGAGCTCCATGCCATGTGGGCAAGTATACCCCTCAGCCCTATAATCCAGCTGTTTCTCTAACAGGCTTGCATCCTCATGAAATCTTGTTTGTACACTTGTCCCTCTTTTTTCTTCTTCAGGAGAAAGTAGGAGTTTTTATTTACTTCTCAGCTTTTCATTTCCCAAAATACTTTTATTAAGCTTACAGAGCAAAAAGGGGAATGTTTCCATATGTTTGAACATAAATGCATGATAGTAGTCAGTAGTGCTTGCTCTCTCTCTCTCTGCATGATATCTGGTGTTACAGGGCTATTGAGCTGTAGCACTGATGTCACAAATAGAGCCATGTGGAACTCAACAGTTTTGGTTCACAGGGTTTGTGCTAACCTTGCTCCCACTTTTAGCTCCTGGGAGGTTTGCTCACATATATAGACAAGACCAGGTCTGAGTTTCAGGACGTCTAAAAAGTTGGAGCAAAACTTAGCTACTAAGTCATCTGTGCTCAATTTCTGATGGAAACTGTGGCAAAGCCATCGAACATTTAATAATATGTCATCAAATGGTCATTTGAAAGAGGTCCAGTGAAAACTGTCCCAGATTTGCTCCTTCTTAGTCCCAAATGCATTCAAAATGGTGCCACATTTCCTAAGGGTGTGGAAACTACAGCAAATATGTGAGGACCCAAGAGATCCCCATAAAGCACAGGTGACTTTATGATAAATTAGCCTCCTGGTCCTTCTACTCTGGGGCCTCTCAGTAACTTTCACTGGTTGCTTCATAGGAAGCTGCAAAAGAAAAAAAAAAAAGAAAAGCAAACCAGAAACTACCTCCCTTGCAGTTATGACTTGACCTTCTTCCAGGGTAGGGGAGTAAGCTGCCTTTCAAATAACTGTGTTTAGAGTTTGACTTACATCCTGAAACATCAAGGATTTTCTATAACACAGCATAGGGAAAGAAAAAGGGTGTTGTCAAACTAAACACAAACTGAGCAAATGCTGCCAGCTGAGGGAAAACTACAAAATTATCAAAAGATAGTTTCCATTTTCAGGGAAGGATGGGACTTGTGGTGGCTGTTCTCACACAGGCAGCCCTAGCCATGGGGATAAGCACCTCCTAAGCTTCCCCTCCTCATGAGCAACTGCTGCAGTGGTCACAGCTCCCTCTCCTATATGCCCTTGCCTGCATTACCCAGGGCTTCTAGGTAGGGCTGCTCCACCATGGAGAAGAGATGGTTTCATCAAGCAGTCTGTCCAGTGAGGGTAGCAGGAGTGTGAACAAGAAAACAAGGCAAAAAGAGACAAGAAAGGCAATGGCTAACCTTGGCCCAAGACCATGAAGGGCCACCTCTGTTTGCAGAACATCTCAGCATTCATCTTCCCAGCTGGATCTCCTCTCTACCACTCCCCATCAGTACTCCCCATTCCTGTGTTCAGGGCCATGAGGTCAGGCACGGGGGTCATGACCTGCCTGTAAAGTTTGTTGCATGTGCACTTCCATGATATGCAACACCACTGCCTTGTGGAAAGTAAACAAATGCAAATGACCCTGTACAACATGGCAGCACAAGCAACACTGTAGGGCCTCCGTGGGCTGGGGAGCGGGGCAACCTCAGTGATGGGAGCAGCGTCCCAAGGGCCCCACGTGGGACCCTCCTGCGAAGTGACATGCTGGAGTGGAGAGACTGTGGCTGCACCATCAGGGACAGCCAGTTCAATAGACCAGGCCCCCCGAAAAGGAGAGGCAGAGTCCAGAAGAGCCCCTTAGACAATGAATTATCTAAATCAGGCACTAAGACGTAGCACTGATTTAAAAGCTTATTGAAATTGCTTTTACTGTGATTCATAAACTCTTCATGCAAATTCATATGTTAGGATGAGCACAAAAATTAGAAAGCTGGAATAAGATTGCTTTAATTTAAATAAGAGACATGGTTGTGAATATTAGGCTTTTACACTGTTAGCAGCAATCCATCAGATGTTAACAAAATCTGATAAGCAACAGTTTTACATATCCCCTTGTGGGAGAAAGATCAACTTGCAAACCACTTGATAAATCAGCCACAGTGTTGAGTTAGGCTACTGTATCTAAATGGCTTTTAGATATGCTTCCTGTTTTAAGCTACCATATTTACAAATGAAAGCTTTTTCAAACCTTGTCTTTTAATATAATTTGCATATTTAGTAATACATTGATTAGCATTAAATACCGATTATTGCAATTTAGTTCAGAAACAGATGGGATGCATTGAGTGAAAAGCCAGAGCGTTTAAACAGAGCACACTCCCAGGCTGACTCCCAATGAATGATGAATACAAAAACTTTATTAACTAACAAGAAAAAGGAAAGAGGAAAGGACACTTCATGCTGGCTCCTTTTCAAGCACCTCCCTCACTTGAAAGTCTACGAAACTGCCATTAAAGAGAATTTCAATCAAATAATGCCATTCAAAGATGTGCATGGGTTTACGGAAAGCCCTGGCACAGTGAAGACAAAATCCTGGCCCTGAGTATCAGCTGAAAGGAGGAAAAAACTGCCCCAGGAGCCGGAGTCTCGTCCCCCCCCTTCGGGCTCGTCCCCCGGTGCCACCAGGTGGCATCCGCCCACAACGCACATTTTCCTGGCACATTTTGGGGTTTTTCCGCGATCCCCTAGGAACTTCTCGGGCTGGGGGGAAAACTCAGTTGGGTTTCCCTCTATTCGCAATGGCCTCAAAGCACCTGGTTTTCAAATACACCGCCTTTAGTTGGCACCTGATAGTAGGAATACCCCTGTCTCTACTACGTTTCACAACTCGTGTGTGTGCGTGCAAATATATAGATTATATATATAATTTTGACACAAAAATAAGATGTACATAACCTGTATAAAAATGATCTATTAATCAGCCACATGTACATGGATGAGCATAGTTTTTTATTAGCAAAATGAGCATTTAGAACAGCAATGTAATGTAAACATGTCCTGGTTTCAGCTGGGATAGAGTTAATTGTCTTCCTAGTAGCTGGTATAGTGTTATGTTTTGGGTTCAGTATGAGAAGAATGTTGATAACACACTGATGTTTTAGTCGTTGCTAAGTAGCATTTATACTAAGTCAAGGATTTTTCAGCTTCTCATGCCCAGCCAGCAAGAAGGCTGGAGGGGCACAAGAAGTTGGGAGGGGACACAGCCAGGACAGCTGACCCAAAGTGGCCAAAGGGGTATTCCATACCATGTGATGTCATGTCTAGTATATAAACTGGGGGGAGTGGGGCTGGGGGGAATCGCCGCTCGGGGAACTAACTGGGCATCGGTCAGTGAGTGGTGAGCAATTGCATTGTGCATCACTTGTTTTGTATATTCCAATCCTTTTACTATTATTATTGTCATTTTATTATTGTTACTATTATCATTATTAGTTTCTTCTTTTCTGTTCTATTAAACTGTTCTTATCTCAACCCATGAGTTTTACCTTTTTCCTTCTGATTCTCTCCCCCATCCCACTGGGTAGGGGTGGGGAGTGAGTGAGCAGCTGTGTGGTGCTTAGTTGCTGGCTGGGGTTAAACCATGACAACATGCTATTCATGTTTACAAATATTCTCCTCTAAAAGAAACCTTTCTTTCCCAAAAACACATCGACAGGTCTTTCATCTTTATTTAGGAAAGTACATTGAAATAGTTTCAAGAAAGGAATAGGTAGTCTCATGAAAGGTAGGTCCATCGGTGGTTTTTAAATGTGATGGTTCAACATCTGGCTTCCATGGAAGTATGGTACGGGAGGGATTACGTCTATATGTGCCCTGATTGTTACACTCTTTCCTTAAGAAAATGTATCCACTGCTGGGCACTGATGAACCTGTAGCCTGACTCAGTGCATTGGTTTGTATCTTATTTAAACTAGCTTTCTGTATAATTAATGATGCAGCCAATTAGTCTTTCAAAGGCTGGAATACCATAGCTAAAATAAGCTTTGACACTTCAATAGATCTGTTCATGTAGATGACATAAATGTTATCTCTATACTACCCATTCACACCCTTTCCTTTTGTTTCACGCATTTTACATTTCTAACAGAAATTCCCAAAGCAGGAGGTGGAGATCTCCAAGGGGAAGCAGTTCTACCTTCCTTCTTCTGGTTATTTTATTCCCAAGGGGGCCTCATTCTCCTCTCACGCAGCTGTACACAAGTTTTGTAATTTAGGATAGCGAAGGAAGAGAAACCATCCTGCCCTCCCACACACTCTGTATGCCACACACACAGACACGCAGGCAGCATAATTGGTTTTTTTTTTTCTTTTTAGTTGCAGAACATAAGTTACTGTAGAGCTGGGGAAATAAAGACTCCATCCATGGGAGCATATAGTTCATCCTGAAGGAATGAGAAGGGCTCCCCTTGAGCAAAGCCTGAGGGAAGGGACCTGGAAAAGGGAAGGCATTTTTCTCTGGAGTTCACTTAGGGAGTTTGCTCCAAAATTTTTCCAAAGAGAAGGGGCTAAATCAGTGGAATGATGCTGGGGTTTAGCTCCCAAACTTCCAAATTCCCTAAGCTCTCCATGAACCCAGGGGGAACTTGCAGAAGGCCAGGCCATCCCAAACAGAAAACTGTGTACTCGGGTCCACCATGAGTCAACCCACCGCCCCAGCAGTCAAGCTCTCATGGGAGGAGAGGAGACCCCGAGCTCCAGCCCCAAGGGCTGGGCAGGGAGATTGGCCACTGGTGGCCACAGAGGAAGGATTTATTTTTTTTAGCTTGTATTGGCTTTGTGTGGCAAGGTTTTGGTAGCAGGGGGCGTTACAGGGGTGGCTTCTATAAGAAGCTGCTGGAAGCTTCCCCTGTGTCCGACAGAGCCAATACCAGCCGGCTCTAAGACGGACCCGCCGCTGGCCAAGGCCGAGCCAATCAGCGATAGTGGTAACGCCTCTGTGATAACATTTTTAAGAAGGGAAAAAAAAGTTGGGACAGACGGAAAACGGCAGCTGGAGAGAGGAGTGAGAACATGTAAGAGAAACAACCCTGCGGACACCAAGGTCAGTGAAGAAGGAGGGGGAGGAGATGCTCCAGGCGCCGGAGCAGAGATTCCCCTGCAGCCCGTGGTGAAGACCATGGTGAGGCAGGCTGTCCCCCTGCAGTCCATGGAGGTCCATGGTGGAGCAGATATCCACCTGCAGCCCGTGGAGGACCCCACGCCGGAGCAGGTGGGTTCCCGAAGGAGGCTGTGACCCCATGGGAACCCCGCGCTGGAGCAGGCTCCTGGCAGGACCTGCAGATCTGTGGAGAGAGGAGCCCACGTGTGGGAGATTTCATGGAAAATGGGGGACATTTCTTTGAGCCTGATTATTTAGAGTTAGCATAAGTAGGCCGCAGTTAGCATGAGTGGGCCAGAGTACGTGACAGCTGCAGTATGAACGGACTTTGAACCACCAGGAAAACAACGGACATGAGGAACTTGGACAGTGGAGCAATTAATAAACAAGATAACAGAACTGCAGAGGCAAGAAGGAGCTGCAAGAGCTTTAACGCAATTAAGAAAGCTGTCATTTTGGCTTAGAGCATTTAGCTGCGGGATGGGGACTTAGGAGTTGGTTTGTATCTTTGTTAAAAATCAGGGTTTCTTTTATTCTTGTGTATTTTATTATTATTATTATTATTAGTATTATTATTTTATTATTGCTATTTGGGCAATAAAGGGAGAACAACTTTAACCGTATCAGTGTCCGGTTGTTACTCGGCTCACGTCTCCAGATGGTTCCCTGCAATACCCACGTTGGAGCAGGTTTTCTGGCAGGACTTGTGACCCCGTGGGGGACCCACGCTGGAGCAGTCTGTGCCTGAAGGACTGCACACCGTGGAAAGGACCCATGCTGGAGCAGTTCGTGAAGAACTGCAGCCCGTGGGAAGGACCCACGTTGGAGAAGTTCGTGGAGGACTGTCTCCCGTGGGAGGGACCCCACGCTGGATCAGGGGAAGAGTGTGATGAGTCTTCCCCCTGAGGAGGATGAAGTGGCAGAAAATAACATCTGATGAACTGACCGTAAACCCCATTCCCTGTCCCCCTGTGCCGCTGGGGGAGGTTGGTAGAGAATCCAGGAGTGAAGTTGTGCCTGGGAAGAAGGGAGGGGTGGAGGGAAGGTGTTCTGAGATTTGGTTTTATTTCTCATTACCCTACTCTGGTTGATTTGTAATAAATTGAGTTAATTTTCCCCAAGCTGAGTCTGTTTTGCCTGTGATGGTAATTGGTGAGTGATCTCTCCTGTCCTTATCTCTTCCCACAAGCTCTTTGTTATATTTTCTCTCCCCTGTCCAGCTGAGGAGGGGGAGTGATAGAATGGCTTTGGTGGGCACCTGGCATCCAGCCAGGGTCAACCCACCACATACTTCCATCGCTGTTCTTCCTTCTCTGTCCTCTTGACCCTGTGGAGTCCTATAGAGGGAAATGGTTTTTGACACCACTTTCCGTGGAGGAAGGATGGAGAGCTATGTATGACATGGGCACCTTCTGCACAGACCCCAGTGAGAAGATCAGCCACATACCGGTGTGGGGGTTCATATGCGGCGCTGCCGAACACCTGGTTCCCCTCCTGCAGCCTGGCTGAGAAGGCACATAGCTTTGTCCGTTCGGATCCTGCTGTTTCAATATCTCCTCATCTCATTTCAACTCAGGCAGTAGACTAGCTTGACTGCCTTACTTAAACCTCTTAATCTCCTTGTCCTCTATTTTCCCCTCATTTAGCTTTGTGCTGCTATTACAGTATGCAATTCTGAACATTGCTTTGGGTTACATTTTTTAGGAAAGATACTGTTCACAACAACTGTATCTTCACTTAAATCTCTTTCAGATTAATCAACTGCTTAAGGACACTTGGGTAAGTTTCTTGGCATTCAAAAGAGAAAATTATTCTGAACAGGGAGCATTTATTTAGGAAAAAAACCCCAAATATAGAGAATTAATTCATGAGCTTTTTAAAACATATGAGCTCTCTAAAACATATGAGCTCTCCCAGCACTGAGAGAGAAATTCTTTGTTAATGTTTTGGGTTGCTGTGGCACAGAGCCAATTTTTCAGTTACAATATAAAAAGCACCCAAAAATTACCAACATCTCCTTTCCCCGTCTTCAAAATTTTATTAAATACTCAAAAGTATTTAAAAGATCAGTTATCCATTTCACTGCTATTGGAGGATTACTCTAACACAATGTGTTTGTCTCCTGTTGTGAGTAGTGAAAATTCCCCTGTATCCAGTGTATTTTGTTTGGATTGAGATGGCATGCAGCTGATGGCTGTGACCTTCATGGTGGCTTAGATCCCTGGCTGGCACTGATTTTTGATTTAGTGCTGATCTGCTGTGCTTGTCACAGGCTGCAAGGTGCTTTCCATGCACTAATGGAACAGCTCAAGGGCAGAGGGGCCCTGTAAATGTCTATCTTTCACTAACATTGTGCTAAATAGAGAGCTAAGTTTTCTACATGTGAATGAAAGACACTGAGATTATATACAGGAGTGAACTGGGAGTTCTTCCACCTGGGCTGATGCTTGGCAATAAATGAATGTCACTGTGAAATGAGAGTTTTTATTATTATGAGTGGTAATGAATATGTGTACAGTGTTAAACAGAATACTTAATATTGCTTATATGTGGCAGGGACCCATCTGGAGACGTGAGCCGAGTAACAACCGGACACCGATACGGTTAAAGTTGTTCTCCCTTTATTGCCCAAATAGCGTGCTTATATACCTTGTCAAGCTAAACATCAGCTGTCCACGCGCCAAAAGCTAAAATATAATTGGTTATACTATCTCTGTCCACGCGCATAAACATAGGACACAATTGGTTATACTAACTCTGTACACGCGCATAAACATAGGACACAATTGGTTATACTAACTAAAACACGCGAAACTTGTCTCAGCCTAATTGGTTAAGATAAACTGCCGAATTGAGGTTCTTCGTGCCAAGTTCCCTTTATCTTGGAATGTGCACCTGTGTTCTTCTAATTGGCATCTTTCTTTTTTTGTCTTCTTGTTTATTCTGTTCAAGGCCTTCTAAAGGCGTCTGGAATACTTTTGCGACCATTAGCTAAATATGTGTCCGCAACACTTATATAGCCACATCTCATGGCAAGAACTAGCCATATACAGACCATGTGCCCTGTAAGAAGTTGTGTATTTCCTTCAAATCCTAGAGGATTTGCACCAGAGTTCAGTTTGACACTGTCTGCCTTAATAAGTCATTAATAAATCATGTTCCTTAATGACTTATTCAGCTGAAAATTAATTCACCCCAAGCTCTCCCTAGAAGGAAACTAACAAACTAGATTGCAAAGGGCAAAGGATTCCAGGTTAACTCTTTACTTATTCACCAATGTTAGGAATGGATGAAGGGCCAATCCGATGGTGTCTACATAGGGAAAATCTCCTATTAGGCTCAGTGGAAGTTTCTTCTGTGTATGAGTGCAGGGAGAGGCCGTTAGGTTTGCTTCAACAGTATAGGGAGTAACGCAATGCAGTTTACTGTCATATTAATCTTATCACTGATATTTTTAACAAAACAGATCTTTACAGGATAAACATATTCCTTGTACTCAGAACATTATATCGAGCTCATTTGTAATTTCCATATATTAGATGCAAGCTGGAATATTCACATTACATAAACAAATGGGATAATAAATACGTGCCCTCTTAAGTGTAATGGACCAAATCATACCATCAGCTTCTGCACAGAACTCCGAAGTGAAATCAAAACAAAGAGCACTGCACTGAATTGGAGAGGAATGAGTAATTCTGCTTAAAAGCCAGAACCATCTTTCTTTCAGCTGATCGGCTCTCTCCTTATTATTGGAAAATTATCTATTTATTAACTGCTTTTTTAAGTTGTTGGTTTAATGATTAAGGTTGCCATCAGTAATTTCTAAGGTGGGAGAGAAAAGGAAAGAGACTGCTGCCTCCTCGTTCTGCCTCTTGACAGCTAAGTTCATTTTCAAGGATACTCAAAACTGTGTTTCATTGCCTGTTGCCCCACGGAGAAGCAAGGGGTAATTGAAACCCGGGAGCACTCTGGCCATGGAGTGATGCTCAGGACCAGCTTTGCTGACTTCAGTCCATGTACTGGGCGAAGCTACATTAAGTCAGTTTTCCAACCAAAGGAACACAAACAAGCCATGGTAGAAGGAAATGTTTCAATGCCTTTTTAAACCCAGTTTTCCTATTTATGGAAAAAAAAACCTATGAAATTGAATTAAGATATTATGAGTATGTGAACTATGAAATCAACCAAGGAATTTTTATAGGTGAGGTAGAAGGAGTAACATCCACTATGGAATTTTGTAATAAAGGGATTTTAGAGTAATTTCCCCAAGCCCTTTTGTTTCTAGCAATAATGAGTACTCTATGAGTTTTGTCTATAGGAACCATTTCTTCCTTTGGGCAAGGACTGTAGTCCTCTCAATTGGCTCTGGAAAGTATTTTCACTGGTTTTGACAGACAGAGGCCAAGCAGGATCAGGCTATAGGCTACAGAGCCTCAGTTTCCTCATCTGTGACAGAGAAGTCCTTTTCCTAAGGGTCTTGTTAGGCTAATTAATTACCATTACCAGAGTGCAACAAGTCTTACATGGACAAGAGAAAGAGAGACAGAGATCAATCCCACCTGGGGCTGAGCTCTCTGCTCAGCTTCAGCCTGAGCCTTGGCTCAGAGGATTTGGAGGGATGCAGGTGGCACAGTACAGCTTTGGGCTGTGGAAGACCAGGGTTTCCCTCCAGCACCTGCTGCTGCCTGGGGTTCATTTAAACATTGTAGTTGTTTGGAAGACCTTGAAGAGGGACACCTGGAGCTGTTCAAATCATACACCACCCAGAACTGCCAGGCTGGCACCCTGCCTACATCCAGATTGTGGCTGGGTACTCAGCTCCTTCCACCACCTGTAACAGAGCCAGTGTCTGGCAGCCCTGTACCATAGAAAGTCTGAATTCCTCCTCTCCACTTGAACTTAGACACCACAAGAAGTTCAACACCTCACAGTTTTGGCTGCTGTGATGCAAGGGCTTAGTGTTTTTAGGGTGTAATTCAAGTAAGCAAAGGGTGCTGTGCTGGGCCAAAGCCCCACTTCCAGTGTGCTTCAGGCTGAAGATATGATGGCCACCTCCCTTGCCCTGGCACCTTGTCCTGGGGCTGTCCCCACTCCCCATGGGCCCAGGACCTCCAGAGATCCAAAACTCTGGCCATGCCTGTTTGAAAAGTGTTGGGAGGAGGCTGGTCCTGGTGGTGAAATTGGGATCCTGGAAATAACTGCTGTGAGTAAAGCTTGGACATCAGTAGTCAAGACTTGATGTGGAATATCATAGCAGCTGTTGGGAGACTGCAGGCAGGCATGCTTATTGATGGGCATACTTAAAGGACAATATACCTTTTGGTCTGGTGTGAACATGATGCTCTTACACAAATTAGCATCCCTGGACACTCTTATCTATTCCATAGCATGGGACTCCATTGGGGGGAACCATAAAATGACCCAGTTCACCTCTTAATATCTTCTTATAATGTAAGAAGAAATCAGATATAGAGAGTAAATTTTATTTGCCCCAGCCACAATAAAACTATCATTGGAAATTCAAGACATATATAGACAGCACATGAGAGTGTGGATTTACCTAACACATAGATTAAATTGTTTGAGAACACTTCATCTTTACATTAACTTTTTCCCTGCAAAGCTGCCAAGGTCAGTAAGACCTTGGTTCATCTGCTGCGTAACTGCCAGTTGCTTAAGTCAGAGCAGCTGTGGGACAAGTCTCTTGAAACATTCCTACCTCCCAAATTTGTGAATTGGTGGAGAATCTCACAAATGTGTGTCAGAACCTTTTCCAGCCCTCCTTGTCCCCTACTGCCATTTAGGTTTTCTAATGCAGCATATTTCTCCATGTTCCTCTGAACATACCTGCCCTCTGGGGTGAGAAAACAGAGCATTAGCTAAAAACTTGCTTAGCAACATTTACTGGAAGTGTTCATCGCGCTCTTTCTTGTTCAACTGAAGAGCAATACATACAGTACTTACTGCACGTGAACCATAAATCCTTGTGGCTGATGCACTCTGCACAGGTGTCGATAGATGAGTAATGCAGTCTTCACATCCCATGAAAGACCTTTTTTTTAATCTTTTTTGCAATTGGCTTTTTTAAGTTTCTAACTTAGGCTACCCATACGTAAGACCAAATTCTGTGGGAGTCTCTGGGCCCAGGGTCTGAGCTGGCTTTTTGCATGCATGAAGCTGAACATTCAGTCCCTGAAATGGCTGGAGAGTCCCAAAGTGAAGGATATTAAAACCTAATTTTCAGTCTTAATTTTAGAAAAAGCTGCTTCAGTGTTATATGGTACAGAGATATCTCATTAGCTCATACCAGATCCCTGCCTTTGGAGGGCTCTTTCACTGTGCTAATGGCACTTTGACATTTTGTGGATTACTCTTTCAGGTTCCATAATCAATTTAACATTAACATTCATGTAAACTATTAATGAAATAATATTAAAAAAGAAAAATGTTACAACAATACTGCAACATTTTAATGCCTCATTAAAATCATTAGTAATGCTAATATTAAAGAACTTCATCTTTCAGAGAACCCCAAATAAATCATAATCAAATGTTTGCTAACGTACAGCCAGAGAAATAATTTATACATTGCTGGCATATAGGCATCACGTACGCTAAAGATGACACCATAAGGTCATATTATTAAGCATTCACAACTAGTTCTGGCTTTGGAAACTCTCTGTACACAGTATTATTTTATAATTATCATTAAACATACTGAATATTGTTTGTGGTTTTTATTTATGAGAAAAATATATAGTGTGCCTCTCAGCCAGCCAGTGCTTTTATGGAATTCAAGTTGCAAACAATAACGTGCTTCACTGACCTCAGTGACTTGCAAAAGCCATTTATATTCAGTACTCTCATTTATGCTATCTTTAAAAAAGAGTAAGAGACAATAGCAAGAAACTGGTAGAATGATTGCATCACTACCTGTCTCCAGACTTATTGCAACACTTTGTTCTCCATCAGTTGAACTGACATGGAAATGTCGTATATAATAGTTATATAAAATATTACTACATGTGTAAGGGGAGGTCTGTGGTCCCTGATTTGTTGGCCAACTTTTGTGCCCCATCCTGAAGAGCTTGTAGCCACAGGAGTAGCCTTTACTCGGTGACTCGAAAGGGTGAATCCCAGGAACAGAGCCCCAATTTGGGGCATGCCAGGACTTTAACCATGTAACAGGGACTTCCTTAATGGTGAGCTGGGAGGAAAGCTGGCGCCGGGTGGGTTCAGCACCGCACAGCAGCATGCGTTTCACACCAGCACCCTCTGAGCACATGGTCTAGAGAGGGGACAAGGCAGGTTCTAAAGATGAGCTGGAAATGGGTGTATTGTTTGGTTTAAACCAGTGCAGACACCACTTACATTGACGTGCCACCCACTCCCAGATTAGCAGTCCTGTGATATAAAGTGGCAAACAGGTGGGTAACTGCCCATCCAAATCTGCAGCAAGGAACCAGAGAGAGAAACCCTGCAGCCCTTCCCTGAGAGCCCATCCTGCAAACCAGCTCAGTAGCCCAGGTGTCAGGATCCAGCCTTCTGGCCTTTCTTGGGGTGAGCCCCACAGGCACAAGCTGTCTCTTGCCCAGGGGTGATATCCCCCAGCACAGGCTGGGCCAGGCTGCTCCAGGGGTGGCCACAGCTTTCCCTGCCGCATGTTCAGCGTAGCCAAGGTCACCGGGTTAGACTGGGGACAAGCCAACTCCTGCCACATTCCAACAAAAAGTGAGCTTCGCTGGGATGATCCCTCTGTTAAGCCACAAAGTTCAATCAGTCCCTCCATCTGGAGCAAAACACACTCGATTTTAGAAATCACCTCACCATTGGGGTTTGCTGGTTGCTGTGCTAGACATTTGGGACCGGATCCACTGGACTAAGCAGGAGCTTTGGTCTTAACATCCAAAAATAAGATATCCGACCTTTCCCACACAGTCCCCCAACCCACTCACTGAACACCACTCTCCTTTACAGCAAACGCAGCTTTCACGTCCTCCCATTATTTAGAGTGTTGCCTGACCCAAGCCCTCATTGCCGAACAGGTTTTGCTTTGCAAAACCTCCTTGAGGAAGCTTGACAAATAAATCCAGTGGTGTAGCCTTGTGAATTCAAAATCAGAGGGCTGATTCTGGCATGGTTTGCGTTTTCTGTTTTAATTTGTCATTTGGTTTAGATGAAAGGTTAATTGCATTTTCTCTTAATATATTTAATACATTGTGGTAACAAGGAAGCTCTAGAAATGATAATTTGTTAAAAAACTCAGCTACATCATCTTTAGCCATTCATGTTCCCTTCAGAGAGAAAATTAATTGTTCCGATCTAGTAAGCTACAAAAGAAATACAGCTGACAAAGGGTGAAATATGAACATCAATGGTAAGTTTTGAATTTACTCTATTTATTTTGAATGTAAGATCTCATGACCCACTAAAATTCAGTTCACAGTATTTTATGAAAAATAATGGCTGAAATTGAATGTCTTAATTTACATTTAATGCAATTAAGAATGGTTTAAATTATGACTGAACAGCACACACAGATGTCAGTCAGTTTCATCAGAATAAATTGAAGTCAGTGTCAATGAATGCTCCACTGGTAAATCCCACTTTATATAAAATTAATAAAAATAAGGAAATATAATCCTTAGCTAATTGCAAAATGTTCTGGAATTCCCCTGAATTTTGGAGAAGAAAAAAAAAGTGTAACTAGAGAAAGCCACAAAGTAGCATATGAAAAAATATTTATTTTCAAAGATGCCTTGTGTGAAATTGTGAAACAGTCTGAAAGTTTACTACAAAGGGCATTTCTGTGCAGAAATACCTTGCTGTACCAATGCGAGTCATGGCAGGGCAAGGAAAATGTCTGTAACATGCAGCTGTGCGTGATCGCAAGAGTGCTACACTCCTTGCAGCTTCCTGAGAAGGGAGATGTGCTGTACCTCCACACAGGGTGCAGCATCTGAGCAGCACTTTCCCTGCTTTTTCAGCTTACTGGGGACCTGACATACCTTTGCCAAACCTGGTGGCAAAGCTCCCATTGATTTCATTGGTAGGAGATGAAAAACACCCTCTTGAAGATGGAAGGTCAGATTCCAGGTTTATACCAGTAAGAATTAGCCCAGAGTTTTCAATGCACACAGTAAACACAATGCAAGTATCATTTAGTGCTCTCACATTTAATCAGTGTCAACTTGTGGTGGGTTGACCCTGGCTGGATGCCAGGTGCCCACCAAAGCTGCTCTATCACTCCCCTCCTCAAATGGACAGGGGAGAGAAAATATAACAAAAGGCTCGTGGGTCAAGATAAGGACAGGGAGAGATCACTCAACCAATTACCATCAAGGGCAAAACAGACTCGACTCGGGAAAATTAATTTCATTTATTACCAATCAAATCAGAGTAGGATAATGAGAAATAAAACCAAATCTTAAAACCCCTTCCCCCACCCCTCCCTTCTTCCCACGCGCAACTTCACTCCCAATTTTCTCTACCTCCTCCCCCAGAGCAGCACAGGGAGATGGGGAATGGGGGTTGCGGTCAGTTCATCACATGTTGTTTCTGCCGCTCCTTCCTCATCACACTCTTCCCCTGCTCCAGCGTGGGGTCCCTCCCACGGGAGACAGTCCTCCATGAACTTCTCCAACATGAGTCCTTCCCACAGGCTGCAGTTCTTCACAAACTGCTCCAGCATGGGTCCCTTCCACAGGGTGCAGTCCTTCAGGAACAGACTGCTCCAGCGTGAGTCCCCTGCGGGGTCACAAGTCCTGCCAGCAAACCTGCTCCAGCATAGGCTCCTCTCTCTCCACGGGTCCACAGATCCTGCCATGAGCCTTCTCCAGCACGGCCTTCTCACGGGATCACAGCCTCCTTCAGGGCATATCTACCTGCTCCGGCGCAGGGTCCTCCATGGGCTGCAGGTGGATATCTGCTCCACCATGGACCTCCACAGGCTGCAGGGGGACAGCCTGCCTCACCATGGACTTCACCAGGGGCTTCAGGGGAATCTGTGCTCCGGCGCCTGGAGCACCTCCTCCCCCTCGTTCTTCACTGACCTTGGTGTCTGCAGGGTTGTTTCTCTCACATGTTCTCACTCCTCTCTCCAGCTACATTTTTTTGTTTCGCAGCAACTTTTTCCCCTTCTTAAATATGTTATCACAGAGGCACTACCACCATCACCAATGGGCTCAGACTTGGCCAGCAGTGGGTCCGACTTGGAACCAGATGGCATTGGCTCTATCAGACATGGGGGAAGCTTCTAGCAGCTTCTCACAGAAGCCACCCCTGTAGCAAAGGGATACAAGTTTAGGCCACTGCAGCATCATGCAGTCCTGCTCACACTTTCTGTCCCTGTGAAATGTTTGCCTGCCACACCAAGCTCAAACTGTTGTCCCACAAACAGGGTTCATTTACCCAGTGCGCAAGCCAATAACACACAGAGTCGAGATATTTTCAAATTAATTGCATTGATGCGCATGAATGGGCACCTGTCTCAAGACAGCACACCTTTGTCTCAAAAATTTCCACATTTATATAATTAATACATATTCATTATTATTTCCTTTAATGATTGGTTCTTTCTTCTTTGCCTCTCATGTAAATTAGTGCACAGACTCTGTCTTCTTCCTTCATTGTCTTCTTTTGAGTAGGTGGTATCATTTGAGTAGGTGGTCAATGAGTCGGTGGTCGCCATCTCCCCCCTGTAGGAATTACCTTTTACCTACTTCTTCCCTAATCTTGGCAGTTCCAAGTGGTTCTTCAAGGTTTATTGACCAGACTACAATCCATTACCTTTTCTGACATAAACATAAAGCCCCATTGTCTAGTAGTTAGTTCCTAAACCCTAAATCATGTCTAGTTATTGTTTCCCTATTTTAAATATTAACTGATGGGGGCTGTACACAGGACTTTAGCAGCTCCCTGGTTATTTCAATCATATTATACATATTAATTGACAAGAAAACTGCTGGACTTGACTTGTCTTTCCGTAGCCCTGTACAAAACAAGCTGCTGACCTGAAAGCCTGTTTTGGGTTTGTGTGGCGGGGTTTGGTAGCAGGGGAGGGGCTGCAGGGGTGGCTCCGGTGAGAAGCTGCTAGAAGCTCCCCCGGCTCCAAGTCAGACCCGCCTCTGGCCAAGGCCGACCCAATCAGTGATGGTGGTAGCACCTTTGGGATAACATATTTAAGGGGAATCTGCAGCGGGGGAGGAGACTGGAATGTGAGAGAAACGCCCGTGCAGACAGCAAGGTGAGTGAAGAATGACGGGGAGGAGGTGATGCCCCTGCAGCCCATGGAGGTGAAGGGTGGAGCAGATACCCACCTGCAGCCTGTGGAGGACCACACGCTGGAGCAGGTGGATGCCCCCGAAGATGGCCGTGACTCCATGGGAAAGCCTGCGCTGGAGCAGTCTGTGCCTGAAGATTGGCCTGCGGAAAGGGCCCATGCCAGAGAAGTTCGTGAAGGACTGTCTCCTGTGGGAGGTACCCCACGCTGGAGCAGGGGAAGAGTGAGGATTCCTCCCCCTGAGGAGGAAGGAACAGCAGAGACAATGTGTGGCGAGCTCACCGCAACCCCCATCCCCCATCCCCCTGCACTGCTGGGGGGGAAGAGGTAGAGAAAACCGGAAGTGGAGCTGACCCGGAGGGGTGGGGGGAAGGTGTTTTTTAAGATTTGGGTTCTACTTCTCATTATCGTTGTTTTGATTTGTTTTGTAGTAAATTAAATTGATTTTGTTTCTTCCCCAAGTTGAGCTTGTCTTTTGACCATGACCATAATTGGTGAGTGATCCCTCCCTGTCCTTGTCTCGACCCACGAGCCTTTCTTTATATTTTCTCCTCCTCATCTATCATGGTTTAACCCCAGTCAGCAACTAAGCACCACACAGCCACTCACTCACTCCCCCCCCACCCAGTGGGATGGGGGAGAAAATCAGGAAAAGAACAAAACTCATGGGTTGAGATAAGAACAGTTTAATAGAACAGAAAAGAAGAAACTAATAATGATAATGATAACACTAATAAAATGACAACAGTAATAATAAAAGGATTAGAATATACAAGTGATGCACAATGCAATTGTTCACCACCCACCTATCGACGCTCAGTTAGTCCCTGAGCGGCGATCCCCCTGCCCCCACTCCCCCCAGTTTCTATACTAGATGTGACATCACATAGTATGGAATACCCTGTTGGCCACTTTGGGTCAGCTGCCCTGGCTGTGTCCCCTCCCAACTTCTTGTGCCCCTCCACCCCTCTTGCTGGTTGGGCATCACAAGCTGAAAAATCCTTGACTTAGTCTAAACACTACTTAGCAACAACTGAAAACATCAGCGTTATCAACATTCTTCTCATATCTAACTCAAAAACATAGCACTATACCAGCTACTAGGAAGACAATTAACTCTATCCCAGCTGAAACCAGGACAGTATCCACCCCTTATTCTATACCATTGACATCATGCTCAGTTCCCATACCTTTAGTTACATCCCGGTCAATCATCATCACATTTTCCATCCTTTTGAGATATATAAACAATGATATATATGTATACACACACAGAGATATTATTCCTTTAGTTTATGGGTCATGTTCATAAAATGTTTGTTGAGTTCATTTAGTTCCCAACTCAGGGCTCCATCTGTCATACCAGTCTTTCTGGGCAGGAGGGATGGTGTGAAGTCCTCTCAGTCGGTAGAGCAGAATTGGGCTTCAGTGCAGTATGGGGAGCGGGTGACATTGGATGCAGCAGGAGGATGGTGTGCACCGTTGGATTGTTGCATGCTGGAGTCAGTTCTGGTTCCATCACTACTGCGCTTTGCTCAGTTTTATCACAGTTCATTCTTGCTTGATCTAAGTGATTCTTACTCTAATACCATTACTATAGCATATAACAATTATAGTAATGATAACATACA
The DNA here is from genome assembly GCF_026419915.1 of Harpia harpyja. Lineage (NCBI taxonomy): Eukaryota > Metazoa > Chordata > Aves > Accipitriformes > Accipitridae > Harpia > Harpia harpyja. The sequence goes on along the minus strand of NC_068968.1, from coordinate 17,045,817 downwards.
GTAGCAGGGTTATATAGCAACTAATATCATACAGTTTAATTCAGGCTATTCTCACCTAAAATCAAATCCCCTTGAGGCACACATCGGACTTCCCCATCTTTTCGCATCACCCACCAAGTGCACCCAGGCCCTTGAGCAAAAGCAATCCCATGAATGGGTTTGCCTTTGCCTGAGGCAGGAGTAACCCAGACTGTCTTCCCTAGCATATTTTTTATGTGCACTACAGGGACTTTATCCCCTTCTACAGTACATAAAAGTTCTGATTGGGCAGGGCCACCCCGATTGGCAGATCCTCTGGTGTTGACTAACCAGGTGGCTTTTGTTAAATGTGTATCCCAATGTTTGAAGGTTCCACCCCCCATTGCTCTCAATGTAGTCTTTAACAGTCCATTGTATCGTTTGATTTTCCCAGAGGCTGGTGCATGATAGGGGATATGATACACCCACTCAGTGCCATGCTCTTTGGCCCAGGTGTCTATGAGGTTGTTTCGGAAATGAGTCCCGTTGTCTGACTCAATTCTTTCTGGGGTGCTATGTCGCCACAAGACCTGCTTTTCAAGGCCCAGGACAGTGTTCTGGGCAGCGGCATGGGGCACAGACTATGTTTCCAGCCATCTGGTGGTTGCTTCCACCATTGTAAGCACATAGCGCTTGCCTTGGCAAGTTTGGGGGAGTGTCCATGCACATAAACATAAGGCATAATTGGTTACATCAACCAAAACATGCGAAACTTGTCTCAGTCTAATTGGTCAAGATAAACTGCCAAATTGAGGTTGTTTGTGCCAAGTTCCCTTTATCGTGGAATGTGCACCTGTGTTCTTCTAATTGGTAACTTTCTTTTTTTGTCTTCTTGTTTATTCTGTTCAAGGCCTTCTAAAGGCATCTGGAACGCTCTTGCGACTGTTAGCTAAATATGTGTCCGCAACATTTCCCCCTTTTTTTGTTTTTCGTCAATTAACACAGCCTTACTTGATCTATCAATTAATTTTTAAACACATTGCAACATACAAGGCACACAAATTAAAATACAAAAAAACCACTACGAGATAAATCAAAACTATCTTAATTAATGATTTAAGAGCAGCTCTATTTTGTAAGGTTGTGTGTCTAATACTATCTACATTTAACAGTAAATCAGATAATACTACACCAATCTGTATTCGGGGACCCCAGAATTTGTGATTCCTGGGGTGGCAATGAGGGTGAATGCCCGATCCGTGGAAACCAGGCATTCCCATCCATTGAGTCCATGACCTGCTGCACAGGGGTCTCCATCAATAAGTTCTTAAACTTCGTTGATGCCAGTGGAACCCCCTATTAAACCTGTGAAAAAGGGATTGCTTGGTGTTGCTGTACGGAGGCATAAACAATCTTGTCCGGTCACGTCAGCCAGGGTCATCCAGATGTTTTCTTTGGCTTGCGGCAGTATCCATGACTACGTCCATCCGAGGACTGTGAGGAAGATGGACCATCCATACATTCTTGTGCCGTCTTGCACCGCAAACTCAGCCCAGCAATCGGTAGGTGCCAGCTTTATGTGGGCGTCCCCACAGAGGCAACGATGGCCTTGCCGTACACCAGCCCGATGCTCTTCGGAAAATCCCAGTATTTATACATCTGCAGAGGAACAGATTTCAGCACACGTGGCCAGCGGGTGCCAAAATCCGCCTCGGTTGCAATATGGGGAGCCTATGACGCATGCGCTCGCTGGCCAGGCGTGCTGCACGAGTCATAGCCACCATGTCTATTGGTTCATGGGCTTTGTGATGCGGTTGCAATGCACAGAGAATCTTGACCTGTTATGTTGGCCAAGGTGACCTACACGTCAGTTTTTGGCTGAGGTGGTATTCATATTGCCGCACCATCTAGGATGTTCCAAATGATGATGGTCGTACAAATCGAGCGGGAGTCCATCGTGGGCCTGTATCCCTAATTTCCGGCCGCTCCTGATATGTGGATAAAAAGTGTCTAAATATTGGTGGACCGCCTGCATCAGACCAACAATTTAGAAAATTTAAAACATAAGTGGCTTTAGCTAACTTTTCTTGTGGAGAGAGATTCCCTACTCCTTTTTTTTTCTTTTCTCATCAATTAACACCTGCTGTATTGCCCTTTGCAAAGATCTATGGACACAATTAATTAAACACAGTAAAAGCAACATTATACCTAATAAAATACACAAGAATAAAAGAAACCCCGATTTTTAACAAAGGTACAAACCAACTCCTAAGTCCCCATCCCACAGCTAAATGCTCTAAGCTGAAATGACAGCTTTCTTAATTCTCTTGCAGCCCCTTCTTGCCTCTGCAGTTCTGTTATCTTGTTTATTAATTGCTCCACTGTCCAAGTTCCTCACGTCCATTGTTTTCCTGGTGGTTCAAAGTCCTTTCATACTGCAGCTGTCACGTACTCTGGTCCACTCATGCTAACTGCGGCCTACTTATGCTAACTCTAAATAATCAGGCTCAAAGAAATGTCCCCCATCTTCCATGAAATCTCCCACAATTCCCCCTTTTTGTTTTTGTGTAAGCCAAGTTACATGAAATGCTTTTGTAATCATACGTTCAATTATTTTTATGATATGTGGTACAATCATTACAACTGCTAATATTACAATTAAAATAACCAAGCCATGCATAAGCAAATCTTTCAACCATCCCGTAATTCCCAAACTTGCTAGCCATCCACTTAACCCTGTGTCAGTTATCGTGAGCTTTTTTACTGTGAATCATATTGATATCGGGTGTTAGTAACGTAAGTTGTCCGAGGCTACATGGCCTCCTGTTAAGTTTCGATGGAATTCACCCTCACGCTCTATCCCCACAAATTAAAAACATCCCCGCAGGTAAAGCAGCTGGAATAGAAAAAAGAAGAGTGTGATATTCTGGAATAGATATAGTTACACCAAGCTGTAGCATTTCTATATACAGGCAAAATAGCATTTACATTCTGACCCTTTCGAGTGGTGTTATAGGTGTAATTAAACATCACACAGGCATTCACGATGACTGATCCTAACAACTCTAACTCTTGAGGTTCTTGCATTACTTGAGGCAGGTGTGCATACACACCGTCCCAATTATCGACACAGGATTGTGGGTTAGTACAAAGGGAAAATTCAGGCATTGGATCTGGCCAGGTGTCTAGAGGTAACCCCACCAAAGAGGTAGAAAAAGGGTTTTCAGGGGTAGCAACAGAAAGACATATAGCTTCTTGATGCGTTATGTTCGCCAAAGTTACCCATACATTCTGTTTTGGTTGTTGGATCATCCATTCTTCACTTATGTGTGTCACCCATGTCATGGTTTCAGCCCAGCCGGTAACAAAGGACCACGCAGCCGCTCGCTCACTCCTCCCGCCCCCCTCCGGTGGGATAGGGAGGAGAAGGAGGAGAGAAAAGAAAAAAAAACCTGGAACCTCGAGGGTTGAGATAAGGGCAGTTTACTGGGACAACACAAAAAAAGGTTACAACAACAACAACGGTACTAATGAAAGAATATACAAAAAGAGTGATGCACAGTGCAACTGCTCACCACCCGGAACCCGACGCTCCGCCACCGAAAGTCCCGAGCACTCCCCCCGGCCCGCTCCCCATTTATATACTGAGCATGATGTCACATGGTATGGAATAGCTCCTTGGCTAGTTCAGGTCGGCTGCCCCGGCTATGCCCCCCCACCTCCCAGGTTCCTGTAAAAATTAACTCTATCCCAGCTGAACCCAGGACAACCCATAACATGCCAAATGCATCGAGGAGGAGGAAAGCGGGGGGGGGGTGGAAAAGGGGGTGCATCAAAGGATACGGTTGGCGGTTTTTCTCACTTCACAGCAGCCTCCAGCTGTGCCAGCTTTTCTATTACTGACTGCAACTGCTGCGAAGTAGGCTCCAGCCCCTCTTCATGCTCTTGAGGTGATCCAGGCGTAGACGGAGGCAATGGAGGGTATATGCTAGGTATAATTTGTTCATGTTGAGCGGTAATATCTGGGGGCTGTTTTCTCGTAGGCAGATTTTTACTCGCTTCCTGATTCTGTAGGGTTTCCTTTAAGTGTACGGTTAGGGAGGCTTGGGAACTGTCAGATGGCTGATTAATATCGGCAGTCCCAGGGAGTGGAGCAGAAGTCAAGGGCACAGGAGCAGGCGGACAAGCTCCAGGGAAGCCAAAAGTCTCTCTCGCTGCATTATGTTTTTCTCCCCGCGTTTTTCCGTCACTTGCGGTGGGAGAGAGAGCAGCAAAAGCAGATGCAGCCGCTTTACGATCTGCTTTTATTTCTTGCAGAGTTGTCTTAATTACTTTCCATAAAGTTGCAAGACCTTTAACTTCTTTAGACCCGTCACTAATTTCATCCCATAGGGAGGTTCCGATAGCTTCCCAGGTACTAAGCTCAAAAGCTGTACCCACACTAATTAAAAGGTTTCTGTCCTTGCTCCATTGTAAAAGCCGCTTTAAACAAGCTTCATCATATTTTATGCCTCTCTTTGAGAGTATATGTTGGAGGAGCTTAACTACTGCTTCTTCTTCTTTGGAAAGCGTAGACCCCATCTCCTCCCCTGACCGCTCACCTCCTTTACGGGCAAGTCCTCACCTCAACGGGCAAAAAAACGACAGCGCTGTCTTATCTGCCTCTATGGGCACACCAGCCGGGGCAGCCGGTCTTTCAGTCAGGATCCTCCCGTCTCTGTTTTTTCAACCAGCCTCATAAATGTCTTTACGGCTGCCTTTTCCTTCGCAGATGCTGCGATACCCATGCCGCCTTTTATCACGTAAGCTTACGATTCCTGCCTCTCTCGAGCAGCCCGGCGCTTTCTTATAAGCCCACCGGCATCCGCGGCAGTCTCCCCCGCCTTTTCAGTCATTAGCGTTCCCCTCTTGTTCCTTACCGGATCACGTCGGAGTCGCCAGATGTAGAGAAATTCCATGCGGGGACGGACGACAGCACACCAATATGATGATCAAAGTCGCCAGTTTATTGAGCATAGCAGATCATTCTTATACAATTCTCTAAGTTCCTTAAAAGCTCTGATTGGTTGCTGCATGCGAGCATACAGTGTCCACGCGCATAAACATAAGGCATAATTGGTTATACTACTCTGTACACGCGCATAAACATAAGGCATAATTGGTTATATCAACCAAAACATGCAAAACTTGTCTCAATCTAATTGGTCAAGATAAACTGCCAAATTGAGGTTGTTTGTGCCAAGTTCCCTTTATCGTGGAATGTGCACCTGTGTTCTTCTAACTGGTAACTTTCTTTTTTTGTCTTCTTGTTTACCCTGTTCAAGGCCTTCTAAAGGCATCTGGAACGCTCTTGCGACTGTTGGCTAAATATGTGTCCGCAACACTGGCCATTAAGTCTGGTGAGCGATTTAAAAAATTCAAAGTAAACATAGCATTATCTAGCTGTTCTTGTGGTGGCATATTCCCCCTTTTTTGTTTCTGTAACATGGACTTTAAAGCATGATGCGCACGCTCAATTATTGCTCGTCCAGTAGGTGAATGTGGAATTCCTGTCACATGGGATACCTGCCACTGTTGCAAAAATAATTGAGTAGATTTAGCTACATACCCTGGACCGTTGTCAGTTTTAATGGTTTGAGGAACCCCCATAATTGCAAAGCATCGTGACCAATGTCGTTGAACATCACGTGCCTTTTCTCCAGAATGAGCAGTAGCACAAATATAAGAGGAAAAGGTATCAATAGAAACATGCACAAATTTCAAGGAGCCAAAGGCAGATACATGTGTAACATCACTTTGCCTAATGGCATTAGAATGTAAACCACGTGGGTTAACTCCAATGCTCACTGCATCAGAAGCAACTCTTTGACAATCTGGACAAGAACGAATTTTATCTTTAGCCTGTGCTTTTGTCAAATTGAACATCTTTTGCAACGCTGCAGCATTTTGGTGAAAAAAGGAATGAGAGGCCACACCAGAGTGGAATTGCACTGTGCTGACAGTAAAAGAGTCAGCCACAGCATTTCCTTTAGTCAAAGGTCCTGGCAGCACAGTGTGCGACCTAATGTGACAAATAAAGGATAAGCTCTTTTATTTAAAGGAGTTTGCAATTCCAAAAATTTGTTGAATAAGTCTTCATCATTTATCTCCTTTAAGTAAGATCCTGGTAATCGCTGTACAACACGGACGACATATTCTGAATCAGAAACAATATTGAGTGGTTCCGATGGAAATAAAGCTAAAGCGTGTAAAACAGCCTGTAATTCCACACGCTGCGTGGAACCTTGTAACAAAACAACAGATGTCTGCCATACTCCATTGTCTAGCCAGGCAACTACACCTCTTCCCGTTTTTCCAGAGCCATCTACAAAAACTGTACGAGCATTAACAATAGGAGTATCTGATACTATCGTCTGTGGTTTGATGTTTAATGTATGAAGGTTTTGCAGTAACTTACACTTAGGCAGCAAGAAAGAAATTTTGTTTGTGAAGACAGCCAATGCGATTTGCAGTGATTGTGATTGAACAAAAAGGTAATCAAAATTTTGTTTTGAAAAAGGAAGATAAAAGGTATCAGGATCAAAACCAATGAGACACTGAGTGCGTGACCGTGCTTTTTGTACCACAGTCACAATCATTTCTAAAGGCTGTGTAATAGTTTTCTTTAAAGTGTGAGAGAGAAACACCCATTCCAAATATAAAATTTTCTGAGCGACTTTATCATGTTGTCCTATAATAGCAAAAGGTTGTTTTGGACCTTGTATTACGTACACATCAACAGGTAAAGTTAAGTCCCTTCTATGGGCTTGTAACGTAGATATCTTTTGTGAAACTAGATTTAACTCTTCCTTGGCAGCTGGAGTTAAGATCCGTGGTGATGTTAAATCAGGATCACCTCTCAGAATGTTAAAGAGATTACTTAATTCCTCTGTGGTTATACCTAACATGGGTCGTACCCGGTTTATTGTTCCTAATAATTTTTGAGCATCGTTCAGAGTTCGTATATCTGTCTGCAACTTTAATGATTGAGGCTGTACTGTTCTTTCTGTAAGAATCCACCCTAAATATTTCCAGGGCGGCATCGTTTGAATTTTTTCTGTAGCAATTTGAAGTCCAAAGGTTTGCAGAGAATTTACAAGATGTTGCACAACACTTTCCAAATACTGTGTTGTTTCTGTTGCAATTAAAATATCATCCATATAATGATATATTATAGCATTTGGAAATGCATCTTGGCTCAGCTGAATAGCCGCAGCAACTACTATCTGACAGATAGTAGGACTATTCATCATGCCCTGAGGTAGCACTGTCCACTGATAACGCTGCATAGGCTCAGCGTTATTTACACTAGGCACTGAAAAGGCAAAATGTGCACAATCATCAGGGTGTAAGGGAATCGTGAAGAAGCAATCTTTTAAATCAATGACTTGTAATTCCCACTCTTTAGGGATCATTGCAGGATTTGGCATTCCCAGCTGGGTAATCCCCATAGGTTGTAACACTGCATTTATCGCTCGTAAATCCTGTAATAATCTCCATTTTCCTGACTTTTTTTGAATAACAAAAATCGGCGTGTTCCATGGACTAGTTGAAGCGACATTGTGTCCCTGCTGCAACTGCTCTTGAATTAATTTATGTGCTTGTATCAATTTGTCCCCTTTTAACGGCCACTGATCGACCCAAACAGGCGCAGAGGTTAGCCACGTAAGTTTGAGCAGGGGTTTTACATCAGTGACCCGTAGGATAAATTTGAATTGATTGTTGTTAGGGTAATGTGCCATTGTTTCAACAAATCTCTGCCCCACAAATTTACAGATGAGTCAACTACATAAGGCTGAATCCATGCTTCATGCTTCTCAGGCCCCTTTACTGACAAAAGTTTAGCACTTCGCATGGGCTGTCGAGTGCCTCCTATACCAACAATTGTAGAAAGAGCTATTTGCAACGGCCACCAAGTTGGCCAGTCCTGTTTTGATATTATGGAAACATCTGCTCCGGTATCTAGCAATCCCTGTAGTTGCGATCTGGAGGTCATAGACAGTTCTTGCGGGCTGCCTGTTTGTGTAGCAGTCCCATTGGTTAGTGGTGCCTGCACTGAATTCCAAACCCTGTTGGTTTGCAGGGCACCGGGTCTCACGCCCCGCTTGTTGTTTCCCTGTAAGAGGTTACCTTCTTTGTCTAATTTCAATTTGGATTGATTCGCCCAATGATATCCTTTACTACAATGAGGGCACAATTGATTTGCAGGTTTATCACATTTGGATTTCTGTTGTTTAGGACATTGCTTAGCCATATGTCCCAATTTTCCATACTCAAAGCATTTCACAGTAACTTGATTAACATTTAGTTGTTGTGACAGTGCAGCAGCTAACATATTAGCTCTATGAGTTTTTGTCCCTATGTTTTGACATACCTTAATATACTCTCCAACATCAGTAGCTCTTCCTCTAACTGATTTCAGTGCAGCCTGACAGTCTGTATTTGCATTCTCATAAGCCAATTGAAATAATAATACTTTTGCAGCTTCCGGATTTTCTACCTGCCGTGTTATCGCAGCTTGAAGGTGATCAATAAAAGATACGTACGGTTCCTGAGAGCCCTGTCGTATAGAGGCAAACGAAGCGATACCTTGCCCAGTTTTGGGTACGCATTGTAAAGCCATGATTGCAATACGAGTAGCTTGATCGAAAACTTGCTTTGGCAAAGCTGCTTGTGCCTGAGGTGTAATGTAAGGGCCTGTTCCTTGTAACATATTTTGATCTATAGTTATCCCTGATGACAAGTTCTCCATAATTTGTTCCACTGACAAATCATTGTATTCTAATTGCCATATAGAATACTGAGCAGAAGTCAACACCGTTTTCATAAGCAATTTCCAGTCCCAAGGAGTCATAGTATAAGTGCCTCCAATTGTTTCCACTAGTCCCATTGTAAATGAATTGTGTAACCCATTTTCATGAATTGATTTCCGTAATTCTTTTATCTTTTCATAAGGTAAACCCTCATGCTGTGGTGGATTATGAGGTTTGTATATAACAGGAAAAGTAAACACGGCATCTCCTTGCTGTAGAGCTTTTTCTCGACAGCGTTGCATCAAGCTATTTGTATTTTTTCCCAGATCATTAAATGAATTGTCACATTTAGCATCAAAGTCTATTAAAGGCGGAGCTGAAGGCACTACAATTTTTTCTCCACACCGCTGTAAAGCAGGAGCCACAGGATTCGACAGAGGCATAGAGTTAGAGGGATTAGCAGGAGAAGGAGATACAGGCAGTGCAGCAAAGCCAGGTTCTGTTTTAAGTTCTGCAAACCCTGGAGAGGGAGTACCGGGCGGTTGGGGCGGGGGGGGCGGCGGCGCGGCAGCCGCGGCGGCGAAGCGGGTGCAAAAGCGGCGGGAGGCAGCGGCGGGGCGGCGGGGACCTGTATGCGGTGGTGGGGGCCGGCAACCCCGCGGAGCCTGTGCTGCCCACCCACTGCCTGCCTGCATGCCGGCAGGGTGTGTGCATTAACGGTGTTGGTGCAGGCGGTGGTGGAGGTAATGAGGGATATAAATCCGGCTCTTTTTCAGAGTCCACCTTGCCTGATTCAAAAGAATTATTATCGGAATCAGAATCCTGCTCATTAGCAGCCTGCTCACAAACTGTCTCCTCAAAAGCAGTATCAGGTTGCATTGATATGATTTTCTCTGCCGGCTGTAAATGCACCAGCGCAGTACAAATAAATTTCCATGTCACAATTAAATTTTCTGATACACCAAAGGCCAAACTTTTTCGTGTTTGTAAACATTCCCCGACTCTTTCCCAAACCTTGCTATCAAAAGTTCCCTCTGTGGGAAACCAGTTACAGTTATCCTTTACCCATATTAAAAGCGAAGCAATTTGTCCCTCTGTTATTTTATACCCAGAGGCTCGTAAAATCTGCTGCAAAACGTTTAAGTAGAGCTTATGCTCCTGGGAAGCTGATTGCCCCATGCTACCCCAATCTCCCAACTCACCCGTTCCACAGGGGTTGCTGTCTCCTGTTCTCTCGGAGTTGTGACCACTTCTTCAGAACTCTCCCTGTTAGATTGCGTGGTCTCCACAGTGGAGGGGAATCACCCCTTTTCTTCTTCTCTTGATCATGTCATTTTCTTCTCTTAATCACATCAGGGTCACCATCTGTGGCGACTGAATTAAGCGCTCAAACTATCTGTACAAGATTCTGTTTATTTCACAAAAGAATCATAGAATCATTTAGGTTGGAAAAGACCTTCAAGATCATCGAGTCCAACCATCAGCCATGCCCACTAAACCATGTTCTGGAGTACCCCATCTACTCGCTTTTTGAATACCTCCAGGGATGGCGACTCAACCACTTCCCTGGGCAGCCCATTCCAATGTTTGACAACCCTCTCAGTAAAAAACTTTTTCCTAATATCTAACCTAAACCTCCCTTGCCTTAACTTGAGGCCATTTCCTCTCATCCTATCTCCAGCCACCTGACAGAAGAGACCAGCACCCACCTCACTACAACCTCCATTCAGGTAGCTGTAGAGAGCTATAAGGTCTCCCCTCAGCCTCCTCTTCTCCAGACTAAATAGCCCCAGATCCCTCAACCAGTCCTTATAAGACTTGTGCTCCAGGGCCCTCACCAACTTGGTTGCCCTTCTCTGGACACGCTCCAGCAACTCAATGTCTTTCTTGTAGTGAGGGGCCCAAAACTGAACACAGTACTCGAGGTGCGGCCTCACCAGTGCCGAGTACAGGGGAACAATCACCTCCCTGCTCCTGCTGGCCACACTATTTCTGATACAGGCCAGGATGCCATTGGCCTTCCTGGCCACCTGGGCACACTGCTGGCTCATATTCAGCCAGCTGTCAACCAGCACCCCCAGGTCTTTCTCTGCCAGGCAGCTTTCCAGCCACTCTTCCCCAAGCCTGTAGCGCTGCATGGGGTTGCTGTGACCCGGCATTTGGCCTTGTTGAACTTCATACAATTGGCCTCAGCCCATCGATCCAGCCTGTCCAGATCTCTCTGTAGAGCCTTCCTACCCTCAAGCAGATCGACCCTGCCTCCCAACTTGGTGTCATCTGCAAACTTGCTGAGGGTGCACTCAATCCCCTCATCCAAATCATCAATAAAGATATTAAACAGAACCGGGCCCAACACCGAGCCCTGGGGAAACACCACTAGTGACCCGCCACCAAGTGGATTTCACCCCATTCACCACAACCCTCTGGGCTCATCCATCCAGCCAGTTTTTCACCCAGCGAAGAGTACACTTGTCTAAGCCATAAGACGCCAGCTTCTCAAGGAGTATGCCATGAGAGACAGTGTCAAAGGCCTTGCTGAAGTCCAGGTAGACAACATCCACAGCCTTTCCCTCATCCACTAGGCGGGTCACCTGGTCATAGAAGGAGATCAGGTTGGTCAAGCAGGACCTGCCTTTCATGAACCTATGCTGGCTGGGCCTGATCCCCTGGTTGTCGTGCACATGCCATGTGAGCGCTCTCAAGACGAACTGTTCCATAATCTTCCCCGGTACCGAGGTCAAGCTGACAGGCCTGTAGTTCCCAGGATCCTCCCTCCGACCCTTCTTGTAAATGGGAGTCACATTGGCAAGCCTCCAGTCCTCTGGGACCTCCCCTGTTGACCAGGACTGCTGATAAATGATGGAGAGTGGCTTGGCAAGCACCTCTGCCAGTTCCCTCAGTACTCTTGGATGGATCCCATCTGGTCCCATAGATTTGTGAGTGTCCAGATGGCATAGTAGGTCACTAACTATTTCCTCCTGGATTAAGGGGGGTATATTCTGCTCTTCATCCTCACCTTCCAGCTCAGGGGGCAGAGTACCCTGAGGATAACTGGTCTCACTACTAAAGACTGAGGCAAAGAAGGCATGAAGTACCTCGGCCTTTTCCTCATCTCTGGTGGCAATGTTCCCTTCTGTATCCATTAAAGGACAGATATTCTACTTGGGATTCTTTTTACTGTTAACATATTTGTAAAAACATTTTTTGTTGTCCCTTACGATAGTGGCCAGATTGAGTTCTAGCTGAGCTTTTGCCTTTCTAATTTCCTCTCTGCATGACCTAACAAGATCCCTGTACTCCTCCTGAGTTGCCTGCCCTTTTTTCCAGAGATGATAAACTCTCCTTTTTTTCCTGACTCCTAGCAAAAGCTCCCTGTTCAGCCAGACCAGTCGTTTTCCTCGGCGGTTCAACTTGCGGCACATGGGAATAGCCTGGTCCTGAGCCATTAAGATTTCCTTCTTGAATAATGTCCATCCCTCCTGGACCCCTTTGCCCTTCAGGACTGTCTTCCAAGGGACTCTCTCAACCAGTGCCTCGAAGAGGCCAAAGTTTGCCCTCCAGAAGTCCATAGTGGTGGTTTTGCTGACCACCTTCCTTGCCTCACCAAAAATTGAGAATTCTATCATTTCATGGTCGCTAAGCCCAAGACGGCCTCCGACCATCACACCTCCCACCAGTCCTTCCCTGTTTGTAAACAATAGATCTAGCAAGGCTCCTCCCCTGGTTGGCTCACCTACCAGCTGTGTCAGGAAGTTATCTTCCACACACTCCAGGAACCTCCTAGACTGTTTGCTCTCTGCTGTGTTGTATTTCCAGCAGACATCTGGAAAGTTGAAGTCCCCCACGAGAACAAGGGCACACGATTCTGAGACTACTGCCAGCCGCTTGTAGAACGATTCATCTGTCTCTTCAACCTGGTCAGGCAGTCTATAACAGACTCCCAGCACAATATCTGCCTTATCGGCCTTCCCTCTCATCCTCACCCATAAGCACTCCACCTTGTCATCAGAATCGTGTAGCTCTGTACAGTCAAAACACACCCTAACATAGAGAGCCACCCCACCACCTCTCCTTCCTTGCCTATCCCTTCTGAAGAGCTTGTAGCCATCCATTGCAGCACTCCAGTCATGGGAGTCATCCCACCATGTTTCCGTGATGGCAACTAAGTCATAGCTATCCTGCTGCACAATGGCTTCCAGCTCCTCCTGTTTATTGCCCATGTTGCGTGCATTAGCACAGATGCATTTGAGCTGGCCTATCGAATCCACCCCTAACATCGGCATGCTGCCCCCAGGCTCATCTCTGGTGAGCCTAGTTTTATCCCTTACCCCCTTCAAACCTAGTTTAAAGCCCTCTCTCTGAGTCCCGCCATCTCACGAGCGAGGATTCTTTTACCCTTTTGAGATAGCTGGATACCATCTGTCGCTAACAAGCCCAGTGCCGTGTAAACCTCCCCACAATCAAAAAACCCAAAATTCCACCAATGGCACCAGCCTCTGAGCCACATATTAACCAGGTGTGTTTTCCTGTTCCTTTCAGTATATTTCCCTGCCACTGAAGGGATTGAGGAAAACACTACCTGTGCTCCCGATCCTTCCACTAACCGCCCCAGTGCCCTGAAGTCCCTTTTGATTGCCTTTGGATTTCTCTCCACCATCTCATCACTGCCAACCTGCACAACCAGCAATGGGTAATCATCAGAGGTCCGAACCAGACCAGGGAGTTCCCTGGTAATGTTTTTTACCTGGGCCCCAGGGAGGCAGCAGACTTCCCTGTGGGATGGGTCAGGTCTGCATATTGGGCCATCTGTCCCCCTCAGAAGGGAATCACCTACAACAATTACCCTCCTTTTTCTTTTTTCTGAGGCTGTGAGAATGCGTGGGGCTGCCCGACTGAGCCTAGGCACCTCCCTAGATAGGGCTTCATCTACACCCTGATCTTCATTGACCTGGTCCTCAAGTTCCAGAGCCCCATACCTGTTGCGTAGGAGCAACTGGGAAGGTGAGGGAGACCGGGAGGGGATTCACCTGCCTCCCCAAGCAGGGACCTGTATCCATTCCCCTCCATCTCTTAGGTCCCCTCCTGCCTGGGGGCAAGAGTGCAGGGGATCCTCTGCTTCTTGTGGAGCCTCCATCTGCTGCCTCTGCCTCAGGGATGGTAAGGTGTGGGCCCACCAATCTATCTCCCTCTCACACTCCCTGATACTCCTCAACCTTTCCACTTCCTCCTTCAGCTCTGCCACCAGATTGAGCAGATCACTCACCTGGTCACACCTCACACAAGAGGTGTCCCCGCTGCCCTCCGTCATCAGTGATAGACTCAGGCACTCCCTGCAGCCAGAGACCTGGACAGCTGCACGTTTGCTTGGGAGCTCTGTCTGCATCACCACATTTTTCCCAACAATGGCTTTCATCCGAATGGCAACTATACCTGGGTCTCCCTCTGGACCGATGCCCACCGCTTGAGTAGCCTTCTCGGGCTGGGAAGAGAGGAGGGAGGGAAGAGGCTGCACCCTGCCTGCGCAAACTGCCGCACCACACCCTAACCACCGACGCTCCTCAAGGCTGTTTAAATCTCCCACGGTTGCCCCTGGTAACGCCCACTCCACGTCAGCCTCTCTCGCGAGAGCTGCCGGCTCTGGACGGTCCCTCTGCTCTTCCCCGGGGCTCCGGGTCCTCGGGAACCTCCCAGTCCGCCTCAATCTACCGCTTAGCCGCCAATTTACCGTTGCCTCTGCTGGCCTCGCCGCTGACTGATTGCTGCTGACGGTTACGCCGCGTTTAAATCTAGCTTATATATGTTTCAACAAAGATCTAGAAAGAACTAACGGCATACAGCCAATATTACTAACACAGGAGCGCATATCTGGCTCAGCTGGGATGTTTGCCAGTCCTCAGAACAGTTAAAGATAAAAACATTCCATACACATACTCGTGACTGTCTTCAGCCACATCTTCCCAGACATACACCAGGCCATCTTCCAACCTGACCTTGTAAAACTAGTTCTTCAAAGGCTTGACAAACATGCAGCACAACAAATTCTAACGGTCACTCTTGAAAACAAATGCCAGGTGTTCCAAGCTGCTCCCACAATAATATGCTCACCTATACAGCAGCCGAAATCTTTTCGCATATCCTGCAGCTCACTCAAGGATAGGGACCGGGTGATTACCTTTGGTTCTGCCTCTTCTTCCTGTTCCTGTGATGACCCTGGTTCACCTTCCTCCTTCGCTAAGTGAACTGATTTTTTTGTATATTTCTTCTTCTGTATGGGGGCAACTGATACTGGTGCGGGTTGGTTCGCTGGTTCAGTTGCAGTACCCGTCGCCGGGGTTTGGGTAGCCGCAGTGCTCGTTGCCACGGCTGGAGGGGCTGCAGTGCCCGTTGCCGAGGTTTGCGTAGCCGCAGTGCTTGTCGTCTTGTTGTTAGACCCAAAGACCTTCTCTTCCCCTTGAGGGTACTGAGTGGTGTTGAACAGGGCTCAGTAGGCATGGGCCAGGCCCCAGCACATTGCAGTCATTTGTATCTCTCTGGAGTTGCCAGGGCAACAGCATACCTTTTCCAAATATTTTACTAGTTCTTCCGGATTCTGCACTTGTTCAGGGGTGAATTTCCAAAACATTGGAGGTGCCCACTGTTCTAGGTACTTGCCCATACTACCCCACACACCCTGCCACTCATAATTATCCAGCCTCAGGGCAGATCTCTGGGTGATCTTCTTAAATAGTTGTTTAACCTTAAACAAGAGCTGAACCACATTCAGGAGCATGATAGTTCCTAGCAGTAGGACTAGGACCATGCTGGCCTCAACATCCCAAGGGTATTCAAATTTTTCAAAATTCTCAAACACCATTGTAACTGGACTGAAGGAGAAAGGAGAGGGGAAGAAAGGTATCCCACCCATAGATTGGCTCTCTGAGGAGGAAAGGTAAATGGTGTAATTATTAATAGTTTACCACAGATGGCTCCCAAAGTATAGAGGTGACAACAATGCTGAGTGTAAATACCAGATTAATCCCACAACTGATAACTTTATCATACCATAAACCAGTATTACACAATACATCAAAGTGAAAACCTTAATCCACCTCCCACGGATGATAAGCAGCAGCACAGGGACTAGATACAGCAAGTGAGGTGATACATAACAGAACTTTAAAAACCAGAGCAACAACTCTAAGAACACATAAATCAACATAATGACCAGCGACTATTAGACCGATATAATGAATGCTTGTAACAAATTTGTTTTAACAAGCTCTGGTCAGGTTTGTTGTTATCTCAACCCTTCGAGCCCCATGTTGGGCGCCAAAAAGGACTGTTGTGGTTTAACCCCAGCCAGCAACTAAGCACCACACAGCCACTCACTCACTTCCCCCCCACCCAGTGGGATGGGGGAGAGAATCGGGAAAAGAAGTAAAACTCATGGGTTGAGATAAGAACGGTTTAATAGAACAGAAAAGAAGAAACTAATAATGATAATGATAACACTAATAAAATGACAACAGTAATAATAAAAGGATTAGAATATACAAGTGATACACAATGCAATTGCTCACCACCCACTGATCGACGCCCAGTTAGTCCCCGAGCGGTGATCCCCCCACCCCCACTCCCCCCAGTTTATATACTAGATGGGACGTCACATGGTATGGAATACCCTGTTGGCCACTTTGGGTCAGCTGCCCTGGCTGTGTCCCCTCCCAACTTCTTGTGCCCCTCCAGCTTTCTCGCTGGCTGGGCATGAGAAGCTGAAAAATCCTTGACTTTAGACTAAATGTTACTTAGCAACAACTAAAAACATCAGTGTGTTATCAACATTCTTCTCATACTGAACTCAACACATAACACTATACCAGCTACTGGAAAGAAAAATAACTCTATCCCAGCCAAAACCAGGACAGTCCACAAATTTCCCCCTATGCAAGCTAAAGATATAGAGGGAAGCACAAATGAAGGAGGCAGGATTTGCATAGGCATGGAGACTGTGTTGAAGTGACAAAGAATGCTAATAAAAATGATTTAAGTTTTTTTAGTGTACATTTTTCTTTCTATTTGACTTTAAGAGATCATCACTCAATGTTATTTCTTAAGCTGAAGAATCTAAGGCAAATGCTTTGACTTGATTTTAAATATATTTAATTTTTCCTGCTAGTATAAATAGTATGAACACAGTAAAAGTACTTGAGAGAGCCTAATGAACCATTTCTTACACCCCATTACCTTTAGTCTGATATGACTGAGAGTACAGGTACTAATTAGCCTCTCTTTCACGAGCACTGACATAGATCTACAGTAGGTCTTAAAACACAATATTTCGTACAACTCTTAGCAGTTCCTCATGTAATGCATTTCTGTATTTTTTTCTAATCAAAATTTAAATTAGAGGCATGCCACTTCGCATCTACCTGCCACTTATATGTTTTATGATGTGGTGGGTTGACCCTGGCTGGATGCCAGGTACCCACCAAAGCCGCTTGATCACTCCCCTCCTCAGCTGGACAGGGGAGAGAAAAATATAATGAAAGGCTCGTGGGTTGAGATAAGGGCAGGGAGAGATCACTCACAAATTACCATCACGGGTAAAACAGACTCAACTCGGGGAAATTAGTTTAATTTATTACCAATCCAATCAGAGTAGGATAATGAGAAGTAAAACCAAATCTTAAAACACCTTCCCCCCACCCCTCCCTTCTTCCTGGCCACAACTTCACTCCCGATTTTCTCTACCTCCTCCCCCCGAGCAGCACAGGGAGATGGGGAATGGGTGTTCCAATCAGTTGATCACATGTTGTCTCTGCTGCTCCTTCCTCCTCAGGGGTAGGACTCCTCACACTCCTCCCCTGCTCCAGCATGGGGTCCCTCCCATGGGAGACAGTCCTCCATGAACTTCTCCAACGTGAGTCTTTCCCATGGGCTGCGGTTCTTCACAAACTGCTCCAGCATGGGTCCCTTCCATGGGGTGCAGTCCTTCAGGAACAGACTGCTCCAGTGTGGGTCCCCCGCAGGGGTCACAAGTCCTGCCAGAAAACTTGCTCCAGCATGGGCTCCTCTCTCTCCATGGGTCTGCAGGTCCTGCCAGGATCCTGCTCCAGCGTGGGCTTCCCATGGGGTCACAGCCTCCTTCGGGCACCCACCTACTCTGGTGTGGGGTCCTCCATGGGCTGCAGGTGGATATCTGTTCCACCATGGACCTCCATGGGCTGCAGGGGGACAGCCTGCCTCACCATGGTCTTCACCATAGGCTTCAGGGGAGTCTCTGCTCCGGCGCCTGGAGCACCTCCTCCCCCTCCTTCACTGACCTTGCTGTCTGCAGAGTTGTTTCTCACATATTCTCACTCCTTTCTCCAGCTGCAGTTTTCTTGTTGTGCAGCAACTTTTTCCCCTTCTTACATATGTTATCACAGAGGTGCTACCACCGTCACTGATTGGCTGGGCCTTGGCCAGCGGTGTATCCATCTTGGAGCCAGCTGGCATTGGCTCTATTGGACATGGGGGAAGCTTCCAGCAGCTTCTCACAGAAGCCACCCTTGTAGCCCCCCCCACTACCGAAACCTTGCCATGCAAACCCAATACATATGAACAATTCTTTAAGATTACTTCCTACCAAAAAAAGTGCAGGTAGCACACAGCCAGTCACAGGGCAAGTCCTAAAAAATTAAAGGATTTTTCTTTGAAAGGAGCGAGGCAACCATACCGCTCTAATGAAAGAGCAGCTCTGCATGGTGGAGACTCTCACAGGAAGGCTGCCAGTCCAGGGAATCAAGGGAGTGTGAGACAAGCACAAGATCAGAGCTCATCTCCCCTGGGTCCCTCAGAGAATGGAAAATTGCTTTTATTAGTTCGGCTCTGCTCTTCTGTACAAGAGCAGAGCAAGAAGCAAGTGTGAGAGACTGAAAGAGTTAAGGTCTCAAACATTGTGGTGGGGCAAGTTCTGCTTAAGGACAAACTCTGCATAACAATGAACCCTGTATAGCAAGGAACCACAGGTGAAAAGCTGATCAGCACAGAACATCAGCAACAGGATGGGGAGAGCATGCCAGAGAGTGCACAGCTCCCAGTTCTGATATGCTGAGCAGGACAGCTCACCATGTAGGGAAAGGACAGTTACTCCCCAAAGGACTCCCAAGCCACTCATGACACCTAATTAGCCTAATAAGTTCGAGTGCCCGCCCAAAGGAGGGGCAAGGATGATAAAAGGACACAAACTGAAGCCTCAGGTGTGTGTGCCCACTGGAACTGGACTCCTTGGCTGACTGAACCAATGCTGGATCTAGGACCAGTGAAATCTTTCTCTCTCCCTTTTTCTCTCTGTCTTGTTCTCTCTTTCTTTTTCCTTTTCTGTAATCCCTACACCTCATCCCTTTAGACATAAACTGTTGACTAAGTCTGGGACTAGGAGTGGATCCAGCCGTGCCTAGGCTCCTCTCTGAGAAGGAGTCTAGAAAGCAAGGGGGTCTGCTCTGAACCTCGTGACTCAACGGGAGGGATCTCCTTCCCTGAACTGATGTATATGGTTACCACGGGTTACACGGTTTACTGAGGTAGGTTTACCGAGGTAGTTTCATGCCAATTCCTGTTGTGAGAAACCCCGCCACCTACTGTTATACCTCCCAAGTTCAGTTTGCTTCTGTCATGAATAAAATGTTTAACTAATCGTTTGGTGTCGTTTCACCTTAATTTAGCCCGAGGGAATTTCGAATTCAACACGACTCCCTGGTCTGTCCAGCCCGGGTCGTGACAGCAAGGCTGATCTAGGGGGGTGGGAAAATATGCATCACTCCGCATTGCTTTGCATTTTGCAGAAAGCCTCACTGAGGCAATGCAGGTGCATCAGGTGATGGGTATGCCACGTCATTACCAGTGGCTATGCTGTTGCAAATTGTTTGTTCCCCCGTTGGATTTCCCAGGCTCAGCTCATGTGAGGAAGCCTGCTGGCATGCTCCAAATCCTACCCTCGTCAGTCCACCTGGAATGCAAAGTATAAGGCACCAACATCTCACTGCCCTGGGGTAAATGCTGTTCCCAACTGGAGTGCTGCTTTGCACAACTGAAACTGAGCTTGAACCTTTATCTCAAGTCAGACCGAAGATGAAGTTTTCTGCTAGTTAACAAGGAAACACTTGGAAACATATGAGCTGCGTATTGGGATGCAGATGGTTCTATAAGACAGTACATACATTTATAAAGGAGACATGTAAGGTCATTGGGAACCATCTGCTTTAAATATTTAAATGTCCTTACACTAAACATATGAGTAGTTTTGCCCTGGATTTGTAATATTAGCCATCTACCAATTTTTTATAACAGTAAAACAAAAGAAAAATGGGAAGGTGGGAGACAAGGCATGGCAACCAATTTACAACATCTGGGCCTTACACAGCTAGCTCAGAAGCAACTCAACCATCCAGGCGCAGTTTGCACTCTTTGCACTGGCTCACCCTCATGCAGAGTGTGTCTTTTGGGGGTGTCCTGGAGTCCTATGCCCTGAACACAATGCCACTCTGACCCTGGGAAGAGGGCAGGCAATAGGCAATCTAGATAACAGGAAATCTCGATGATCCTCCTCCTTGTACAGGGTGTTTCCATAGAGGGTAGTTTTGGCATGATTTGTCTCGTCCAAACAGTACGATTTCTGAAGCTCCTTTTGTTGCACTAGTCAGTAGTCTAACACAAGTGAGCATTGGGGAGCTATTGCTCTGGAAACCCTCACCTCTGCTCACTCTGCACTGATTTCCCCAAGTAGACAGGTTCCCACTTTCTTTTGGTAACAGTCCTAAATAAACCCACTGTCTCCCCCCTCTGCATTGTACTCCTCACGTGCTTTGAGAGCACTATCCTTGCAGGCAATCACACTGGCACTCAGAGAAAGCCACCACCCTCAACTGCCCTCAATCAAAGCTATGCAGACCCATGCTATTTGTGAAGACAAATATAGCGTTAAACCACTTTGGTCCTCCTTTTCTTTTTGAAGCATTTTCCACTAAGCAGGACCCCCCACATGGAGTGAGAAGAGCCAGAGGGCTCCTGGGAGCTTAACGATGCCCCAGCCTTGGCACTCAGCTGCACCTCTGGGGCCAGGGAGGGGGATGCCCACAGCCCTACTATGCTCCCAAGAGCCTCGCAAGGAGGAGCAGCCCAAAAGTGTCCACATACACTGGGTTTAGTTCTTTATTGTGGCTCCTGACAAAAACGTGTGAAGGCAGAGAGCACCAGCTTCTTTCTGTCTCTGGGTTTCTCATCTGGGTCTAAGCCACGTGCCTCGGGCTTCCTGAGCCAGTGCATCCCATAGTATAGAATCATAGAATCATTTCGGTTGGAAAAGACCTTCGAGATCATCGAGTCCAACCATTAACCATGCCCCCTAAACCATGCCCTGGAGTACCCTGTCCACTCGCTTTTTGAATACCTCCAGGGATGGTGACTCAACCACTTCCTTGGGCAGCCCATTCCAATGTTTGACAACCCTCTCAGTAAAAAACTTTTTCCTAATATCTAACCTAAATCTCCCTTGCCTCAACTTGAGGCCATTTCCTCTTGTCCTATCTCCAGACACCTGACAGAAGAGACCAACACCCACCTCACTACAACCCCCTTTCAGGTAGTTGTAGAGAGCGATAAGGTCTCCCCTCAGACTCCTCTTTTCTAGACTGAACAACCCCAGATCCTTCAGCCGCTCCTCATAAGACTTGTGCTCAAGGCCCCTCACCAACTTGGTTGCTCTCCTCTGGACACGCTCTAGCAGCTCAATGTCTTTCTTGTAGTGAGGGGCCCAAAACTGAACACAGTACTTGAGGTGCTTAGTATTAACTTAGTATTAACTAATACCACTGAAGGGCCCAGCTGGGACAGGCTGGACACACTACTCACAGCTAGCAAAGCTGTTGCCTGTGTCCTCAGCAGATTAGTTTCTTTGTGTCTCCTCCACAATCTGAGGAACAGCATCAACACAGCAGTTATCAAGCTACTCTTTTTAAATGGTCATCTGGATTCACACTCTTTGATGGGTTTATGCATATATAATATGCGTTATACATATACATCTTATTCCTGGGGTCATACTTTCCCTGAGATCTGTCACTACACCACAGTTCTTCCTCACCAGACTCCCTAGCAAACATATGCAGGCATGGGGATTAATGAACTCACCAGGGCAGCTGGATTGCTTTTGATGGTTAAAAACTGTTACTAGAAGAGGGAAAGCTGATCTATTGCTCTCCTCTGGAAAGAGGGTGGGGAGTAAAACCACAACCTAAACCATTGGCAGGGTTTTTTTATCTGAATGTCTCTGACTGCCCTGGACTGTAGGAGTCACTCTGCCTACAATTGCCAAAGTCTAAGAGCAGACCAGGACAACCTCCTTCCCCAACACAAAGCCTTGAATCATTCTATCGAAAGATACAGTTGGTTGTTGTTGCTATTGCATTTCACTAATATTATCATTTAGAGCCTTGTCTTGTGCCTACTGAAGAGAAAATGCAAACTCCACCAGCCTTCCAGGAGCCCCCATGCTCTTCCAAGTTCTCTTTGAGATTGTTTTTTTTTCCCCTAGAAGATATTAGTCTGTGTTATTACAGATTTACTACATCTATCTTGTTATCTTCATTTCAGTATTTCTGTCCTTTCAAAAGATCCCTTTACAAATATTAATTTGCACCATCTTGATAGCAGCTTTCAATTCAGAGCAACAATGTGACTTCTTAATGAAATTTGTAAATTTATCTATTCTTGGATCATATTCATAGCAAGCCCCAAATGGCTACCGAAAGAAAGAATGAAGAATCTGAAGAGAAGCAGTAAAAATAAAAAATGAAAAGCAAAACTGTGAGAAATAATTGCACTGCTCTGTTCACACAATTAAGCAGCATATCAGAGGAAAACAGTTAAATTAACTTACTGAGCACTTACAGAAGTTTTAAAGCTCTACTGTCAGTTCAATTGAATAAATACCCTAACAACAAGCACACTGATTTCTAAAGCAGATGACACTTTCCAGCAGCCCAAGATGGTCTCTATGACACTGACAGTCACCTCCTCTCCTTGGCCTTTGTAGCATTATAGCCTACCAAGGATAATTTCAGACTGTCAGGGCTCAAACACAGCTGTTCCCTTTCCAGAAACCAAACAGCCCAGCCTTCCACTTTCTAAGGCAACAACAGTGAGCCCTTTGCAATCTGACCTGCCGAGGAAAACCTGCTGTTAATTAAATGTTAATTGCCTTAATACAGTCTGCATTATGTGGAAAAACACAAGTTATTTTAATCTGTATTTTAAAGAAAACATCTGAGGCTTAAAATGCCAGGCAAAGGCACCTTATAAATCAACAGATATATATTGCTTTTGCCCCTTTGGTGTTGGAAGATATTCTTATGAGTTTAATAGACATATTGTTTTGGGCAGACATTCAGGTAGCAACTGTTTCAGAGAACTTAATTTGATTTCTGGGAAAACCAAAAATGCAGTATTAATAGCCAATTTTAAATTATGTTAAGATGTGTTGATATTTTTTATTATATCAATTATTTATTTTGATTTAAAAATATATCAGAAATTGGGTCCTTTCTAATTTCAGCAGGCAGATGGTGTGATTTGATTGAAGAATCATGATTCCTCATAAACAGCTTTGTACAGCCCCCTCTGTAGTGGGCAGATGCTGGTGCAACAGTCCTCAGAAGGACCATGCCATGTGTGAATTACTGCCAGGACCCCCAAGGAAATGGGATTGCCTGCTTCCCGACTCCAAGGGTTTCCCTAAAGCGATCTGCCTCCCTCCTGCAACCTGCTGCTTAAACAACCTGCCTTCTCTTAAACTACTTAGAACCTGGGCAAAGAGACCTCATTACTGCAGCCAGGTAATTACCTGTTTTTTCTGCTGGCTTGGCCCAGGATCTGTAGAGCCTTTCTGCCCCTGAGACTGGGGTGATGGGGAAGGGAGGAACTAAAAAGCATAAAATCCTCTTTGGGATGACACAGGAACAAACTCTCCCTAGCTGCTTGTACTGGCCAAAATTCAATTTAATGTCTGATAGAGTCTCTGCTCTATTAACTAGCTTTTAGAGCCAGGAGATGAGCAATGGCTCGCTCCAGCCCCTGCACTGTCCCCACTTGCAGGGCAGATGTAACTGCTTGGGTCTCCATAGGAGGAAGCCAAGAGCCACCAAGAGCTGTGGGCACAGGGGTGAGAAAGATTCCTGGCTGGGGCTGGCTGAATTTATTACACTGCTTTTCCTCCAGACTGAGTTTATTATTGTATTTTACCTTATGTGGACCACTGCAAATGCTGTGATGGTTTGTGTGGAACATTGTAGGTGATTGTATTGGGTCTGGCTGAGATGGAGTTAATTCTCCCCAGAGCAGCCCTCGTAGTGCTGTGCTCTGTATTGGTAGCTAGAAAGGTGTTGATAACAGACCAGTGTTTTGGCTACTGCTGAGCAGTGCTCGCACAGCATCAAGGCTCTCTCTCCAACATTTTCACCCCCCCTCAACGGCAGGCTGGGGCTGGGCAAGATTTTGGGAGGGAACATAGCCAGGACAGCTGACCCAAACTGACCAAACAGATATTCCATACCATATGATGTCAGCTCAGCTATAAGAGCTAAGTAAAGGGAGGAGGAAGTGGGGGGCATTCATTATTTACTTTTGTCTTCTGGAGCAACTGCTATGTGTACTGAAGCCCTGCTTCCCAGGAAGTGGCCAGACATCACCTGCTGATGGGAAATAGAGAATAAAATCTTTTGTTTTCCTTTGCTTTCGCATGCGACCTTTGCTTTTGCTTTATTAAACTGTCCTTATGTCACGAAATGGAGTGGTTTTGACTGCTTAAAGAATCACCTTCAAGGGTATTAGCAAAAATTATTTAATAGGAATTTATAAAAGTGTGAATTCACAGAATTCGATGGCAAGGTTCACTCTATTACTTAATATATGGATGAAATGTACACAGGAAAATTAAGTTAGAATCAAACTAAAATTATGTATACAGAGACCAAAGACACAATAGGGTAAAAGAGAAACATACAAAGGAAAATGGTGTTAGAACTGATTTATCATGATTGGTACAGAGATCAGGAATGTAAAAAAGGTAGGGGAGACCCTCCCATTGAGTCATGGGGTTCAGAGAAGACCCCCTTGCTTTCTAAACTCCTGTCGGAGTCTAGGTGCAGCTGGATTGACTCCTAGTCTCAGACTTGGTCAACAGTTTATATTTAAAGAGATTATGAGTATAATAGCAGCCTGAGATTCATTCACAGTCAAATAAAGTTCATGACAGTAACATATATAGATTTGAAAAGCAATACTTGTAATATACTTGCTATAGAATATTCAGGTTCGTACACACACATGCACAAAGACACTAAGAGATATACATATAAGCAAGTACCCCTCAAGTTCAGTGAAAATATTCACATCAAATGCTTCAGCATCTTTCTCAACAGGTGAAGGGTCGAGCCTCAAGGAGCGAAGAGTATCAGCCCAGGTCTCGTCAGCTTTCGGCGACAGACCTCTGATCTTCGCAAACTGAAGAGTTTGCAATCTCTGAGAGGCGTCCCACTCAGAGGGAGATGCTGGTCACAACTGGACCCGCTGCAGTCCAGGAGAGCTCAAAGGGCCTGTCATGGTTTAACCCCAGGCAGTAATTAAGCACCACGCAGCCCCTCACTCACTGCCCCCCCCCAGTGGGATGGGGGAGAGAATCAGGAAAAAAAGTAAAACTCGTGGGTTGAGATAAGAACAGTTTAATAGGACAGAAAAGAAGAAACTAATAATGATGATAATAATAAAAGGATTGGAATATACAAAACAAGTGATGCACAATGCAATTGCTCACCACTCACAGACCAACACCCAGTTAGCTCCCAAGCAGCAATCCACCCCCCAAGCCCTACTCCCCGCCAGTTTATAGAATCATAGAATCATTTCGGTTGGAAAAGACCTTTGAGATCATCGAGTCCAACCATTAACCGTGCCCCCTAAACCATGCCCTGGAGTACCCTGTCCACTCGCTTTTTGAATACCTCCAGGGATGGTGACTCAACCACTTCCCTGGGCAGCCCATTCCAATGTTTGACAACCCTCTCAGTAAAAAACTTTTTCCTAATATCTAACCTAAATCTCCCTTGCCTCAACTTGAGGCCATTTCCTCTTGTCCTATCTCCAGACACCTGACAGAAGAGACCAACACCCACCTCACTACAACCCCCTTTCAGGTAGTTGTAGAGAGCGATAAGGTCTCCCCTCAGACTCCTCTTTTCTAGACTGAACAACCCCAGATCCTTCAGCCGCTCCTCATAAGACTTGTGCTCAAGGCCCCTCACCAACTTGGTTGCTCTCCTCTGGACACGCTCTAGCAGCTCAATGTCTTTCCTGTAGTGAGGGGCCCAAAACTGAACACAGTACTCGAGGTGCGGCCTCACCAGTGCCGAGTACAGGGGAACAACCACCTCCCTGTTCCTGCTGGCCACACTGTTCCTGATACAGGCCAGGATGCGATTGGCCTTCTTGGCCACCTGGGCACACTGCTGGCTCATATTCAGCCAGCTGTCAACCAGCACCCCCAGGTCTTTCTCTGCCAGGCAGCTTTCCAGCCACTCTTCCCCAAGCCTGTAGCGCTGCATGGGGTTACCGTGACCGAAGTGCAGGACCCGGCACTTGGCTTTGTTAAACTTCATACAATTGGCCTCAGCCCATCGATCCAGCCTGTCCAGATCTCTTTGTAGAGCCTCCCTACCCTCAAGCAGATCGACCCTGCCTCCCAACTTGGTGTCGTCTGCAAACTTGCTGAGGGTGCACTCAATCCCCTCATCCAAATCATCAATAAAGATATTAAACAGAACCGGGCCCAACACCGAGCCCTGGGGAACACCACTCGTGACCCGCCGCCAACTGGATTTCACCCCATTCACCACAACCCTCTGGGCTCGGCCATCCAGCCAGTTTTTCACCCAGTGAATAGTGCACTTATCCAGGCCACAAGATGCCAGCTTCTCAAGGAGTATGCCATGAGAGACAGTGTCAAAGGCCTTGCTGAAGTCCAGGTAGACAACATCCACAGCCTTTCCCTCATCCACTAGGCGGGTCACCTGGTCATAGGAGATCAGGTTGGTCAAGCAGGACCTGCCTTTCGTAAACCCATGCTGACTGGGCCTGATCCCCCTCTTATCCTGGACTTGCCATGTGAGTGCTTTCAAAACAAACCGTTCCATAATCTTTCCCAGTACCGAGGTCAGGCTGACAGGCCTGTAGTTCCCAGGATCCTCCCTCCGACCCTTCTTATAAATGGGAGTCCCATTGGCAAGCCTCCAGTCCTCTGGGACCTCCCCTGTTGACCAGGAACGCTGATAGATGATAGAGAGTGGCTTGGCAAGGACCTCTGCCAGTTCCCTCAGTACTCTTGGATGGATCCCATCAGGTCCCATAGATTTGTGAGTGTCCAGATGGCGTAACAGGTCCCTAACTAATTCCTCCTGGATTAAGGGGGGTATGTTATGCTCTCCATCCTTACCTTCCAGCTCATGAGGTGGAGTACCCTGAGGATGACTGGACTCACTATTAAAGACTGAGGCAAAGAAGGCATTAAGTACCTCGGCCTTTTCCTCATCACTGGTTGCTACGTTCCCTTCTGTATCCATTAAAGGATAGATATTCTCCTTGGGATTCTTTTTACTGTTAACATATTTGTAAAAACATTTTTTGTGGTCCCTTATGATAGTGGCCAGATTTAGTTCTAGCTGAGCTTTCGCCTTTCTAATTTTCTCTCTGTATGATCTAACAAGATCCCTGTACTCCTCCCAAGTTGCCCACCCTTTCCTCCAGAGATGATAAACTCTCCTTTTTTGCTTAAGTCCTAGCAAAAGCTCCCCATTCAGCCAGGCCAGTCGTTTTCCTCGGCGGTTTGACTTGCGGCATGACATCACATGGTATGGAATACCCTGTTGGCCAGTTTGGGTCAGCTGTCCCAGCTGTGTCCCCTCCCAACTTCTTGTGCCCCTCCAGCCTTCTCGCTGGCTGGGCATGAGAAGCTGAAAAATCCTTGACTTTAGACTAAATGTTACTTAGCAACCACTGAAAACATCAGTGTGTTATCAACATTCTTCTCATGCTGAATCCAAAACATAGCACTGTACCAGCTACTAGGAAGAAAATTAACTCTATCCCAGCTGAAACCAGGTCAGGGCCTCACTTAGTACCGCTGTTTATAGGTTCACGAGATGATTGGCTTTATTCATCAGCAAATTACTGGGATTCCAGTAGCACTGGTAGTGTTTCACATGAGTTGCAATTCAGATAAGGAAGGCTCCAAGGCTGTCAGGAGAGGACTGAGATACGTCCCAAGGTTGTCAGGGAATGACTAATTATCCCTACTCCCGTTTCCAGCCTCTGCCAGGCAACAGGAGTCCTTGGTATGGTCAGTGCAGCTCCCTGTCTTAGCCATGCAAGAGTTCCTGGTACAGTCAAGGGACACTTAACCACCCAACTCATTACACTTATGCTAAGGCCTAGCAAGACTTCCCAAGTTTGTAGATCAGCCCAGAGAGGGGGAAAGAAATACACCACCACACCTTATCTCGACCCACAAGCCTTTCGTTATATTTTCTCTCCCCTATCCAGTTGAGGAGGGGGAGTGATAGAGCGGCTTTGGTGGGCACCTGGCATCCAGCCAGGGTCAACCCACCACAGTGATGCAACTGCAGAGTACTTTGGAGATGTTGGAATTTGCTAAAGGAGCTATTTTCCCTGTGTTTGCCATATTTAAGCTCCCTCTTGTTCTTTTTTTTGTCCTGATGCCAGCTATGGTGATATCTGAGACTAATTTCTGAGATTTCACTGAAGGCTGGCTTGAACTGTACTGTAACTTCCCTTCCACTCTCTTTATAGCAATGCCAACCAAAATGCTTTTAGCTGACTTGAGAAGCAGTGTGGATGAAACAAGGTACCCCACAACTGATGCTTGGGGAAAACCACTGATCATGTACCTACGTTGTCCAAACTGTCTTTTGGGAAGAATAATTTGAGCAGGGTGTAACAGCACCAGCTGAAAACGTGTATTTCTTTCCTTTCCTCTTTTACTTATCTGCAATTTGCAAAGGCAAAAATATCAAAATTGAATAATGGTAATAATAAAGGATCAGATTCTTTGCTGGTGCAAACTCATGTAACACACCGAAGCTGATGACGTTCCACTGGTTTATGCTGGCGGCAAATTCCACTTAAAATAAGCTGCATCCGTGCTGCAGTGGTCTCACATGTATATGAGAATACTGCTTCTGCAATTCGATGCAAAACTATTTATAGCCTCAGAATTTAACCCCCTAGAAAGGAAGCTAACAGAGGGAAGAAATCACCGGAGGTGAGTGCTGTCAGTGAAGTGCTAGCACTTCCAGTGCAGTTCAGGGTCCCGTCTAAACGCAGAGCCAGTATCCGTGGGCACATTGATTTCCCAGAGACCTGCCCCTCCCTTGACCACTTCTGGATTGATCCCCAATGTTTACAAAGCTGGGGAGTGTCTCAGTGTTTTTAGATTACGTGCATTATTTTTCTCATCTTAAAGCTGCCCATGTAGAGAAAAATGCAGGACTTCAGTAACAGTTACCAGCATGATTTGTTTTTATTGCCTTTCTGTTCAAGATCCTTGTTTCCCCTTGTAGCATGGCAAATTGCCCCCAAAACCATATTATACAGCAGAGAAATGTTGTTCACACTTCACTGGCTATCGATTTACTTTTTTGACACAAAATCAGCCCAAGATAAACATTTTGTCCCCCATTTCCACTACTGTAAGTGATATAGTTCACTGTGAGATAGGCAAACCCCAATGTGCTGGGTCGCAATTTGACATGGCTTTCTAATCAATGTGTGAAAAATTACCTAATGAATAATGGGTTACACGTTTCCACAAACAAATTAACCAGGATGAGACTGAAACTAATGATTATATTTATCTAATGTAATTTCACATCTGTTACTAGTGCTAGTAATTTTTTTTTCTTTCCATGGTATCCTTAGAATTACAGCCCAGCTTTTGAGAGACAGACATTTTACATCCCTTTAAACAGATAATTTTCAAATTTATTAGATATATACTTCTAAAACCACAAGATATTTGGAGAGCATGTTATTAATTTGTAGTACTTTGTGGGGGTTGAACTGCCTTTTGAAACAGTGTGGTTCTCACACCAGAGCCGAGGTGCTCAGACTCACAACATCTCCTGTACAAGGAACAACAAAAGTGATTTTTTTTCCCAATATACAGCCAGTTGAGATACACCCTGATAATTTTTGCTGGAGTTAGGCTAATGTCATTCGCACATGAAAAAGCACAACAGTGGGAAGGAACCTCGTGGGCCTGTTCTTTATCTTCTTCTTCAAGTAGATTTGCATCTTTCTGGTGAAATGATCAGCTTTGTAAAACAAACGTTCCTGGAGTCTGACTGCCAACTCCACACGGGTTCAGCAAGCGCCTGGGGTCTGATGTGGCAGTTACTTCTCAGAATGGAGAAAGCAATTGGCTCTGCGGGGTTTACTTTCCACTAGATGTTTTTATTCTCAAGGCATGTTAAAATGTTTTACTTAGGCTGTCAAGAGTGGCTTGGGCATCCTCCCCGGTCTCCAAAATATGAGGCATCTCTGTCTCTGTCCCTCTCAAGAGAAATGTTTCAAAGAAGGGCTTGTAAGATGGGCCACTAGGGAAGGAGAAAGAGGACAACACTGGGGTTTCCTCCCCCTAAAGCTGACTTACCTTGATCCCCATGGCTGGTAATGCAGTTGATGGCTACCCTTTTTGCCTGCTCACTGGTTTTGACCCAGGGATATAGAGCCCCCCTTGCTGCAAACACCTTCCTTCCTGCTGCTAGGCGCTGTATCTGCTCTGTCACATCCGGCAGCTCACAGTTGTCTTTAAAGATGTTGGGAAAAAAAAAAAAGTCTCCAAACGATGTCACTACTTGAGTCAACATTTTCACAAACAATTTCACAACCTGTCTCAGTCATGGTGGCAGCTTTCATAAGGATTTATTATCCAGAGAGAGAAGAAGGGAGGGGGCTGAGAGTGTGCAGAGGTTTGAAAGTCATTGTACTGAGAGTTTAATTATTGTCTTTTTCACTGAAGTTGAAAGTATTGAGGAAAATCTAGCCAATTTCATATTACCTCATTTGATTAAAGAAGTTGTATGATTGTCCAGAATGTGTAATTGCCATCGCAACTGAGCTTAAAAAAAAAGCTTTTTTACTTCACATCCTTAATACTTGGCAATAATTAGTAGCCTTATTGGATTAGCCAAACAAAACTTAGAAAATTTATTCTGAAGACATTTTGATGATTGATTCAGCTGAAAATTATGAGTTACTCTGTGTATTTCTGTTTGGGTTTGTTGGGAGGAGGTTGTTTTATTTTTTACTACTACAAATTTTTCTTATCAGCATTAGGAAAAGTCCTCTATACAGCCATGTGTGGCGGAAAGAGACTTAACTGCAAGGTTCAAGCAAACGACTTGAACTTCACTCGCAGACTTAACTGCAAGGTTCAAGCAAATGATTTATTTGAACTTCACTTACAGACTTAACACACCACTATTGCAAGTTTTACAGATACAATGGAGGAATGCACTATTGCAATTTTTTTAGGCAAGAGTAGTACATTATTACAACCACAAGCAATTCACAGACAACCACAAGCACACACATGTTTACAAACTTAAAGCATAAACAATATTCACTTACCCCTCCAGGTAAGGGCTCTCAATCCCAGGGAAGCTACCTCGACTGGCGTCCCGATCAAGGTGGGGAAGGGTCTCCTTCACAAGCCAACTGTATAGTTGGAGAAGTGACTCCCCGATTTCCAACCTGAATCTTAGGGGTTTTATCCCCTGACTTGTGGAATGGTGTGTATGACTATGTCTGAGTGGATTATGTATATCTGAGTGGATTATGATATATGCCTGAGTGGATTATGTATATCTGAGTGGAGTTTCCCCTTATCTTTCTTTCTTTTGCTGGTCTGTGATTGTTTGAATACACAAGGTTGTCATTTGAAACTGAAACCCTCCAGCTTTTTTTTTTCTTTACCTTGCTTCCTCAGGCAACTGAATAGTGATTGGATTGAGACTCAGGGCATACTATTTGTTAAGGGATTTCAAGGCTCAGTTCAGGTTTTGGTTCCTTGAATGGCACAGCCACCGCCCTGTTTAGTTTAGGGCTTATCAGACAACCCAGGACTAAGCTATCTACACAGCTCCCCGTGAGTCGTCTCTGCACTAGACATAGTGAAATTTGTTTGTGAACTATGAGCCAGATAATCCATACACCATGTCAGATACAGGACAATATGTAACTTCATCGGTGAGATTTTCAAACCACAGGAAATAAAACATGACACAATATCATGTTTATTATATGGAGAAAGACATGCAGACATCCAGCAGTTATGTGGCTCATAAGCCTACAGTACCAATTTGTATTTGGCTTCTTTATTGAGAAGGGAGACTCTAAATGTGTACCATTACAAATTTTTTTTTTTTTTTTAACTGCAGATAGCCCCCATTCCCTTCAGCACTGGTTCCAGAAATAAATGACCTTGTTCTACTCAGAAGTTTGTGTAATAGCTGAGGAACATTCTGTCTGGGTCAGTCTTAAATTGTTTTGTTACAAAGCAGACCTGTGGATCTCGTTTTGGAGATTTCTTGTTCCCCAGATTGCAGAAGACATGGTCCATGTACTACTAGCACATGGAGAAGCAGATGCTAATGAGTGTCAGCCAGCCTGGCAATGGTTGAGCTGCTCCCTTCTGCAGTGGCATCTTCTGCAGCAGTTTAACCTTCATCTGTGCAGTGAACGACCCTGGTGTAACACCTGAAGAGGAGTGTTATTGACCTCTGGGGTGCAAATGGACCAGGCTAACACCTGATGCGTCCATTCCAGCTGGAGTCAGCTCATGGAAATTGAGATACATGTTGCCACTGGGGGAGGCAGGGACGTGTTGGTGCCAGGCACGCCTCTCTGTGCCAGGGCAGCTGAGCAGCTTGGCAGCCACTGCCTGATTCAGGGGTAATTTTGATGAAGTTCTGGGGCATGTGGGATGGAAATTGGGAAACAGTATGAAAATAGCGAGCAACATCCTAGAGGTCAGCTCTCATATAGCCAAGCTGCCCTAAAACATACCATTCTTCCTAAAACTCCTTTTCTACCCTTCCCTGAGCGTGATGACTGTAGCATGTCCTGGGCTGCCACAGCCTGCAGAGGCCATGCAGTGGGACAGCTCTGACAAGGCACTGCAAATCCGGCCTATTTCTTTATTCCAAAGGACCACCTTGACAAGGACAAAGCAACTGTGAGCAGCTGTAGGTAGAGTTGTTTGGGGACTGAGCTCAGAGAAACATTTGACTCTTGCTGATAACAAGCACCCCATTCAGTTATTTTTGCTTCTCATTTATCTAGTGAATTTGATCCAGTTAAAGCCTAAGTCAGGCTAGCTCAGTCATGGAGATATAACTCAATGCAAGTAATTCCTGTGTTTATAATAATTAACTGATCACTGCATGGACATTTGTCACTGAAGAAAGTAGTGAACTCTGTAGACTGAAAGAAACAAAAGATGATGATGGAAACACCGTGCAGAGCTGTCCAGAGGGATTTGGAGCAAACTTCAGCATCTATATGGAAAAAACACATGGCAAGATAAAATAAGCATCAGATTTTCTAGCACATGCGGTCTGAGTGTCTTAGCCTGAGTCCAGAAGGAGATGACACTGAAGAGGCACAGTGTGACTTCAGTCTCCGTGCCTTTTCATGGTAACCAGTCTGCACCATTTGTGTTTCTCATTTTCCCTCTGGTAGAAATTTCTCACTGAGGGTTTTGGCAATTTTCTTATTTGAAAATTGTTGTGGAGAGTGTGACAACATGAAATTAGAGTATAGCACATTGATGCAGTAAATAGTTACTGTATTGGCTTTGTGCGGCAAGGTTTTTGGTAGCGGCGGGGTTACAGGGGTGGCTTCTGTGAGAAGCTGCTAGAAGCTTCCCCTGTGTCCGACAGAGCCAATACCAGCCCGCTCCAAGACAGACCCGCCGCCAGCCAAGGCCGAGCCAATCAGCAGTAGCGACTCTGTGATAACATATTTAAGAAGGAAAAAAAGTTGCTGGGACACAGAAACTGCAGCTGGAGAGAGGAGTGAGAACATGTAAGAGAAACAACCCTGCAGACACCAAGGTCAGTGAAGAAGGAGGGGGAGGAGATGCTCCAGGCGCCGGAGCAGAGATTCCCCTGCAGCCTGTGGTGAAGACCATGGTGAGGCAGGCTGTCCCCCTGCAGCCCATGGAGGTCCATGGTGGAGCAGATATCCACCTGTAGCCCACGGAGGACCCCACGCTGGAGCAGGTGGGTGCCTGAAGGAGGCTGTGACCCTGTGGGAAGCCCGCGCTGGAGCAGGATCCTGGCAGGACCTGCAGATCTGTGGAGAGAGGAGCCCATGGAGCAGGTTTTCTGGCAGGACTTGTGACCCCCGCAGGGGACCCACGCTGGAGCAGTCTGTTCCTGAAGGACTGCACGCCGTGGAAGGGACCCATGCTGGAGCAGTTTGTGAAGAACCGCAGCCCATGGGAAAGACTCATGTTGGAGAAGTTCATGGAGGACTGTCTCCCATGGGAGGGACCCCACGCTGGAGCAGGGGAAGAGTGTGATGAGTCCTCCCCCTGAGGAGGATGAAGCAGCAGAAATAACGTGTGATGAACTGACCGTAAATCCCATTCCCTGTCCCCCTGTGCCACTGTGGGGGGTAGGTAGAGAATCCGGGAGTGAAGCTGTGCCCAGGAAGAAGGGAAGGATAGAGGGAAGGTGTTCTGAGATTTGGTTTTATTTCTCATTACCCTACTCTGGTTGGTTGGTAATAAATTGAGTTAATTTTCCCCAAGCTGAGTCTGTTTTGCCTGTGATGGTAATTGGTGAGTGATCTCTCCTGTCCTTATCTCGACCCACAAGCCCTTTGTTATATTTTCTCTCCCCTGTCCAGCTGAAGAGGGGGAGTGATAGAATGGCTTTGGTGGGCACCTGGCATCCAGGCAGGGTCAACCCATCACAGTTACATTATTAGCAAGGCAAATGCTGGCATTGAAGTAGGGTTGTTGGCCTAAAAAAAATAGATTAGGAGAGAGAAAATAGAAAAAAAATCTGTGAGGTATCAGAAGCAGTTGATAGCATAATAACATTCATATGCAAGCAAGGGTTTTCTGTGGCAATGTGAATCAGCTCACATGCTAATAAACCATAGTAAGATTCTGGAATTTATATTATTACTCACCAAATACAACTCCAGGCCAGTGAATCATGTCTGGGATTGCATTTTGGACTCCAAGCCCTGGCACTTGTAACTGGATCCCAGTGCGCAAGACAAAGTTCTGCAGCGGCACCTGAGTCACGTTGAGCCATCTACAGACAACCTAAATTCAGCATAAACCTGGTGCTTTGTATTTCCTGTTGGCTTATTCTTGGCACTCTTTAGAGTTCTCAGAGATATGCCCCAAGTGAGTGCAGGGATACTGGTGAAATTTAGGACATTTGAACATGTTATGGTACCTAAAATGAAGCCAGCAAGGAGTGATTTGGAGCAAGGCTGCTGCAGCCTGGTCCCCCACTTAGGCAATGGAGAGGAACAGGGTCTCCTCACCCTGCTGTGAAAGCCTGTCACCCATCTCTTGTGCCTATAGTCCTCTCCCCAAATGACTATAAACTGCAGTCTGAATTCAGCCCATAAGAATAAACTTTAAGAGTATCTAACGATTTTCTACATGCCTGCAGGGTCCAATGACCTATGCGAAAACCCGAGAATCTGATATTCAGAGAGCCTGGGCACCAACAACTCCAGCATAAGTCTTGGAGTTTCAGGTACCATCACCTTGAAAATCAGCCCCAGGTGCATCGATGCAGGCACCCAAACCAACTGGGAATGTGTGAAAATGCAAACCCACCTTTAGTAAATGCAGGAATGCTGCTATAATCCTTGGTAAAGCCAAGGTAAGTGAGAGCTGCTTGTTCTCTGGGGTAATGCTGTAAAGGAAAGCGGTCAAAGAGCAATTCAACAAGTCAGGAACACTCTAGCTGCCAACATGTCAGCTGTCAATGCTTAAACGCAGCACATTGTAGGTTTCTACAACATACTGCATTATGGATATTTCTCCACAGGAATGCAAAACTGAGAGAAATTTTCGTACAATGCATTCTTGTGCAAAGCAGGGCAGACTCAGCTGTAAGCAGAGGCATCCTGTCCAGGTACTCCCAAAATGATGTTAGTCCCTCAAAAGGTATGGAAGCAATGGCCTGGCCCCACATGCAGCTACTCTGGCCAGTGTAGCTTGGCCAGGGCGCAAGTGGGACTCCAACTGCCTTTGCCAGTCAAGCTGCTTCCCTGGGAGCCTCTCAAGAAACTTGTGCTGAGGCAAACAGGATACCTTTGGGATTTTTCCACTGCTGCACAGACCCTGATATGAGGCAGGGCCATTTAAAACTTCCCTGAGTATGTAGAATGAGGAAGCCTTTTGCCAATAAATTATTTGCTGATGGGTCAAGTGCCAGCTCGTTTGATTTTTTTCTGCCAGTTTGGAAATGAGAAGACCTAGACATGACATAGATGTATCAAAGTGATTTCAAGGAAATTCACCAGTGGAGTGGCACACATGATGATGGCTGATGGTGAGGGCAAAAGGCACAGCCAGGAATGGTGTGCTAAGTCCTTTTTCACCTGGTGTGATTCACACAGTTAAATCAGAAGAGTATGTGATGTGTCAAAATCCTAGAGGCATCAGTGAAAGTAGGAACAGGCAGGTAGATAATCTTTCATGTGGAGGATCCCAAACTGCTTTACTCAGAAAGTCATTCTGAAGCTAGAGGTAAAATATAAGGATCAAGATGAGATTTAAAGATGAGATGGGACTTTGTGGCTTGGTAGAAAGGGCACTTCTAGAACAACTGGGCAACTGCAACATCAAAGGTAGCCAGGATCAGAGCAGTGCAATTAATGGAAAGAAGAGATTTGTGTATTGGTAGAGACTTTGGACAGAACAAGTTTAGAGGATGTCATTTGATAAAGAAGAAAATTCTGAACTAGTTGTGGAGTTTGATAAGAAGCTGGTGAAGGTAACAAGAGGATTAAAATTGATGGAACTTGGCAGCCTATGTTACTTTGAAGAGGAGACTTGGGTACTAAGACAGATGCTTTTCAAAAAAATACCTGTAATACTGGATGCTTTCATTTAGTAAGTAATGGTGTAACCAGCTGCTGTTAGAGTTATAACTTAAAGAAGGATGTGTATGGAAGGCATCAACAAGTAACAGGCTGGCTTTATATTTCAGGTGTAATTGATTGACTGTAACATCCACGAATGAAATCTACAGATTTACACCCTACTGGAGAGGCTAAGAGAAGAGGAGATAATGAATGAAAGACTATTAGAGCAATTTATTGTAGAAGGGACAAGAATCATCTCCAACGGAAATGAGAAAGGTCTGATTTAAGTGAGGATACAAACCATGTGATGAGTGGGTCAGAGGCAGCAGCTTCTTGTGTGAGATACTAAGAAAAGCCAGAGCAATCAGCTAATAACACAGGATCCTGCATCCTTTAGAAAGCATCTCCATTGTAGCTATCTTTACCTAGATGGGGTCCCTCAGAGCCCAGCAGGATTCCCCACCCCTGCGGGGATCTGTCCGGTCACAGTTCATAGCAAACCTGAGCTTAAAATTGCACAGAAGTTAAAGCAGAAAAGGCAAAGTGAAAGTAATATAAAATATAGTGGAATTATCATTGAGTATTTCTTATAATCATTAAAACGTCAAGAATAAAGCATGAGTAATTTATTTGCTACCAAGACCTGAAGATAAGAACACAAGATGACAATGAATACAGTTGTGGGTGTTAATTATTGCTCATAACAGACACAAAGATTAGAGCCACCAACTGTACCAAGTGTAATTCTTCATTTAGTAATTTAATATTCTTCCCTGTTCATCTCGATGCATTTTTATATGTCTGACCTTCTGTAGACTTCTCATTTTGTTCTCCAGTTGAAAGGGCAAAGCTGGTTAATTTCTGGTGATGTTTTGTGGCCATGTAGCTGCTGAAATATCTTTTTACACTCAGTTTTGTTTATAAATCTGAATTCAGTGGATATCTGCTTAATGACACAAGCCTGTAAGCTGGGTAACATTGCTGAAATGTCAACCTTCAAAGGAGGGTAAGGATCTCTGCAGAACAGTTGTGTAATCTCAAATAGCAAATCCTGCACAAACATCTCTGTATTCCTTCCTCCTGGAGAGCGATTCTCCTCTGGCAGATTTCAAAACTCATAAAAGCATAATTTTAGCTCTGAAAAATGTTTTTAAGCATAAGCATTGATGAATGATACAATGTAAAAGTGAAGCAGGGCTTTTGAGCCTCAAAGATGGTCTTGGGAGAAGCTGAAGCAGGCACAATTTATTGGCAAATAAGAGCGGTGACCTCCCACCCATACCATTGTACAACATCCCAGGTGGAAGACAGAGATGGGTTCATCTGTACATGAGCCCTGGCTGTGAGGAGCATGAAAAGAGAGACACCCTCCTGCAGTTTTTTCTCTGAGGAGTAGATGTAAATCTCCCATAGGGCTTTACGTGGCTATTAATGCAACCCCTGAGCACTATTCAAATAAAAGAATGACGGTTAATCAAACAGAGTCCCCTACCACATCCCAGGCATGACCAGCCCCTCTGGCTCTTGCTGCTATTCTTGTCATGATGAGGTGAAAAATTAAAACTGTGCTGTCCCTACTCCACCTCTCCACCACCACCACCCAGTTTTCCTCTTACAATTGCATCACTGCCATGGGTGAAGATCAGTCCATAATGTTTAAAAGGAGCCTGTAGGTCCTACATCTTTTGGGGTGAATTCTGCTTCTCTGAGTTAAGCCATGGCTGTCAGCTGCCTTGCCCAGAGATTTTTGGGTACATTGCATATGTTCATAAAGTCAAACTGGCTTTCAGGCCCTGGCTTTTACCTATGACTGGATGAGCAGATGTGGTACAAGCTGCAGTCAGACATTTTAATGCAGTCTGTATGTGGTCCTCTCATTTCTTTTAGAAAAGAGAGTTTACGAAATGGGGGAAAGCTTTCTGGCAGAACAATCTTGAGCACTGATCCCACAAATCTTCACACATGCATCTGCTGAACTCACAGATAGATCAGCATGGGCTTTAAAGTCTGCAGGATCAGGGCATTTGTGTCTTTGTCCCTTTTTTCCAAGCTGAAACTCTATTACAGCTATCAAGCAGTTGAGATAGATGTGTGACATTACAGGATGCTAATTTCTGAGGATTTCTATTCCTTTTCCTTTTGCAGTGTTTAGATTTTTCCTATATTTATAGCACTGTGGTGGGTTGACCCTGGCTGGATGCCAGGTACCCACCAAAGCTGCTCTATCACTCCCCTCCTCAGCTGGACAGGGGAGAGAAAATATAACAAAAGGCTCGTGGGTCGAGATAAGGACAGGGAGAGATCACTCACCAATTACCATCATGGGCAAAACAGACTCAACTTGGGGAAAATAAATATAATTTATTACCAATCAAATCAGAGTAGGATAATGAGAAATAAACCCAAATCTTAAAACACCTTCCCCCCACCCCTTCTTCCTGGCCACAACTTCACTCCCGAATTATCTAACTTTTCCCCCCGAGTGGCGCAGGGGGACGGGGAATGGGGGTTGCGGTCAGTTCATCACACATTGTCTCTGCCACTCCTTCCTCCTCAGGGGGAGGACTCCTCACACTCCTCCCCTGCTCCAGCGTGGGGTCCCTCCCACAGGAGACAGTCCTCCATGAACTTCTCCAACATGAGTCCTTCCCACAGGCTGCAGTTCTTCACAAACTGCTCCAGCATGGGTCCCTTCCATGGGGTGCAGTCCTTCAGGAACAGACTGCTCCAGCATGGGTCCCCCACGGGGTCACAAGTCCTGCCAGAAAACTTGCTCCAGTGTGGGCTCCTCTCTCTTCATGGGTCCACAGGTCCTGCCAGGATCCTGCTCCAGCGTGGGCTTCCCATGGGGTCACAGCCTCCTTTGGGCATCCACCTGCTCCAGCATGGGGTCCTCCACGGGCTGCAGGTGGATATCTGCTCCACCGTGGACCTCCATGGGCTGCAGGGGGACAGCCTGCCTCACCATGGTCTTCACCATAGGCTTCAGGGGAATCTCTGCTCCGGCGCCTGGAGCATCTCCTCCCCCTCCTTCTTCACTGACTGTCGTGGTTTAAGCCCAGCCGGTAACAAAGCACCACACAGCCGCTTGCTCACTCCTCCCTCCAGCCCCGGTGGGATGAGGAGGAGAAAATATAAAGAAAGGCTCGTGGGTTGAGACAAGGACAGGGAGGGATCACTCACCACTTATGGTCACGGGCAAAAGACAGGCTCAACTTGGGGAAGAAACAAAATCAATTTAATTTGCTACAAATCAAATCAAAACAAGGATATTAGGAAGTAAAACCAAACCTTAGAACACCTTCCCCCCACCCCTCCCTCCTTCCCTGCTCAACTCCACTCCCTCCCGGTTCTCTCTACCTCCTCCCCCCCAGCAGCGCAGGGGAACAGGGGGTGGGGGTTGGGGTCAGCTGGCCACACATTGTCTCTGCCACTCCTTCCTCCTCAGGGGGAGGACTCCTCACTCATCCCCTGCTCCACCGTGGGGTCCCTCCCACGGGAGACAGTCCTCCATGAACTTCTCCAATGTGAGTCCTTTCCGTGGGCTTCAGTCCTTCACAAACTTCCCTGGCATGGGTCCTTTCCGTAGGCCAATCTTCAGTCACAAACTGCTCCAGTGTGGGCTTTCCCATGGAGTCACGGCCATCTTCGGGGGCCTCCGCTCCACCGTTCACCTCCATGGGCTGCAGGGGGACAGCCTGCCATCTCACCACGGGCTGGAGGGGCATCAACCTCCTCAGGCGCCCCTCCTCCCCCTCCTTCTTCACTGACCTCGGTATCTGCATAGGTGTTCCACTCACATTCCAATCCCCCTACTCACTGCAGGTTCCCCTTCTTAAATCTGTTATCCCAGAGGCGCTACCACTGTCATTGATTGGGTTGGCCTGGGCCAGAGGTGGGTCCGACTTGGAGCCAGGGGAGCTTCTAGCAGCTTCTCACAGGAGCCACCCCCTGCGGCCCCTCCCCCACTACCAAAAAAAAAAACGCGCCACACAAACCCATAACACTGACCTTGGTGTCTGCAGGGTTGTTTCTCTCACATATTCTCACTCCTGTCTCCGGCTGCAGTTTTTGTTGCGCAGGGTTGGGTTCTTTTCCCCCTTCTTAAATATGTTATCACAGAGGCCCTACCACCATTGCTGATTGGCTCGGCCTTGGCCAGCGGCGGGTCTGTCTTGGAGCCGGCTGGCATTGGCTCCATGGGACATAGGGGAAGCTTCCAGCAGCTCCTCACAGAAGCCACCCCTGTAGCCCCCCTGGCTACCAAAACCTTGCCATGCAAACCCAATACAACCACACATAAGGGAAAAACTAAAATTCTTTTGTTCTCCCTTTTGTCTTTATGCCGAAAGGCTAAATAGGCCATGCTTTCCAGACCAACTGGTCTGAGCTCAGCCTTAATGGCAGGCAGGAGGTGGTCCCCTCTTTGCCAGGGCTTGCTTTAAAAAAAAAAAAGGATCTTAATTCCAGCACTAGAAATGAAGAGGAGTTTGCTATTAGCTGTCATATTAATAATTTAGAAAATACATGCCCAATCACTTGTGTTCTCAGTTGTCTCTGAACACAGCTGCAAACTGCATTAGGTGTTAGCATGAATGGATATATTTCAGATGAGATATTTGTACTGAATTATTAAGGTAGTCTGTATTACAAAATTACTAATAAACATTGCTTCTGGCTCAATTTAGCCTGAACTCAGTGAACCTAGCCAGTGGTGAGAAATCAAAAACTCCGAAATACCTGATGAATGAATCTAACTAATCAAGAAGCCCTGCAGGAAGTAGATGCCAAGATTAATGAGCCAGTGGTTTCACCATGCCATGTTGTTATTTCTTTGCATAAATGCCCTCAAATGAGATTACCTTTGTCATGAAAAGGAGAAAAGGAAGGTTACATACTTTCAATTGACAGGTTAACTGCCATACCTCCATTACTGCAAGATACATTTTCATGTGTGGAAATTTTTATTCTGAAAAATGAAAATTTTAAGACCACAACACTAATTAAACCACATTTTCATTTCTAAGAGCAGGGATCATTGCTGCTAGTACAATAATATAAGCTGTGCTGCAATGTTATCTGATCCCTTGCCTTGCACAAACTTTCTTCCAATGTTAGTAATTGCTCAGTGAATGCAATCTCCAGCAGTGGGTAAGAGCAGATTCTGCCTTCCAGGGGATTTGAGGGGGGGAAGAGAGGAGAAAGAGAGAGAGAGAGTGTCAAAGCATTTCATCAAGAGAGCAAATAAAAGGTTCAGTGACATTATCATTATGTATATTCCTTAGACATTAGAGGTGATGTTGTGTTTAGAGGGAAGTAAACCTATGTGGATATGTGCTGGTGTGGAAATGAATCCATATATACAAACAAATCTGAGTCTATTTACAAGCTGGGTGGAATTGCTCAAAGTTAAAATGCACCTTAATGTAAGCAAATAAGCCCAGATTGTAACAGTCCCAGTGCCTGGTGTTAGGTACTTAGTCAGTAATAGACTAATTGTTATTTGGCATAAATGTTCTCTCTCGATTTATATGGAATTCACTCATTTATTTTGATCGCTTTATGTGAATGAAGCAAAGCTGTTCTTGTTGTTAGGTAGAACTAGTCAGTGCTGTTTAATTTTTATCTTAATATCAGCGAGAGTGAGATTTTGTAATAAAATCATTCACATAAATCTGTAACATGTATGAGTGAAACCTGCAGTCCCCTTCCTTCCATCCATGTTAAAGACATAAGAGTGTCAGCTTAGATGTTTTATGTTGCAAAGCTTCAGCTGGTGCTAAGAGTATGTATAATTTCAAAAATCTCAAGGACTCAGAACACAAAGATCTATTGCCATGGAAACAAATGTTGTATCAAAGTTGGGTATGATCAAAAAGCTTTGCTCATAACCAGGACAACAGTTGCATTAGAATATGGAAGAAATTATGGATGTTTTAGGAGCGAGAATTAACCAGAAGGACCCTTGTAAGGCCCCTTCCATAGATTTGCAACATTCAGTGTCAAGAGTTGGATCTTACAGGTTGCATCTCAATCCCCTGCCCCCAGTCAGAGAAAACATTTTCCTCTACTGTAGGAGTCAATTATATGGAACTTAGTGACTGGGTCTGAAAGTAGAGTACACGAGAGCATTCCAGACGCCTTTAGAAGGCCTTGAACAGGGTAAACAAGAAGACAAAAAAAGAAAGTTACCAAGTAGAAGAACACAGGTGCACATTCCACGATAAAGGGAACTTGGCACAAACAACCTCAATTCGGCAGTTTATCTTGACCAATTAGATTGAGACAAGTTTCGCATGTTTTGATTGATATAACCAATTATGCCTTATGTTTATGCGCGTGTACAGAGTAGTATAACCAATTATGTTTCATGTTTATGCGCGTGGACACTGTATGCTTGCACGCAGCAACCAATCAGAGCTTTTGAGGAACTTAGAGAATTGTATAAGAATGATCTGCTATGCTCAATAAACTGGCGACTTTGATCATCATATTGGTGTGCTGTCGTCCGTCCCCGCATGGAATTTCTCTACATCTGGCGACCCCGACGTGATCCGGTAAGGAACAAGAGGGGAACGCTAATGACTGAAAAGGCGGGGGAGACTGCCGCGGATGCCGGTGGGCTTATAAGAAAGCGCCGGGCTGCTCGAGAGAGGCAGGAATCGTAAGCTTACGTGATAAAAGGCGGCATGGGTATTGCAGCATCTGTGAAGGAAAAGGCAGCCGTAAAGACAT
Organism: Harpia harpyja; assembly: GCF_026419915.1. Classification (NCBI taxonomy): domain Eukaryota; kingdom Metazoa; phylum Chordata; class Aves; order Accipitriformes; family Accipitridae; genus Harpia; species Harpia harpyja. The sequence continues at coordinate 17,002,120 of NC_068968.1, read as the reverse complement.
TTATGAGGCTGGTTGAAAAAACAGACGGGAGGATCCTGACTGAAAGACCAGCTGCCCCGGCTGGTGTGCCCATAGAGGCAGATAAGACAGCGCTGTCGTTTTTTCGCCCGTTGAGGTGAGGACTCGCCCGTAAAGGAGGTGAGCGGTCAGGGGAGGAGATGGGGTCTACGCTTTCCAAAGAAGAAGAAGCGGTAGTTAAGCTCCTCCAACATATACTCTCAAAGAGAGGCATAAAATATGATGAAGCTTGTTTAAAGCGGCTTTTACAATGGAGCAAGGACAGAAACCTTTTAATTAGTGTGGGTACAGCTTTTGAGCTTAGTACCTGGGAAGCTATCGGAACCTCCCTATGGGATGAAATTAGTGACGGGTCTACAGAAGTTAAAGGTCTTGCAACTTTATGGAAAGTGATTAAGACAACTCTGCAAGAAATAAAAGCAGATCGTAACGCGGCTGCGGCTGATTTTGCTGCTCTCTCTCCCACCGCAAGTGACGGAAAAACACGGGGAGAAAAACATAATGCAGCGAGAGAGACTTTTGGCTTCCCTGGAGCTTGTCCGCCTGCTCCTGTGCCCTTGACTTCTGCTCCACTCCCTGGGACTGCCGATATTAATCAGCCATCTGACAGTTCCCAAGCCTCCCTAACCGTACGCTTAAAGGAAACCCTACAGAATCAGGAAGCGAGTAAAAATCCGCCTACGAGAAAACAGCCCCCAGATATTACCGCTCAACATGAACAAATTATACCTAGCATATACCCTCCATTGCCTCCGTCTACGCCTGGATCACCTCAAGAGCATGAAGAGGGGCCGGAGCCTACTTCGCAGCAGTTGCAGTCAGTAATAGAAAAGCTGGCACAGCTGGAGGCTGCTGTGAAGTGAGAAAAACGCCAACCGTATCCTTTGATGCACCCCCTTTCCCCCCCCCCGCTTTCCTCCTCCTCACTGCATTTGGCCTGTTATGGGTGACACACATAAGTGAAGAATGGATGATCCAACAACCAAAACAGAATGTATGGGTAACTTTGGCAAACATAACGCATCAAGAAGCTATATGTCTTTCTGTTGCTACCCCTGAAAACCCTTTTTCTACCTCTTTGGTGGGGTTACCTCTAGACACCTGGCCAGATCCAATGCCTGAATTTTCCCTTTGTACTAACCCACAATCCTGTGTCGATAATTGGGACGGTGTGTATGCACACCTGCCTCAAGTAATGCAAGAACCTCAAGAGTTAGAGTTGTTAGGATCAGTCATCGTGAATGCCTGTGTGATGTTTAATTACACCTATAACACCACTCGAAAGGGTCAGAATGTAAATGCTATTTTGCCTGTATATAGAAATGCTACAGCTTGGTGTAACTATATCTATTCCAGAATATCACACTCTTCTTTTTTCTATTCCAGCTGCTTTACCTGCGGGGATGTTTTTAATTTGTGGGGATAGAGCGTGAGGGTGAATTCCATCGAAACTTAACAGGAGGCCATGTAGCCTCGGACAACTTACGTTACTAACACCCGATATCAATATGATTCACAGTAAAAAAGCTCACGATAACTGACACAGGGTTAAGTGGATGGCTAGCAAGTTTGGGAATTACGGGATGGTTGAAAGATTTGCTTATGCATGGCTTGGTTATTTTAATTGTAATATTAGCAGTTGTAATGATTGTACCACATATCATAAAAATAATTGAACGTATGATTACAAAAGCATTTCATGTAACTTGGCTTACACAAAAACAAAAAGGGGGAATTGTGGGAGATTTCATGGAAGATGGGGGACATTTCTTTGAGCCTGATTATTTAGAGTTAGCATAAGTAGGCCGCAGTTAGCATGAGTGGACCAGAGTACGTGACAGCTGCAGTATGAAAGGACTTTGAACCACCAGGAAAACAATGGACGTGAGGAACTTGGACAGTGGAGCAATTAATAAACAAGATAACAGAACTGCAGAGGCAAGAAGGGGCTGCAAGAGAATTAAGAAAGCTGTCATTTCAGCTTAGAGCATTTAGCTGTGGGATGGGGACTTAGGAGTTGGTTTGTACCTTTGTTAAAAATCGGGGTTTCTTTTATTCTTGTGTATTTTATTAGGTATAATGTTGCTTTTACTGTGTTTAATTAATTGTGTCCATAGATCTTTGCAAAGGGCAATACAGCAGGTGTTAATTGATGAGAAAAGAAAAAAAAAGGAGTAGGGAATCTCTCTCCACAAGAAAAGTTAGCTAAAGCCACTTATGTTTTAAATTTTCTAAATTGTTGGTCTGATGCAGGCGGTCCACCAATATTTAGACACTTTTTATCCACATATCAGGAGCGGCCGGAAATTAGGGATACAGGCCCACGATGGACTCCCGCTCGATTTGTACGACCATCATCATCTGGAACATCCTAGATGGTGCGGCAATATGAATACCACCTCAGCCAAAAACTAACGTGTAGGTCACCTTGGCCAACATAACAGGTCAAGATTCTCTGTGCACAACAACTTTCATATGAACAGGTATTATCTGACCTTTAAATGTGCCTTGGGAGGTATGGCCTAGTCATAGCTCCAGAAAAAATTCAGCTAACGGCACCATGGAGATATCTGGGTTTGCAAGTTGCAGAAGCCTCTGTTTGTCCACAAAAGTTGTCGCTACACAAAGACATACGAAATGTACATGACGTGCAAAAGCTTGTCGGAGACCTACAGTGGATTCGACCTTATTGTGGTATTACAAATACAGACTTGCAACCACTGCTGGATTTATTGTGGAGTAGCAATAGCTTAACTTCCACAAGACAACTGAGTGCACCGGGACGGCAAGCCTTGGCAGCAATTGAACAAAAAATCACTTCATCCATGTCTGGCAGATACATTCCTGACTTACCCATATATTTATATGTATATAATTCAGATAAGGAAGTTGCGGGAATTTTGGGTCAGTGGGATGAACAACAGGAACAAAACCCGTTGATAATAATAGAATGGATATTCTTGCCTGCTAGCATGTCAAAAACGGTAGTCGCTAGAATTGAAGCCTTGGGGATGTGCATTCAAAAGGCAGGAGCGAGGGTGATACAAATTTCAGAGAAGCAAATGGACAAAGTTATTTTGCCTATATCACTTGATATTGTGAATAATGCCATGATGAAAAATGATTGCCTTGCAGTAGCTCTGATGGGCTTTAAGGGGGAAGTGGACAATCACTACCCCCCTCACCCATTGTTTAAAACAATGTTGACATTGGAACCACGCTCTATTTGCAGTGAAAACCCATTGGAAGCAATTACTGTTTTTACTGATGCTAGCAGCAGAACAGGTAAAGCAGGATTTGTGTATCTTCAGGATGGATCTTGGAAGTCTGAAGTCATTTTGTCAGAAGGGTCAGTACAGGTGCTTGAGTTATTAGCCATATGTTCTGTTTTCAAAAAATGGGATAAATCACCTGTCAACATTATTTCGGATTTGCAATGTGTCGTTGGGGTAGTCAGACGTATGCACAGATCCTTGCTAAAAACTGTAAGTAACGAGCAGCTATTTATGGCGTTTTTGAAATTATGGACGTTATTAGAAAAATGAACAGACTTATTTTTTATCGATCACATTCGTAGCCATACAACGTTGCCAGGATTTATTGTGGAAGGTAATGCGCGTGCAGATCGGTTGGTAGTAGCCAATGCAGACATTTGCTTAAATACACTCAAACCGGATTTATTTGGACAAGCGCTGTTATCCCATAAATTTTATCATCAGTCAGCAAAAGCACTGAGTAAGCAGTTTGACCTCCCATTGCAGCAAGCCAGAAGTATTATTGCTGCTTGCCCTGACTGCGCGAACATTCCAAACTTACAACCACAAGGGGTAAACCCCCGGGGATTATCATCATTGCAAATTTGGCAAACAGATGTTACGGAGTATCCCAGTTTTGGGAAATATAAATATGTTCATGTATCTATTGACACGTATTCGAACCTTATGTGGGCTTCTGTTCATGTGTCAACTAATGCCAGATCAGTAATTAAGCACCTTTTGGCGGCATTCGCTGCCATGGGAGTGCCAACAGAAATTAAAACAGACAATGGCCCGGGATATCACGCCCAGTCATTAGAAACATTTTTACAGTTATGGGGAATAACTCATACATTTGGCGTACCCCATAATTCTACTGGTCAAGCTATTGTTGAGCGCGCACATAGAACCTTAAAGGATCGTTTAAATATCTTAAAAATGGGGGAAGACATGCGGCATTGTACCCCCCCAAGAATTAATAAGCAAAGCACTATATGTTTTGAATTGGCTACAGCCACGCGGTACCAAGGATCAGATCCCAATTACTAGGCATATGTGTGGGAGCAAAAATATTGATGAAAACCAGCCACAAGTTTCAATATTCAATCCAGATTTACAACAATGGCAGGGACCTTGCAAGCTATTCACGTGGGGAAGAGGATATGCTTGTGTTTCCACAGGTAACGAGCAGCCCTATTGGATACCGGCGAAATGGGTCAAGCCATGGATTAAACAGATGTCACAGACAACTCAGGAGATCAAGAGCAGGAGACAGTAGAGACTTCAGCAAATTCTGAAGCCCTGGATAGACTACCTGGACAAATCACGGCGGAGACTGGCAGTCAATACGAAAATCAAGAACGCGTGTGAAAAAAAAAAAAAAAATTGAGTATGGTGCCAGCCCTGGATATGCATCTTCTGCCCAGGATGTAGGCAGAAGACGCGGAGACTAGTATGAGTGGGTGAAAAGGATAAACAATTTTTGTGTGATTATTGTGATAGAAATTCAACTAATCAACTAATCTACTAACCTTGCGTAGATGAGCAGAGCATTTATTTTTTGCAATAGATCGCTTGCTGATTTTGGCTTCGTGCATGTTATTAATTGTATAAGAGAATAAGCAGCTTAGAGCTATTACAGCAAATATATTTGATTTAATGTTGATTGGCTTATGATAAAGACAAAAAAAAAAAAAAAAGAAAAAGATGAGTTTGGAAAAAGAAATAGTAGTGATAATGACTGCGATGACCTTAGTCACGGGATCTGTATTTAAAATTGACCTCAGGCAGAATATGTGGGTAACTTGGGCGAACAGTACTGGAAAGACTGATTTTGTTTGTCTTTAGCTACACCAGGGGATCCTTTTCGTACATGTCTAATTGGGTATCCAGACTTTAACCCTGAATTTTACAGCTCATGGTACAACCAGACCAGCTACAACATAGAATTTAAAAAATTCAACATGATGACAACAAGCGATTCGGCGATGTGCATAAATATTGGCGAAAAGTGGTGGCCCTCTTTGATAGGAGCTAAACAACAGCAATTGTTTGTAGAAAACCTTCTGATTAGTGCGAACTTGCCCCTTCAGGAATTAGATTTAATGTTTTCCTTGCCCCCGGTTGAGGTAACCAATATTTCCCATTTAAAAGATTGTCAATACCTCTGATCACAATTACAACCCTATAATGGCATAGGGGCAATATTTTTTGGGGACACCGTTTTACTAAGGAAGGAGAAAGAGCAACCAGGGTCATACTTTATGGGATGGCAGAACATAACAGGGTTGTCCTTATGGCCTGACGTTGATGCTGCAAGTTTGGATGTAAATACTGCAGGGGGAAAATTGTTGCCCCCAGGAGTGTTTTTGATTTGCGGAGATAGGGCATGGAATGGTATACCATATAAGCCTGTAGGAGGACCATGTTACTTGGGTAAGTTGACAATGTTTACACCCTCCATGAGACAATTGACTAGTAACATCAGAGCACGCAGGGAAAAGAGAGGAGTTAAAAATTTTGATGCAACCTGTAAAGATGAGGTGGAATTTTTGTCCATGGCGAAGTTTGTTGCATTAGCAACGTTTCTTCCTGGTGGAGCGGCAGGAAGAAATTATAGGGAACTAAAAAGATTAGCCTGCTGGTCTGTAAAACAATTCAATTTAACATCATTAATGATATCAGAACTTCTTAACGATGTTGATAGTATCAGGCATGCTGTTTTGCAAAATCGAGCGGCTATAGATTTCTTACTTTTAGCGCAAGGACATGGGTGTGAAGAGTTTGAAGGAATGTGTTGCATGAACCTGTCGGGCCATTCTATAAGCATTCACAAACAGTTAAATCAGTTACGGGAGAACCTAAACAAGATTAGATATTATACTGACGCGTTTAGTGAATGGTTAAAATCATTGGGATTTGGACCTTGGATACAGCAAATATTAAAGTGGTTGATTTCTTTGGTGGCTCCTATATTTATAATCTTGGTTATTATCCCATGTATGATTCAATGTTCGCGGATGATGGTGACTAGATCTGTTAATGCTTTTTTTAAAGAAAAAGGGGGAGATGTAGGAGTCAATTATATGGAACTTAGTGACTGGGTCTGAAAGTAGAGTACACGAGAGCATTCCAGATGCCTTTAGAAGGCCTTGAACAGGGTAAACAAGAAGACAAAAAAAGAAAGTTACCAAGTAGAACAACACAGGTGCACATTCCACGATAAAGGGAACTTGGCACAAACAACCTCAATTCGGCAGTTTATCTTGACCAATTAGATTGAGACAAGTTTCGCATGTTTTGATTGATATAACCAATTATGCTTCATGTTTATGCGCGTGGACACTGTATGCTTGCACGCAGCAACCAATCAGAGCTTTTGAGGAACTTAGAGAATTGTATAAGAATGATCTGCTATGCTCAATAAACTGGCGACTTTGATCATCATATTGGTGTGCTGTCGTCCGTCCCCGCATGGAATTTCTCTACACTCTACCATTAAAAAGCACATATTTTTTAAAGATCTTCCATAGCGCACTTTACGACATTCCTGCATCATAAAGCTGTCTTGCTTATAGCAATATAAAGCAGCTGTAAAAATTACATGCTTGTAAACAACCTTCCATACATTTGGGAGAAGCAGAGTGAGATTTGCATGCCTCTGCATGTAAGTGGAGACCTGCTTTTCCTCCCAGCGGGCCACAGCACAGGGAAGGTGCTGCTGTGCGATGCGTGAGCCACTCCCCTTCTCCCCTTGGCCCACGCAGGGGCACCTGTGGGATAGGGGGCCGGGGGCATGCTGATCAGCCCTGCTCCATACGTGCCCCATGTGCCCACATCTTTGAGGGCTGATCTAAACTGATCACAAATTTCAAACTCGGAGCCAAGCCTGGGTGCAGGGGGGCAACTGCTTGGCCCAAGGCCAGGCTGGGGAGTAGAGGGAGGGTTGGAAGGAGGGACAGGGCATCGTGCCTTCTTACCCCAGGCATTACTCATGGTATGGATTATGGTATGGACCCTGTCTTGCCTAGCCTGACCTACCTCAGGATGAGCGTCCCAGGTTGTTTTGGCACCTGGGCCAGCAGGCTCCTGCAGAAGGGTGCAGGGCTGCTTCCTCAGGTGACCCCCAGCAGACTCACTCCCAGCCTGGATCTCCAATAATTTATTCTCCTTTTATTTCACTTTTAAATTAAATATGCATACATAATATGCACTTTGGAACAGGCAAGGACTCTTCTGTGGGTACTTATGGAGCTGGGCACTCTCAGGCATGTAATTAAGAGGTGTGCAATTGATATATAAGTGGAAGAGATCTCAGTGCATTGCATTAAAAAAAAGAAAGGAGAGGGGAAAAAAAGAAAAATATAAACCCAAACCAGGCTGTAAGATGCTTGCCAAAGTCCTGCACTTTTTTTCCCCTGTGTCAAAGTTTGGAAGGGAGTACATCGAAGGGAGTACATCCCTCTTCCGTGGGATTAGCCCTGCCAGCAGCCGCGCACTCATTTCAGAGCCAGCAAAAAGGTCTGTGGCGAAGCGCCCCTCCACTCCCGCTTCCGTTCCAGTCTCGGCCCTCATCTCCCGGCCCCGCACCGGCCCCGCGGCTCTCCGGGGTGGGCGGTGCTCGCTGACGGCCCGGCCCCAGGGCAGGTGCCCCCGCTCACTCTTCACCTCTGTCTTGCTTCGCAGCGAACTTTTTTTCTTGCAGTTTAAAGGCCAATTACACATAAAGATTAACAAAAGTTTATTAATCATGAAGTATTAAAATTGAGATAAATGAAAGGCTTCAATGCAAAATTCAAGCAACCAAACCATTCCCAAATATATGACAAAGGAATCAGTGAATCCCAAAGAAAGAAGGAAGTCTTGTCTTTTTTTTGCCTGCGGTTCAAGACACCTCTCATATCTCACACACCACACCAAACCCCACAATTCTTCATATCACATACTGAAAATTATTTTATTTATCCATTTACATTAATTTGATATAAACGTGTCCGGAAAAGTCAAATAATATGTTTTATATTAGCTCAAACATTTATTAAGAAACCCCAAATTCAATAAATAAGCACAGACAATAAGTTAAAACGTATCACGAATCGACCAGTATGTAACAAGAATGCTTTATCTACACAAAACATCCTATTTCACATCGTTTGTTCATTCCTCCAGTGTCCCTGCCCTGCGGTGGGGTGACCGGCACATGCAGGCGGGCGGACCGCGGGGCCGGGCCGGGCCGGGCCGGGCCGGGGCCGCGGCCGCGGCGGAAGCCAAAGATGCAAGAGGGACAATAGCAGCAGGAACATAAATATATGCGTAAATAAACGTGGGGCAGATTGGCAACTCAACTGTCATGAAATCAAAGATCCGAAAAAGGGAAGTTCTCTTGCTTTTTTTTGTTTTGCTTTTTTTTAATGTGTTTTACTTTTACAAAAAGCAACATTACTTTTTTTTATTTTTCCTCTCTCTCTCACTCATAAATGCTTTATCAAAATGGATTTGGTTCCTTCTGGGGTCTTCGTACCACTCCACGAACCCGCCCGGCCACCTCCCGACGGCGCCCTCGGACCGGGCGCCATCCGGCTCCTGCCTTCGCTGCGGACGGGGCCGGCGGAAGATCACTGCTCTTAAATTAAAACAAAACAAACAAACAAAACCCACAAAAAAAAAAAACACCAAAAAACCCAAACCGTGTTTCTTTGCAAAGCCGGTCGGGTGGCTGGCGGGTGCGCCGGGTTTTGGCGAGGGAGGCAGGCAGAGCCGGGCTCGGGGAGGCCCCGGGGTCCAGCGAGTCCTTCCGCCGCCGGGGAGAGGCGGCCGCCAGGTGGGCCAGGCCGGGCCGCGGGAGTGTGTGCGGGGGCTAAGGGGTGGAGGGGTGTTTCTTGTCCCACAAACCAGTCAGTTGGCATCTGATTTCAGATCCTGAGTCGACTCCCTGGTAAGTCAGGTGAGTGGAAGGTGAGGGGAAGGCGGCGGGGCGGGGCGGGCCAGGGACGCGGGGCGAGGAGAGGCGGCGGCTGTTAGGTGAAGCTCATGGAGACTGTGTGCTCGAGTGCTTTGCGGCGGAGGGAGGCGATGCTGGTTCCCTGCCACACGTCGCTGCTATCCGGGGAGCTGCAGAGCTGCGGCGAGCCCGTCACGTTGCTGGGGCCGGGCAGGGAGGCGGGCACCATGCCAGGGAAGGCGGGCTGGTAGAGGTGCGACTGCAGCCCGGCGCCATTGGAGCCCGCCAGGCTGTTGGAGAGGCCCATGGAGTTGGGCGGCGGCCCGGCCGCCAGGCTGCACTGGGAGAGGGACTGCGCCATGGCCTGCTGCCTGCCTAGCGCCGACGGCAGCGGCAGCTGCGACACGCCCGGCATGGTGGCGGCGGCCCAGCGCGTGTCGTTGGCATGGAAGGAGCAGAGGCTGTCGCCCATGGCGGCGGCGGCCGCCGAGGGGAACTGCGGCAGCCCCGGCGTCGGCAGCAGTGTGCCCGGGGCGCGGAAAACGTTGGTCGTCTTCTTGCGTTTCTTCCACTTGGCCCGCCGGTTCTGGAACCAGACCTGCGGGCGGCGGGCAGTGACACACACCGTTAGCGACACCCGCGCCGCGGCCGGACCCGGCGGGACGGCGGTAGGGGGCGCCGCGGGAGCGGGTCCCCCGGCAGGGCTCGGCCGGGGCCCGCGGCTGCCCGGCCCTCCCAGCGAGCGGGGTCGCCAGGGCTCGCTGGCACCGCCGGAGCGGAGGGCTCGGTGTTGTCGATGTCACCGATTTCCGCGCCTGTCGGTGCGACCGAGGCGAACCTTTTGTTGAAAATATTCTGATAAAGAAATTAAAATCCAATTATATATAAGAGTTTGGTTTGATTAAGAAGTAGAAAATTGTGAAGCATAGGTATGGGAATGTTAAGTTTGAAATGTAGTCATAGGAACTTAGGAACTTTAGGAAATGTACTATGTGTGACTATAAGAATACAAGTATTGTCTAAAATCAGTTAACCACAGAAACTTTGACAAAGATTTGTTGGTTTGTAGTGTTTTGTTTTAGGAAACTAAGGAAACCGTCATGGACACCAGTTTGCTGCTTGGAAACCCCCTTACCCCTCCCATCTCGATCTGAGTATCGAGGATTCTAATCAGTAGAGTTAAGAGAGATTAACCAATGATTGTTTTAACATAAGAATATTAATAAAATGGTGTGACTGAAGGACCAATCATTATAAAGGTTAAATTTAAGAATAGACATAGTATGCATTTTTATGTAAACTAATATAGATGATGGTGAGAATCGTACTGCGCAGAATCACCTGAGAGGTCAAGAAGCGGACAAGCGAGGAAGACTATGGAAGACCACCAGAGGGCTTCTGAAGACCACCAGAGACCTTTACTGCGCTTGCGTAAAGGACATTTACATATGTTAATAGTTTCCCGGAAAACTAATGATTATGTATAATGTTTCTCGGAAATCTAGTGAATATGTATAACAGGTGTGTATTTAACTGTATTGTTGGATAAGACAGGTGCACACGATAGGTGGAGCGATCCCCCGTGTGCCCAGCGCTGCAGTAAAGGAGTGCCTGCTTCTTAACTTCTCATTGCTGTTAAGGAGTTTTATTCCGGATTTCGGCAACACTTTTATGAAGGTGCGGTTTGGTTAAACGGGATTTACTCCCTCCCCAACCCTCCGCCCGCTCCTCTCGGTACCTGTCACGGCCGCCTTTATCTCCTGTCGCCCCCCCAAGACCCCTCCCCGGCCATTGTCTCTTCCATGCCCGCTCTTCACACTCATGGCCCTGCTGTAGCCCCACGCATGTCCCCGTGGCGGGTTAATGAAGTCGCTGAAACTTTTTATAATGAAAGAGATCGATGTGTCTCTCCCGGGATTGAGCTGTCTGTAGCCTCCCTCACTCAGGAGGAGGCTCCTGGAGAGGAGCCTGGCCTCCCCCTGAAAAAAACAATAACACAAAGCAAAAATAAATGACCGGCCCACGGCTCTTGCCCCTGCGTGGAAGCACTCCCGATCTGGCATCGGAGCAGGGCGCCGGCGGGGCGGGAAGCCTTTCCCCGGGCGAGCCCCCACGCCCGGCGCCGCTCAGGTCCCGGGGCTGCTCCGCGGGCAGGAAACCCTCCGGCCAAACCTCCCGCATTTGTTTTTTTTTTTAAAAAAAACAGAGGTGGTTTAGGTAAGCGGGTGCTCACGATGCCGGCAGGGATAATTTCGTGGGTCTCGCTGCACCGTTACCGAAAGCACCGGGATGTTTGTTATGGGAGGAAAAAACGGGTCCACTTGAAATCCAGGTTAGCGCAATGCTCGGACCTGCTGGAGTTTGTCGTTTAATGCTACGTACCTAAACTGAGAAATACGGGCGCCTGTTAGCGGGAATGAACAGCCGTTAAGAAATTAAATGGTATATGGACAATCGAAAAATCGCGTTCAATTATGTTTTAGGGTTAATAGTTAAATTGTGGCTACAAAATCTTTTTATGTTTCATGGTTTACTGGTGTAAAGAATCTCCATCAGGTCTGATCGCCTCAGTTCATAGCTATGCTGCATATGCTTTTAAAATGTGAATGTTTCCAGTTGAAAACTAGTGCATGACAGATTAAAACACGGGGAAAACCTGGAGGAGATTTTGAAAATGCACACATGACAACTCTAGACATATATTAACCGTGAGCATTTGGCAACTTTGGATTCCTTTTAAAATGCAACTAGCCCCTGAAAATTATTAATACAACAGTGAGAATCTAATAGAGGTTGGAATCTAAAAATCTACCTTGATGATATCTGCTGTTACAGTAATATAGACATACTGTAAATGTATTTTAAAATATATAGCCCATTTAATTCCCCATCTATAAATGGGTTAGAAAGAGAGAAGGGGAGAGAATATAACTTTTTTTTTTTAGGAGCCAAAGCTTTATGAAGATCTTATTGGAATCCAGTGGATGATTAATGTGAAGGTTTGGTAGGAAATCTGGAGAGCTGTATTAAAGCTCAGATTTCAGATTCATTTCGATCAGCCAGCCGTGAACTCTGGGCCGAATTCATTACACTTTAATAGTGCTGGGAGAGGAAGAAAACGCAATTTCTCATTCCATTAGAAAACTAGAAAATACTCTCAGCTTGTCCCCTATTAAGATGTGGCAGGTGACGGGACCATTGTGGGGGACACAGTCAATGGAATTACAGGACATTATTTTTGTTCGTATGAAATACTGAAAGGCAAGCCTGACTGTGCAGAAGTTATTTCACTGATTTGGTTTTTATGTAAATAAAATATTGAAAGTTAATTAATCCGTGCTAGAGACTAATGATTATGCTTATTATATTGTATTTGATTGCATAATTTGCATGATTCTCGCATTGCTGTTTAATAAGCCATTCCAGGTTATAAATAATTCTGGAATTGGTTTCTAATAATGGCATGCTATAAAAAGAATGGTTTTATTATACCAGCCTGAAAAGCGGAGCAATATCAGAGAGCAATTGGACTCCCGTTTAAGCACCAGCTGCTTTAATAATTATTTAAATGTATCATATACATCAAATATAGATCTAAAAGGAGGAAAGAGGTAATTTATTCTGGCATCTAAAGCCCTTAAAAACATATACAGCCGCCATAAATTAACTATTTAGATCATTCCTTAATCAGTGTGGAGCCCATATACTGCAAGGAATGTGTAGGCAATCTGTTAATTATAAAGAAAACTATAAAGTACTTGTATAAGAACATAAACCAATTAATATTTAATTTAAATTTGGTCAAGGAGCACTGATACAGCGGATTGTGAAGTAAATACATTTTACATAAATTACATTATTACATGATTGTTATAATTTTGAAGTGTTAATTAAGAAGGTTATGTTGATCTGATTACTTTTTAAACTACAGAACATTATTGTAAAAAATATTTAAATTGCCACTCTATTAAACTGTTTTTATCAGCAGTCTCGAGCTATTATGATTGGTTTAAGATTATGCTGAGACCATTAAAACACTTTGTCTTTCTTCCTACGAATTTCTTTAATGTGCTGTTAGAAAATAACTATTTCTATTTTATATTTTATATTTTACTTCATTTACCACACTCCTAATATTGAAATTGGTATCATTAATCTTTGGGAAACCCAATAAAGTTTAATAGACCTCGTTTTCTTTTTTCATAGAGTCAGTTGTCCAATTATATTTTATTTGTGAGTCTAATTTCATTCTTAATTTAAACTAATTATGGTCCTGTGTAGGCTGAGTCAAATTGGTTTACTTTTTAAAGGCAGACGTGCATTTTTTGTCGCATTCGAGAACGGAGTCAGTTTCTGTTCATAAAAACGTTCATTTAGGGATTTCTTTTGATGTGTATTTATCTGAGGAGCCTAGGCTTGCCGAGAGGAATTTTGAACACCTGCTCCGGTGAAGTGCGGCGGCATTCCCGGTGCACTGTGCTGAGCAGGGAAAGCACATCCCACAAGTGATTCCATTGTACACGCTTTCATTCCTCTGAAGAGGCTCGCCCAGAAAGTCGCTAAAATAACCCTCTACCCACAAAAGCCGCATCTGAGTAGCCTAGCGGTTAGATCCATCTCCCCCTTTTCCAAATTTAGTTTACATTTATTTGACTAAATGGTTTCTTATGTGCCTGTGTACAAATATATATATGTGTGTGTATATATGTACACACTTTTGAGAACAAAGTACACCCTAGATGTTGAAATTACTCGTTAGCTTTGCCGTCCCCATGCATTATAAAAGCCAGTACGGGGAAACTCCGATTCCAAATACAAGTGCTTTTTATCGAAGTGCCTTTTCACAAACCTGTGTGTCTTCCTCCGCCCCCCACTCTGACCCTCCCTGCGGGGGAGCCAGGGAGACAGCCCGTCACGGCGGTTGCGGCCATGCCACCGGCAGCACCTTGGACAGCGCCCCCGCGCCCCCACCCCTTCCCCCCGCGGGGCGCCTGGGCAGAGCCGCGGCCTCGCCGCCGCCGGAACTCCGCACCGGGCAATTCCCCGCGGTTTTGGTTTGTCTCTTAGCGCCTAGCTATTGCGAGGGCTGAGACTCGCCCGTCTCGGGCTGTGCTTCCCCGGCTTCTTTCCTGCCCCGGGTTGGGCTGTGGAGCGGGAGAAACTCCGCCCGCGTTCCACTCGGGACCACCGCGTTGCAGGTGGGTAGGGGGCAAGAGGACACCCCGGGGCGCACCGCCCCCGGCCCCTCCACCCTCCAGCGGGGACAGCTTAAGTCTCGCGCGCGGAAAGGGGCGGGCGAAGGGGAAGCGATTTAAAGTCTTCCTGCGCAAACCGTTGCGTTCAGGGGTAGGTTTCCTCTCCCGCCGTCGGGCTGAGGTTTGGGGGCACCCACACCCCCCACCCCCGTTGTGCCTGGCCTCGTCGTCGTCGGTGCGCCCGGGGAAGGGGCCGGCGGGCGCGGTGGGGACGAGCTCTGCGCGGGGGCGGCTGCTCATACCTGCACCCGGGACTCGGTGAGGCCGATGCGCAAGGCCAGCTCTTCCCGCATGAATATGTCTGGGTAGTGGGTCTTGGCGAAGCTCCTCTCCAGCTCGTTGAGCTGCGCCGGCGTGAAGCGGGTGCGGTGCCGCTTCTGCTTCTGCTGCCCCTGCTGCTGCCCAGCCTGGCTGGTGTTCTGGCCGCCCTGCTGGCCTTGCTGCTTGTCGGGGTCTTTGGCACTGACGGTTAAGGAGCTGGGGTTGGATCCCACCGTGGTGATGTCCTCCCCCGGCAGTAGGGTGGTCCCTTCCACCGTGTCCGAGTTGGGAGCCATGTCTCCTGAGTGTCCCCCCGGATCAGAGCCCCCTACGCCCAGCCGACACTTCACAGCCTCCGGGTGTCCCAGGAGCTCGGCCGCATCTTTCATCCCTGCAGAAGCAAAGGAGCTGCGGTCACTCCCCTGCAGCCGGGCATGTATCCATCAGAGCCTCTTTCCAGCGCACCGAGCCAGCGAGAGACATCCAGCCAGCGAGAGACATCCAGCCAGCGAGAGACATCCAGCCAGCGCGGCCGCACCCCGGCCGCCCGCCAGCCCCGCAGCACGGGCTCGGCTCCGCGGCGCGCAGAGCCCGCGACCCGGCGCAACTCGGGGCGGGGGAGAGAAAACTTTATACGGAGCAGCTCCTCTTCCTGCTTACATAACCAGCTCCCTGCCGGACCTCCTCTTTGCGAGACGGGGGGGGGCGCGGGGGCAAGTTTTGCCGGGTTCGGCTTGGGTTTTCCAGTGGGGCTGATAAAAGAAAGAGACGGAGAGAAAGAAATAACACTCGAGCCGCCCTGCTGCCGGGAGTTTTAACTCTCCGACAGATGTGCGGGGACTTCGGTCACCCTGGCCACCTTTCCCCTCTCCTTCCTCCGCTCCTCTGAACAAACGCATGAATAACCATAAATAGATAGATACAGATATTTTAAAACGAAAGAAAGGGGAGAGGAAAGCGAGCAGGCGAGCAGGAAAAGGCCACCCAGAACTTCTTCGTAAATACCATCGAGCTCATCTGTATAATAATAATAATAATAATAAATCATAGTACTAATGTGTAGGTATGTATATAAAAACAGGGGAGAGAGAAATTAAATTATCTACAATTCGCTGTAGATCTACATACTCCGTAGGTCGCCCTCTTTTTTTTTTTTTTAAGACGGTGTTAAATCCCATTAAACTTTAATACAGTACAATTACTTTTAAAGGAATTAGCCCATTTAGATCGCATTAAGGTAAAATAAGGAACAAATTGTCAATTTCCTGCCCCGGCTTCCTCCCCGCTCGCCACCGCCGTCGCCGGTGCAGCCGCCGCGGGGCGGGGGGGATGCTGGTGGAAACTCACCGAGACGGGCGTCCAGGAGGTCGGCATGAGACAGCATCGCGCACCGCTCCAGGGTGAAGGTTGTTCCCCCCCCCAAATTTTAGCGACCTTAACTTATTTAAAATAGATATAAGATATAGATATAGAGAGAGATCTCCTAAATGAAAGAAAATTCAGTGTGTGGTTAAAAAGGGGGTCTCTTGCATTATAATGTCCTTTAGAGAGACGGGGAGGTGCTTAACACTTCAGTGAACGCGTGAGCAGCTCGGCGCAGGGACCAATCAGGAGGGCCACCTGCAAATGTCAGCGCCCGGAGCGCCCCGCTCCGACCGCCGCCTCCCCGGCCGCCCGCCGCCCCGGCCCGCGTCGCCGCTCCCTTCCCCTGCTCCGCTTGCCTTCGCCGCCCTCCTTCCCCCTCTGCCCTGCGCCCTTTTCCAAATGCACATTTGACACCCTCCTCCCAGTCCGGGTCACCTCTGATTTATTGTTTTTTCTTCTTTTTTTTCTTTTTATGCCTCCTCGGAGCGCACCCTCGGACCCGACCAGGTCTGCCTCCCGGGGATGGCTTGCAAGCCCAGCGCCCACCGGGGGGGGATGTAAGTGGGTGAGCGCGGGCGGCTGCGCGGAGCGGGTACGGGGGGGGCGGCGGCGGCGGAGACCCCGGATCGGCTCTCGCCTGTCCGCCGCCGCCTGGCCCCGACGGCGGCGGGGAGGCGAGGAAAGAGAAACGAGAAACTTCTGCGAGTTCCCCGAGCGGCCCGGGCCGCACAGGCTCCCCTGGCCCTCCGGGGCTCCCCGCTACCTCCTTCCCGGCCCGGCTTGATACACAAGTAAACCGCAACTCGGGGAAAAGGGAACCAAACACAGCATGTCCCGGCCACCCAGGGAGCGTTTCCTCTCTGGCTGGGATTTAAAAGCCCGTAAGCCCTATTTTTTCGGGTAAAATTTCCAAGTTCGGCTCGCCTACAAACTCAATTTAAAGCAGTAAATAAAGTTAAATGCTTTTTATTTTCATCTCGAATATGTTAAACTACTTGAACAAAGTGCTTTGCACAAGTGAAGCGAACCATTTCTAATGTTGTGATTTTTTCAAAGCCAGCCAACAACAAAGTTTAGATTAGTAATATATTTCTAACCAGAGTAATTTTCAAGATCATTAGGCATTTATGTAATTAGTGCCAAATCTATAAGCTTTTATTACGATTATTAGAGTAAAATCAGTATACATTTGTACTAATTTACTACTGTTTAGACTTGGCTGTCAAGCCAAGAGGATCTTATTGTAAATGATAACTGAGGAAATTAAGTGCAAAATTCTGTACCATTTCTGATCTGCTCCTAAACAAACCGTTTAAATTGTATTTGTAGCAGAACATAATGCCCTTTAAAAGTGATTTGACTTGTATTTTTATTTGAAAAAAAAAAAAAGAAAAATACCCTCTACTCGGGCACAATGAAAACTGATATTTACTACTTCCAACATGATTAACATTGATTTTTAATTCAAAAGTGATGAAATTAAGATTATTCATTTAGTGCAAATAAAGCTTCCACCAAAAAGGGAGGCCACTGAAGTCTGTGTTAAATAATACAGCGCCAATAGCCTTTTTTTTTCCCCACCATCCAATTGACTTTTACACAAAACACTGTAAATGCTGCGTGTGAAGAGATGCAAGAGTGGTTTTGTTTGCAGCTCAGATGTGCAGGGGTTTCGGCAGCGACTGAACAAGGAGACAAAGGAACCGGCCGACCAGTCTCTAGGGAAGTTTTGCTGGTTTTTTTTTTTTCCTCCTCCCTGCTCAGATCTTTGGCTACATATTGATTCAATTCAACTTTCGAGACGTCGGGCTGTTGCAATGAACCTGGGTGCCCGGGAACGGCCGCTAAGAGCAGGGAGAGAGACCCAGAGCTAGGCCACAATTTAGCTGGAGAGACACAGAGAGCAAAAGAAAGAGATGGAGGTGGGGTGGGAGTTTCGGGTTGTTTTTTTTTCTTTTCCGGTTGGATGGGGAACGGCGAGGATGGCTCATTTGCTTTGCTTTTTTCCTTTGAAAATTATTATCTATGTGCAGCTCTAGGGCAGCAGGGGAAGCCCCGGTGGTGAAAATTCCCGAGAGGCACCCCCTGGACCGCTGCCGAGCGCCGGGACCCGCGGAGCGGAGCTTGGGGAGCCGGCGGCGGCGCGGTGCGCGGCCGGGCCGGGCGCCCGCCGGTGGGGAGGCAGGCAGTGGTCGGTGGGAGCCGCGGGGCGCGCAGCCTTTCGCGGCTGTGGCGGGTCTGGCCCTACCTGGGCGCGGGCGCCGCAGCTCCGCGCCGGAGTTACGGGAGTGGTCTGGGGTCGGCCGAGGGCTTTTGGGGTTCAGTTTTAGCTGTAGCCACTGGGCTATGCGGGCGCTGCAGGTGCCTGCGGCCGGCTTCTGCCGAGCGTGCTGCGGACAGTCACGGGGCGTGCATGTGTATCTATTCCATGGTTTTGCATGTTTCAGGTCGATAAATAAATGTGTAATAGTCAATATGCAGACACATCAGAGTAAATAACAATGGGATGAAATCAATCTCTGTTAGTAACTGCTGAATAACAATGTTGCGGTGTGATTGATAGTGCGCTTCATTTTATGACTTTTCTAATGCCGTTGATTTTTATAGCAGTATAAACAAACTAAAATGTTTCTTCCAAGACACCAGAGCACAGTCGCCTTAAGGGAAGGGGGGAAATCAGAGAAGGAAGTCTGCGGGAGAGTAAAGAGCGAGCAGGGCTGACATTTCAGCGTGTCAGAAAGAAAATGACAATGGGGTCTATACCCTAATCACATTCCGCTTCTGCACACCCTTGTTTTGTCAAGTATCTGAATTCATCCGGGCAGTGTTGGAGATGTATTTACAAGGATTTTATTCCCCGTCATCTTTCCATTTTCCCGGTGTAGACAGAAAACTGCCGGTCAAGTCCATTCCCTGTTATAATTTACGGTATTCCCCACATGATCATAGGAACTGAAGATCCTAACAAGGAAAGGCTTTAGCACAATGGCCCAAAATCTTCAGAGTGACAAGGGTATCTTCAGAAATCACTTCAGAGCAAAGTAAAAGGATTTTCTATGACGGATCCAGTGATTTTTTCCTCAGTAAATAGGTTTTAGATTCTTACACACACGTAGAACAAAGGGATCTACCAGAAAATACATTGGTTGCCCCTAATAAAATTTATTTAAACAGCTTACTTCTCATAAAAAATAGAGATTGAATTTCGTACAGGAGCGCCTGCCAAGGGGCTAGGCACTGGAAGATCATCTCCCCCCACTTTCCCTTTCCGGCGAGCCCGATCCTGGGATCCTAGCTGGGGTCGGCTCTCCCCTCCCCTCCACTCCCCACCTCCTGCCCACGCTGGCCGATCTACCTGAGTAAGGTCCCCGGGATCGGGGCGTGTCGCGTTTGGAAGCAATATAAACCTAATTCTCCAGTGCTGTGACCCTGGGAAAAAAGGGTAGAGAACTTTCCAACCTCTCAGCTAAACTCAAGCCTTGATTGAATGAGGCTGTAATATAAACAAATTCTGCTCTAATTTAGGAACAGAACCTTCTTTTATCAGAATAATTATATTTGGAGCGAGAAACACGATAAAATAAGATTAAACTGCTAAAGTCAGCAGGGTGGCTTGGCGTAAATGGCTGATAAGGTTTGTAATTTGATATTTATGTATTTATTGAACATCCATCCAGTTAAGGGGGCCTGCTGTATGCAGAGCACCGTAATTGCTTTTTGCACTTCGCACACGCTCCCAGCGTTTATCAAATGTAACTTTTGTTTGCCTAGCTAGTTCGCGCTGCTTTTTTTAAATTATTATTATTTCCAGGTAGTAGTCCTGAAATATCGGATATTAATATTCACGTTCCCGCTCCTCAGTGCTGTATTGTAATATTGTTTGCTTCAATGAAAAGCGCCTCCCTCAATAATTAACAACCTCACATTCCATCAGGCAAGAAAATATGGAAAAGAATCAATTTTAATTCATTGTAAATTACAGCTATGCTTCTGAGCACTATTTGCTTAAAAAAAATAAATCAAGTGACTTCGGCTACTGTTTACTTTTCCACATCGGCATAGCCTAAACACAAATGACAAATCAAACTATATCCTTTCGTTAGGTGTAATTTGGAGTTAAGAAATAGAAAAACATAAACACGTGTTTTTATTTTAATCAACCCACTCGAAAAATATGACTCCTTTAGAAATGAAGGACAAGGCTGCTAGCCGCTACAGATCCCAATTTATTCATTCTAGTCAAAGCTAAATATGATGATCATCGCTGCTTTACGGCATTAGGATGCATGCAGTATTTTGTAGCTGTAATAAATATACTTCTTTGAAAGCAACTTTATGAAGTTTAAACTCATCCGAGGCAAGAACGGTCGTAGCTGATCAGAAACGCAGCCGTCAGATGTTCCGAAAATAGCCTTTCTGAGCGCGGCAGGAAAGCTCGAGTATCTTGTCATCTATTCTCAAATACGTTTAAGAACATCGTTTTCCTATTTGCTTATTTATCTAAGTATCTGTATCTCACTCTGGCTAAGTCAAAGGCAACATCTCCGATTGTCTCCTCGCTGGCAGACTGCGGGGAAGCTCTCGACAGCGAAGCAGTTGCTTTAGATTGAGAGGATGGCTTCTATCAATTAATTTTCGTCAGAACTATGACAACAAGTCTTTTATGGGGAAAAAACTATTTTAATATAAGGTATGCCTGACACCCCCCCCGCTCTCCCCCGTCCAAATGCAAACTTTTTATACGCAAAAGTCACCTCCCCCTCTCCCTCCAGCTTTGTGTGTATGTATGTATAGTCTTTTGGCATAATATTAAGTTCATAAACTTAAAAATGCGGGGCCCAAGTATAACGCACTGTATTGTAACTTATGCAGTCAGACAGGAATTATTGGGGTTACCCCGAAAGCGAAGTTAACGCCAGTATAAAGCATTTTTCAGATACATTTCTGTATAGGGAAAGAGCACAGTTCCAGGAAGACTGTTCCTACTGAGATTTGAGAAATTTATTTAACACATACCCATATTTTAAAATGCGAAATCTCCACATCCGGCTGGATAAATAAACCGCTAGGCGTGGCAATGAAAGAATATACATCGGAGACTGACGTGGAGTATTTAACTTTCTCCTTTTTAACACCGTAGTTTTAATCTCTTCAATTACATAGGTGGTATATAGTAATAAGGAACATACATATTTTGTTTGTATGTGTTAAGTTCACTGCTTTTCTGATTTCTATTTACTCAAGATAAATATATCAGTTATTCAGTTAGGTGACAAGTCTAGTAATTGGAATAAAAAGAAAACATCTCATCCTTATCTCTTCCTATAACTAGATATAGTGCTAATAAGACTGCATCAATCTTACCTGGCAAATAAATAGACAAAAAAAAAATTCGCCTCCAACAAGTTAATGTGGTGTATCTGAGTGGAAAGTAGATATTTTCACGCATTCTGGAGGTAAGGAGTGACTTAATAAAATCACAAGAAAAACATAATTCTGTAAGCAATTTCAGAGCTCAACCATCTCTCATTCGCGCCGCTACTTAGCATTCTCCAGTCGTCCTAACCTTTTCTGTTAAAAACCAGTTAGTTCCAGAAATATGACTGTCACTCAGTCTAGGACCTTTAGATCCACTTTCCTTTATTATTGGGGGGGGGGCAATTCTAGAGGTAATATGGCTTATTTTACAAGGACGATTTTTGTTGACTTTTTTTTTTCCCCTCTCCCCTTTCCCTCTTGCCCGAGCGCGGCTAATTCGAGGCGTCTATATTCACTCAATTAGAGAAATCTAAAGAGAAAATCGATTCTTCCATCTGCAGAAATGCCAGCTTAACAAATTAGATTCTTGTTTCGTGCAGATGATTTGGTGACAGTCGGGGAATTAGAAGTAATAAGTTGTTGTGTTTGAGACCACCTCCCTGGCCCCGAGAGGGGAGCGCTGCACCCGCCTCAGCACCTCCTCCTCCGACCGGGCAGGCTAAAAGCCACCGCATCTCCCTCTGTAATTAGTGCTGCTGCCCTCCATGTGGGCTCGATTAAACCGTGATTTAGCCGAAAGAAATATAATTATGGCTGCAAATAAAATAATCAGCATTGAAGAGCGATTTCCTTAATGAGATAGAGCGGTTGCACGTCACGGAGTAAAGGGACCTCATTAAGAGGTGATAATGAGGCTTGGGTGAATATTGGGAGTTGCACAAAATATCTAAACTGGTGAGAAAACACAGTACTGGGCTCCTACGGCTGGGCAGGCTGCAGAACTGGGCGTGGCCCCAGACCGGAGCCCCCGGTACTGTGTGTAGAGGACAACGGCGTAGCGCCCTGTGCCAGGCTGAGATACTCTCGGCCGGCATCAGCCCTACCTCCGGCTCCCTACCGTCACACCCAGCCCGCCCCGCAAGCACACTCACCGGAGGACGGACACCTACGTGCCCACGAACGCCCGGCTGCGCTCTCCTCGCCCGCGGGCACCACCTGGAGATAGGTATTTTGATCATGGCTAATTTTTTTAAAGCTATTAGTGTGGCCATTTGTAACAAGGAACAGAAACACTTAACTCCCTCCTCCTGTGTACCTGCCTGGTACACCCGGTGCTCTCCACAGCCTTCCCGCGTAGCCTGCAGAAAGCCTCTACTATTGCTATTCCTTTGACTGTGCTGTGTACCCCCGGCAGTCCCCAGAGCTCCTCGAGGAGTTGCCTGTGGTGGGTGGGGCTGTGTGAGGCCATGGGCAGCACCCGGCCTCAGGCCTGTCCCGGCTTGGCTCTGCCAGCAAGGTGAAAAGTTGTGAGAATAGAAGTTGACCCTCTAGGTGACAAACTAGAAACCAACAGCTGAGTCGAGGAACACAGATTAGAAACAAAATGGCTAATTAAGAAAATCAATTGCAGAACACCCACAGAGGAGTACCAGTATGGCTGCTCTGTCTGTTGCCCGCCATGGGTGTGAGGCTGCCAAGATGGCTAACTGCCGCGCATGCTCTAGGCCCTGCTAGGTGGGAAGTGGTGGCAGCCTGGGACAGGGATGGTGAAGAAAGGGGCTAGTGGCTGGTCTCGGTGGGGGTTTAGAGGTACTGGAGGAGAGGCCTGAGTGAAGCCACTGCAGGTAGTGGTGCTGCTTCAGCCCAGGGCTGTATGAGAGGGGGCTGCCTCTAATGGCTGGGCTGGGGCTTGTGGGGAGTTGTGGGGTGGGGTGGGGAGTGGGTTGGCACCTCTGAGGGAACAGGACTGTTTGAGAGCAAAGTGTTGTATTTACATAAAATAAAAGGGAAGCAAATGGGATAATAGGCAGCCTAATGTTCCCTGGGAAAATTACATGCTGGCTCTGCTGTGTGACAGAGGGGAAAGCATTGTTTTGCTTTCACCCCCCCCCAGCTTTTTGTTTTCCTTTTAATAGTGTAAAATCAGGCATGTCTTGGTGTTTTATCATCTAATCAAGAAAAACAGCTTGAATAAGAAATATTAAAATAAAATAAAGGCCAGGGTATTTTTCTTTCTTTGCTTATGCTCTCAGTAACTTAGAGGAGATGGAATCTACATTTTGTTCTTATCAAAAACATTTCACCTTTCAGCCTGATACCTGCAATATGTGGTAAAGGTCAAATTTCTTTGTTAGGAAAAGGGCCTGTGTGACATTAGCAAAAAATCTGTGAAGTCTGTGCTCGGCAGTGAAGGAGCTGAGAGTCACAGGAGCACTGGTGGCCCCTGGGTTGAAGACTTGTCCTGCTCTTCTATCATGGTGAGATTATTTTTTAACTGACTACCTCTGTGTTTTCAGTGTATTTGTGTGTGTAGAGGGTTTTGTAGTCTTAGACTATTTACAGCTGTGCTGATTTTGGCTAGGATACAGTTAATTTTCTTCATAGTAGCTAGTATGGGGCTATGTTTTGGATTTGTGCTGAAAACAGTGTTGATAATGCTGAGATGTTTTAGTTATTGCTGAGCAGTGCT
Source organism: Harpia harpyja (assembly GCF_026419915.1). Classification (NCBI taxonomy): domain Eukaryota; kingdom Metazoa; phylum Chordata; class Aves; order Accipitriformes; family Accipitridae; genus Harpia; species Harpia harpyja. Next base: position 16,978,078 of record NC_068968.1, on the reverse strand, counting down.
TACACAGAGTCAAGGCCTTTTCTGCTTCTCACACCAGCAAGTAGGCTGAGGTTGCACAAGAAGTTGGGAGGGGACACAGCTGGGAAAGCTGACCCCAACTGACCAAAGGGATATTCTAGACCATATGACATCATGCTCAGCAATAAAAGCTGGGGAAGAAGAAGGAAGTGGGGGGATGTTCGAAGTGATGGTGTTTGTCTTCCCAAGTAACTGTTATGTGTGATGGAGCCCTGCTTTCCTGGAGATGGCTGAACACCTGCCTGCCGATGGGAAGCAGTAAATGAATTCCTTGTTTTGCTTTGCTTGTGTGCACAGCTATTGCTTTACCTATTAGACTGTCTTTATCTCAGCCCATGAGTTTTGTCACTTAAAAGTGAGGGTAAACCCTTCTTATTCTCTTCCCCACTCTACTGTGGGGGGAGTGAGCGAGCAGCTGTGTGGTGCTTAGTTGCTGGCTGGGGTTAAACCAAGACAACAGCTTATATATATATATATCCCAAACAGTGACATTTGTCTCCCATTTTGGTACTTTGTAAAACAATGGGGACATGCTGGGGCCAGCCAGACTCTAGTTCAGGATATCCCATTGGTAGTACTTAGATTTATGACCATAAATACGTTAGAAATTCTAAAGTAGCCCTAAGGGACAGCTCTCTTAAGATTGTGTTTTGTTTTGTTTTGTTTTTTCTCTATGAAAAAAACATTTTTGGGTTTTGGATGATTGGTTCTGTTGGAAGACATTGCAAATCACGTTTTGAAAAAAAAAAAAATCAGGGGTCTCAGGAGACTTGGCTACTGGCTGGAAAGAGGTAAATAAATGTTCTCTCAAAAAGCACTCTTCTGTGTTCTGTTAGGGTTTCATTTTCAGACCTTCTACCATTGTTTGCTTAACCTGTGTGCTCCTCTCTGTAGTCACAAACTCTTCTGCCCACAGGCCTCTCTCTTCCTGATTAGTCTGGCCAGTGGCTGATATTTCAATCATGGCTTACAGTGCTGGAATTTACATTCTCCAAAAAGAAGCATCTCCGCCTCCTAAATTTGTCATGCACGTGGGACAGTTTTCTCATGTTCCAGCTCTGTCAAGGAATCGTACAAACATCAACACAAATCTCGTGGATTTCTTCACGTTTAAACTTAGCCATTCCTTCTCAACTGAAAGCACAGGTTAACTATAGCAGATGTTCACTGTAAGAAGGGTGCTCTGAGGGAAGCTGAGACTCGGCACCCAGAATTTTGTATCCTCTGCTAGGGAAGCTACAGGACTGAAAGCCATTTTTTCTTTATGCTTGTTGTGTTAAAGGGTAAAGGAATTTGGCAGAAAATAAACCCCCTTGTGTTCCAGCTTATCCTCAGATGTCGGAGGGGCTGGGGGCGGCTAGGTTTAGTTTCTGAGTAATGTCCAATTCAGTGCTATAAGTCCGGTCGCACAATGATGGATGCAGTTATAGCACACTGCACTCTCGGCTTAGCTGCATTCAACGTGTGAGAATTACCAGACTTAGGGAGTTTGGTTGTGTTAACGAACTATCACGACTAGATTAATGAGCAGTGCAGTTTATTAGAGCAACAGGAGTACGGGTTCTTTTGGATTGCCAGTGATAAATACACTGCAAAGTGGTTGACTCGTAGTCAGATTTTCTGCTGTGTTAATGCAGTTTTGGCTGCTTATCAGCCCAGTCTCCAGCCAAACCGTTTTTTTTTGTTTTGGTGCTGGGTTCTTGCTGATAGCCTTGCACAATAGGATTCACTTTGGTTAGGCCTACTTGCGGAACATCTGCCTGGACCAAAGATCAGTTAGTTCAAACAGGAGGAGTGCATCCATCACACTTTCCACCCCATGACTACAGTCAATCCACTTTACCTCACAGAGTCGTGGTATGGTCACCTCTTGCTTCTGTGCCATAAATATAAGGTGGTAAAGACATCAGCTTTTCAATAGGCTGGTAAGTAAGTTAATATATCAGATTTGCTGTTTCTTTAATATAGACATGTTCGCTCATAGCTATTATATGTTGAGATAAGCGCCATAATTTGATATATAAACAAAGGGATAATAATAAACACAAAACTACAAAGATCAACAAGACTACAATTGGGTGTAACATCAAATTCAAAGCTCCAGTTGCTGTTGGTGACCATCCAAGGAGAGTTTCCCAGCAGTGATGTTCTCCATCTTTCCTCACTCTTTCTAGGATGTGGTGTATCTCCTCTGAGTCATGATGGATGATAATTAGGATTCTTTGTCCGTTGTTTCAAACTCGTTTTAGCAATTGACACGGGTCATCATGTTGCAAGTTTTCTTACCAATGTGAGATTCATTCCAATGGGGGTAGGCAATAAATCTTGATACAGCGTGTAGTTAGATTGTAGCAACTGGTGGGTTGTGACAGGAGCTAAATAGTTAAAGTCGCATCCCATCATTTTAGTAAAATTACAAATGCAGATATTTGAGTGATTGTGTATATCTACAGTGGTGTTGTCAATAAATATAGAATCACAAATGGTTCTCTTGCAAACACATCCACTTCCAACGTATACAAGTACAGTTTCAGGGGTTTCATCAGGGTGTATTTCAAAATGACAAACATTTTGTTCAGTGTCAAGACAGACGTCTTTGGCCTTAATGGTATTACTTTCACAAATAAATCCTTGTTGTTTCAGTACAACACATGCGTCAACATCAACAGTTTGCCATTTGTTCCCATTTTGTTGGGCCCATACTCTATGTTCTAATGGATAGAGTACAGTTCCATGGTGATTTAATCCCAGCGCAATGATTGGGTATGTGGTGGATACTGAAGCATTGCGTATTGTTCAAACAAAAGTTGTGGCTTTACTGCTGGTGGGGTCATAAGTGAAGTTGACTAGACACCACCAAGATTGGAAATCCTTTTCGAATTGAGTTGCATTTTCCCAAATTACCCTTTGAATCTCAGTGTGGGTAAGGTGTCCTCATCGCCTTCCCTTATAATTGCTGCTATAGTGGATTGCACCCATAACTGAGCTTGGATACAGCTAAGAGCTAGAGAAACATTTTTCTGGGTGATGCCAAGTGCGTCTACAATTAGTTGGTGGTCCTTCTCATTAATTCTTTCCCATTTAGGCAATATATCAGTTAAGAGCAATTGACTAGTTCCTAGTGCCAGCAAAGATGATCTTAGTGGATGTTCTAGTTTATACAAATCGCTTGTTGCCGAGCTTAATTTGTTTGTCAAAACTTCAGTGTCTATGCTGTTTAATACTCCTAATCCTGTTCCCAGGACACCAGTCGCATCTCTCCTTGCTTGTTTTGGAGAGGTGAGGGTTTGCCCATGCAACCATGCTAACCATCCTGTATAGGATGTATTTAGGAATGGTGAGCAGGTAGGTTTACTTGCAGAGATATTAACCTGCATTGATAGTTCCACTCGCTTGAGGGACCATGATGGATTAAATAGCACTTGTCACTGGCCTGTATATTTAATAGCATAGGGTCCAATTTCAGAAATCTGTGGGGTTAAGGTTTCAACAGTCTTATCGGGGGTCTTGGAGGTAGTAGGATGCATTGTGGGGGCTAAGGTAGTTTTTGCTGTGCCGATATAAATTATCCCAGTTTCAATTGTGGATAAATTATATCTCCAGGTGCATAGTATTTCTCTTTCCATATTTTCTTTTAACGTAACACTAATTGAACAGCTACTAGCCTCATTACATCTATGCCACTTTTCAAAGGAACTATATTGAAAACTAAATAAGTAAATTTCTCCTTCATTGTTTGGGGGTTGTTTTTCACATATTAGCTTATATTTCCCTCTGCCAAATTCATGTTAATGGGTGGGATTCCTAAATTTGTACAATTATAGCTTGTGTTGTTAGCAATTGTCATTGTAATGTGCTCAGACTTAAGCACGGTTACAACTGTTACCATATTGATTAGTACAAATAAAAGAAGTGACGGTCTCCACCCTGTGCATCGGGCTTGTCAATACCTCCACTGGAGCTGGTCCGTGCAGGCCAAGATGGTTAGGAGACAGGAGAGAAATAGGCCTCCAGCAATAGTGAAAACTTCTCCAGGGGGTATTCCCCTGCTGGTATTATTCATTATACCTGCAAGAGAGAAGAACACAATAGTCTTGGCGGGGCATGTCTGGACCAGTTACCCTGTTATGTTCAATAACTGGGATCTATCCATCTGGTACTCGTACAGTGTTCAGCACTATTACTATCTTTTGCCTTCCAGACCAGAGAGCCATGAGGTTCAGTCAAGATCATTGGTACTTATGCCTATTTGGGGTAGTTTGACCATGACAGGTTGCCCTGGTTGAAAGGTCACAGGGAATTTTCTACCATCTGCGGGAAGAGCGTCATGGGGTGCCATCATGGTGGGAAAGAATGCGTGAGCAACTGGACTACCAGTTGGACCATACCTGTTATTTAGTTGCTGAACTACTTACCACACTCGAGTTTCCCAACGGGGTTCATGGGGTTTTAAATACCGTTTCAATAAACCATTGGCTCTTTCTACCATCCCATTTGATTGAGGGTAGTAAGGAGTATGGAATACCCATTGGATTCTGTTCTGTTTGGCCCGATTTTGGACCTCTCTATTGGAGAAGCGTGAACCATTATTGCTTTGAATCATTTCAGGTGTTGGTAGGCCCCAAACTCATGTCAGACCCTGTATGGTACTGCGACCAGTCGTGGCCCGACATCTCCATGCCATGATTAGTCCTGATACTACTTCTACTCCGGTTAGGATATATTTATATCCTAATGATGGCTTCAGAGGACCTATATAATCTATTTGCCATGCAGACCGTAAAGTTTTACCTTGCCTTGTATGTAAAGGTGAGGCCTTAGCTGGATGATCCGTAGTAAGTTTTAACCTACATTGTGGACATTCTGAAATAATAGTAGCACACACAGCACGACTAAGGGGCCATCCTTTACTTTGTGCCGCAAAGTACAGGGCTTCTCTTCCCATATGGCTTAAGTGTTGATACAACCATTCACCTAAACAATACCATTATTTCTCTTGTGGCTCTTTCTTTAACTTTATACTATGTATATGTGCCAATGCATCCACCTGATTGTTCAGTTTTGATGCTGTATCTGACTTAGTGGAATGGGCTTTCACCCATCCTATTGTTAACAGGTTTCCTTCTCTGTTCCTGGTTATGCTAAGAAGTTTTTGCCAGTCCTCCTTCCTCCACACAGGTGCTCAGTTTACTTCCCAATTTAATACTTCCCATTGACAAAGCCCCTGGGTTGCTCCAGCCCATACAGCATAAGAGTTGACGTAGATTATGTCAGCTCTGTATTCAGCTGCTAACATTACCGCACGTAATTCTCCTACCTGCGCACTACCCTCTCCCTCTTCTACCTTCTGCTGACTGGTTTTCACTTCCAAAGCCACTGCTCTATATTTCCATTTCCTGTCCGCTCTTTTGGCTCATGCATCTGTAAACCAAACACCCTTCAATTCAAAGTGCTTTCAGATGATAAAGGGGGAGTGGGGTAAAGAGGAGAGGGTTTAAAAGGTTGAGCTAATGCAAGTGGGTTTGTGTTCACTGATACTTGAAGTTTCAAAGGTTTAGTTGGGCCTTCCGTAAGATTCATTTAATCAGCTACTCTTGTCAGGTAGGTGCACCGTTTCCTGACTGTGGGCTTCCGTGCAATGTCTTCAGGAGGCACCATACCCTTTAAGACTGACTCGAGCAAGTGAAAGGGACCTCTGACTTGTACAGGTTGTCCCTGATTGTCGTGGTTTAACCCCAGCCAGCAACTAAGCACCATGCAGCCGCTCACTCACTCCCCCCCACCCAGTGGGATGGGGGAGAAAATCGGGAAAAGAAGTAAAACTCGTGGGTTGAGATAAGAACGGTTTAATAGAACAGAAAAGAAGAAACTAATAATGATAACACTAATAAAATGACAACAGCAATAATGAAAGGATTGGAATGCACAAATGATGCGCAGTGCAATTGCTCACCACCTGCCGACTGACACCCAGCTAGTCCCCGAGTGGTGATTCCCTGCCCCCACTTCCCAGTTCCTATACTAGATGGGACATCACATGGTATGGAATACACTGTTGGCCACTTTGGGTCAGGTGCCCTGGCTGTGTCCTGTGCCAACTTCTTGTGCCCCTCCAGCTTTCTCACTGGCGGGGGATGAGAAGCTGAAAAATCCTTGACTTTAGTCTAAACACTACTTAGCAACAACTGAAAACATCAGCATTATCAACATTCTTCGCATACTGAACTCAAAACATAGCACCATACCAGCTACTAGGAAGACAATTAACTCTATCCCAGCTGAAACTAGGACAGTATCCACCCCTTATTCTATACCATTGATGTCATGCTCAGTTCCCATACCTTTAGTTACATCCTGATCAATCATCATCACCTTTTCCATCCCTTTGAGACATATGAACAATGATATATATATATATATATGTATATATGTATACACACACAGAGATATCATTCCTTTAGTTTATGGGTCGTGTTCATAAAATGTTCGTTGAGTTCATTTAGTTCCCGACTCTGGGCTCCATCTGTCATACCAGTCTTTCTGGGCAGGAGGGATGGTGCAAAGTCCTCTCAGTCGGCAGAGCAGGATTGGGCTTCAGTGCAGTGTGACAAGCAGGTGACATTGGACGCAGCAGGAGGATGGTGTGCACCGCTGGATTGTTGCATGCTGGAATCAGTTCTGGTTCCATCACTACTGTGCTTTGCTCAGTTTTATCACAGTTCATTCTTGCTTGATCTAAGTGATTCTTACTATAGTACTATGGATATAGCATATAACAATTATAGTAAGGATAACATACAGTAGCAGGGTTATATAGCAACTAATATCATACAGTTTAATTCTGGCTGTTCTCACCTAAAATCAAATCCCCTTGAGGCACACATTGGACTTCCCCATCTTTTCACATCACCCACCAAGTACACCCAGGCCCTTGAGCAAAAGCAATCCCATGAATGGGTTTACCTTTGCCTGAGGCAGGAGTAACCCAGACTGTCTTCCCTAACATATTTTTTATGTGCACTACAGGGACTTTATCCCCTTCTACAGTATGTAAAAGTTCTGATTGGGCAGGGCCACCCCGATTAGCAGATCCTCTGGTGTTGACTAACCAGGTGGCTTTTGCTAAATGTGTATCCCAATGTTTGAAGGTTCCACCCCCCCATTGCTCTCAATGTAGTATTTTGTACAGTCCATTGTATCGTTCGATTTTCCCAGAGGCTGGTGCATGATAGGGGATATGATACACCCACTCAATGCCATGCTCTTTGGCCCAGGTGTCTATGAGGTTGTTTCGGAAATGAGTCCCGTTGTCTGACTCAATTCTTTCTGGGGTGCTATGTCGCCACAAGACCTGCTTTTCAAGGCCCAGGATAGTGTTCCGGGCAGTGGCATGGGGTACAGAATAAGTTTCCAGCCACCCAGTGGTTGCTTCCACCATTGTAAGCACATGGCACTTGCCTTGGCGAGTTTGTGGGAGTGTGATATAGTCAATCTGCCAGGTCTCCCCATATTTATATTTCAGCCATCGCCCTCCATACGACAGGGGCTTTAACCGCTTGGCTTGCTTAATTGCAGCACATGTTTCACATTCATGGATAACCTGTGTGATAGTGTCCATGGTCACGTCCACCCCTCGATCACGAGCCCATCTATATGTTGCATCTCTTCCCTGATGGCCTGAAGTATCATGGGCCCACTGAGCCACAAATAGCTCACCCTTATGTTGCCAGTCCAGGTCCACCTGAGCCACTTCAATCTTGGCAGCCTGATCCACCTGTTGGTTGTTCTGATGTTCTTCAGTGGCCCAACTCTTGGGTACATGAGCATCTACATGATGTACTTTTACAACCAGATTCTCTACCCGGGATGCAATATCTTGCCACAGTGCGGCAGCCCAAATGGGTTTACCTCTGCGCTGCCAGTTGCTCTGCTTCCACTGCTGTAATCACCCCCACAGGGCATTTGCCACCATCCATGAGTCAGTATAGAGATAGAGCACTGGCCACTTCTCTCTTTCAGCAATGTCTAAAGCTACCTGGATGGTTTTCACCTCTGCAAACTGACTCGATTCACCTTCTCCTTCAGCAGTTTCTGCAACTTGTTGCGTAGGACTCCATACGGCAGCCTTCCCCCTCCGATGCTTTCCCACAATGCGACAGGATTTGTCAGTGAACAGGGCATATTGCCTCTCATTTTCTGGCAGTTTATTATACAGCGGGGCCTCTTCAGCCCGTGTCACCTCCTCCTCTGGCAACATTCCAAAATCTTTGCCTTCTGGCCAGTCCGTGATCACTTCCACAATTCCTGGGCAACTGGGGTTTCCTATGCGAGCCCGTTGTGTGATCAGTGCAATCCACTTACTCCACGTGGCATCAGTTGCATGATGTGTAGAGGAGACTCTCCTTTTGAACATCCAGCCCAGCACTGGCAGTCGGGGTGCTAAGAGGAGCTGTGTTTCAGTACCAGCCACTTCTGAGGCAGCTCGAACTCCTTCATATGCTGCCAATATCTCTTTTTCAGTTGGAGTATAGCGAGCCTCGGATCCTCGATATCCCTGACTCCAAAACCCCAGGGGTCGGCCTCGGGTGTCCCCAGGTGCTTTCTGCCAGAGGCTCCAGGTAGGGCCATTCTCCCCAGCTGCAGTGTAGAGCACATTTTTAACATCTTGTCCTGTCCGGACTGGTCCAAGGGCTACTGCGTGAACAATCTCCCGTTTAATTTGTTCAAAGGCTTGTTGTTGCTCAGGGCCCCATTTAAAATCATTCTTCTTCCAGGTCACTTGATAGAGAGGGCTTACAATCAGACTGTAATTTGGAATATGCATTCTTCAAAACCCCACGACACCTAAGAAGGCCTGTGTTTCCTTTTTAATAGTCGGTGGAGACATAGCTGTTATTTTGTTGATCATGTCCATTGGGATCTGATGACGTCCATCTTGCCATCTTATTCCTAAAAACTGGATCTCCTGTGCAGGTCCCTTGACCTTACTTTCTTTTATGGCAAAACTGGCTTTCAGAAGCATTTGGATTATTTTCTTCCCCTTCTCAAAGACTTCTTCTGCTGTGTTGCCCCATACGATGATGTCATCAATGTATTGCAGGTGTTCCGGAGCTTCACCTTTTTCCAGTGCAGTCTGGATTAGTCCATGGCAAATGGTGGGGCTGTGTTTCCACCCCTGGGGCAATCAATTCCAGGTGTACTGGATGCCCCTCCAAGTAAAAGCAAATTGTGGACGACACTCTGCTGCCAGAGGGATTGAGAAAAACGCATTAGCAATGTCCATTGTGGCATACCACTTGGCTGCCTTTGACTCCAGTTCGTATTGAAGTTCTGGCATATCTGGAACGGCAGCACTCAGCGGTGGCATAACTTCATTCAGGCCACGATAGTCTACTGTTAGTCTCCACTCCCCATTAGACTTTTGCACTGGCCATATGGGACTATTAAAGGGTGAGCGAGTTTTGCTGATCACTCCTTGGCTCTCCAGTTGGCGAATCAACTTGTGGATGGGAATCAGAGAGTCTTGGTTGGTGCGATATTGCTGCCGGTGCACCCTCGTGGTAGCAATTGGCACTTGTTGTTCTTCAACCCTCAGCAACCCCACAATTGAAGGGTCTTGAGAGAGACCAGGCAGGGCAGAAAGCTGTTCAGTGCCCTCCGTCTCCAAGGCAGCTATCCCAAAAGGCCATCAATACCCCTTTGGGTCCTTAAAATACCCTCTCCTGAGGTAGTCTATGCCAAGGATGCATGGAGCCTCTGGACCAATCACAATGGGGTGTTTCTGCCACTCATTCCCAGTTAGGCTTACTTCAGCTTCCGATACAGTTAGCTCTTGGTATCCCCCTGTCACACCAGAGATACAGATGGGTTCTGCCCCTTCATAACTTGATGGCATTAGAGTGCACTGTGCACCGGTGTCTACTAGAGCCTTATACTGCTGTGGGTCTAACGTGCCAGGCCATCGAATCCACACAGTCCAATAGACCCAGTTATCCCTTTCCTCCACCTGGCTGGAGGCAGGGCCCCTCTAATTCTGGTCAGAGTATCCATTACCCACTTCTCGTAAAATTGGCTCAGAAGTCCCTTCAAGAGGATCAGAAATAAGATCAGCCCTTCTACTCTGTTTGGAAACCGGAGCGGCATTTTTCCTGGTAGAATCCCCTTTTGTGGTGGTTTTTCCTCGCAGCTCGCGTACCCGTGCATTTAGGACTGAGGTAGGTTTTCCATCCCATTTCCTCATGTCCTCTCCATGATCACATAGGTAAAACCACAGGGCACCTCACAGTGTGTACCTTCTATATTCTCTCCCTTGGGCAGAGGAACGCTCACTCCTAATAGCTGAGACATTGGTCCTTACAGGTGGGCAATAGGACATCTCCTCTTTGAATTGCTGGAAATCCTCGGAAGGCTTCTCCACAGCCGAAATGCAGGCTTGTAGGGAGGAGGAGAGATTTTCTTTGTATTGACGGAGTTGGCGAGCCATTTCATCCACTGTTGGTGCCTCTTCGTCTTTCCAGGTCATTATTGCCAGTGAGTTGGCATAGGATGATGGTGCGCTCCATACAAACTTCCGCCACATAAGTCGTGTGCATGGGACTTCATCTGGATCTTTGGGTAATTGTGGGTTGTCCGGGTCATAATGAATCATCTCTAGCACAGCTAATTCCCTCAGATATTGGATACCTCTTTCCATGGTGGTCCACTTGCTTGATTGACATATAACATCTTCCTTAAAGGGGTACCTTTCCTTCACACTTGACAGGAGTCGCCTCCAGAGGCTGATGGCTTGTGTCCCTTTTCCAATTGCCTTGTCAATGCCACCTTCCCTGGCAAGCGATCCCAGCTGCTTGGCTTCCCTACCTTCTAATTCCAAGCTATTAGCCCCATTGTCCCAGCATCGGAGGAGCCAGGTGATAATATGCTCACCTATACGGCGGCCAAAATCTTTTCGCATATCCCGCAGCTCACTCAAGGATAGGGACCGGGTTATTACCTCTGGTTCTGCCTTTTCCTCTTGTTCCTGTGATGACCCTGGTTCACCTTCATCCTTCGCTAAGCGAACTGATTTTTTTGTATATTTCTTCTTCTGCATGGGGGCAACTGCATGGGGCCGGGTCTTGCATAACCGCAGTGTCTGTTGCCACGGTTTGGGTAGCTGCTGTGCTCGTCGCCGGGGCTGGAGGGACCTCAGTGCCCGTTGCCGAGGTTTGAGTGACCGCAGTGCTCATCGTTTTGTTGTTAGGTCCAGAGACCTTCTCTTCCCCTTGAGGGTACTGAGTGGTGTCGAACAGGGCTCGATAGGCATGGGCCAGGCCCCAGCACGTTGCAGTAATTTGTATCTCTCTGGAGCTGCCGGGGTGAGAGCAAACCTTTTCCAAATATTTTACTAGTTCTTCCGGACTCTGCACTTGTTCAGGGGTGAATTTCCAAAACATTGGAGGTGCCCACTTTTCTAGGTACTTGCCCATACTACCCCACACACCCTGCCACTCATAATTATCCAGCCTCAGGGCAGATCTCTGCGTGATCTTCTTAAATAGTTGTTTAACCTTAAACAAGAGCTGAACCACATTCAGGAGCATGCTAATTCCTAGCAGTAGGGCTAGGACCGTGCTGGTCTCAACATCCCAAGGCTATTCAAATTTTTCAAAATTCTCAAACACCATTGTAACTGGACTGAAGGAGAAAGGAGAGGGGAAGAAATGTACCCCACCCATAGACTGGTTTTCCAAGGAGGAAAGGTAAATGGTGTAATTATTAATAGTTTACCACAGATGGCTCCCGGAGTATAAAGGTGACAATGCTGAGTGCAAATACCGGATTAATCCCACAGCTGACGACTTTATCATACCATAAACCAGTGTTATACAATACATCAAAGCGAAAACCTTAATCCACCTCCCACGGATGATAAGCAGCAGAAGAGGGACTAGATACAGCAAGCGAGGTGATACATAACAGAACTTTAAAAACCAGAGCAACAACTCTAAGAACACATAAATAAACATAGTGACCAGCGTCTATTAGACCAATATAATGAATGCTTATAACAAATTTGTTTTAACAAGCTCTGGTCAGGTCTGTCGTTATCTCAACCCTTTGTGCCCCACGTTGGGTGCCAAAAAGGACTGTCGTGGTTTAACCCCAGCCAGCAACTAAGCACCACGCAGCCGCTCACTCACTCCTCCCCCACCCAGTGGGATGGGGGAGAAAATCGGGAAAAGAAGTAAAACTCCTGGATTGAGATAAGAATGGTTTAATAGAACAGAAAAGAAGAAACTAATAATGATAATGATAACACTAATAAAATGACAACAGAAATAATAAAAGGATTGGAATGTACAAATGATGCACAGTGCAATTGCTCACCACCTGCCAATCGATGCCCAGTTAGTCCCCAAGCAGCAATCCCCCCACCCCCACTCCCCCCAGTTCCTATACTAGATGGGATGTCACATGGTATGGAATACCCCATTGGCCACTTTGGGTCAGCTGCCCTGGCTGTGTCCTGTGCCAACTTCTTGTGCCCCTCCAGCTTTCTCACTGGCTGGGCATGAGAAGCTGAAAAATCCTTGACTTAGACTAAACACTACTTAGCAACAACTGAAAACATCAGTGTTATCAACATTCTTCTCATACCTAACTCAAAACATAGCACTGTACCAGCTACTAGGAAGACAATTAACTCTATTCCAGCTGAAACTAGGTCACTGATGTAATTTCTTTATTTGTTTGACAGCACGAACTAGGGACAATAGGCCCTTTTCCCATTCTGAATAACGCTGTTCAGGTTCTTTAAAAGCTGTAGAATTGAATAGCAGGGGCCGTTTGGGTGCATTGGGTCCTGCCTGGAATAAGGTACAGTAGATTCCATGTTTTGCAAATCCCCATTCTACAGTTATGGGATCTAGGGGACTGTTGCATTAAAGCGTAATGAATTTTGGCAGAAAATAATCCCCCTTGCATTCCAGCTTGTCCTCAGATATCAGAGGGGCTGGGGGCAGCTAGGCTTAGATTCTGGGTGATGCCCAATTCAGCACTATAATTTCGGTCGCGTTCAATGTATTGAACTGTCACGATTACGGATGCACTAATAGTGCACTGTACTTTCAATTTAGCCGTGTTCAATGCACTAGAATTGCCAGAATTAAGGAGTTTGGTCGCGTTCAACGAACAATCACAGCTAGATTAACTAGCAGCGTAGTTTATTAAAGGAACAGGAGTACAGGTTCTTTTGGATTGCAGGTGATAAATACACTGTCTGCAAAACACATGCAAATAATAATACAGTCAACTACAAGCACACTAAATTATGGAAAAACTCTATAGAGATTTCTAAGTTTCCTGGGGAAGCATTCGGTATAACCGAGGGTTTGAATCTTACCCAATAGGCGTCCCTATCGGGGGGAAGAGAGGTTCAGCCTGTCAACTGGTCCCAGAAGTCAGCGATGTCCTCCCAACTTGTCTGTGATGGTGTCTTCCCTAACATTCCTCCTCCCTTAAGCCCTTTTACATTTTCTTATTTTTAGGTGGAGCTCGAGTGACTCTAGTCATATGTCCTGGTTTTGGCTGGGATAGAGTTCATTATCTTCCTAGAAGCTGGTATAGTGCTGTTTTGGGTTCAGTATGAGAAGAATGTTGATACACTGATGTTTTCAGTTGTTGCTAAGTAATGTTTAGTCTAAAGTCAAGGATTTTTCAGCTTCTCATGCCCAGCCAGCAAGAAGGCTGGAGAGGCACAAGAAGTTGGGAGGGGACACAACCAGGGCAGCTGACCCAAACTGGCCAAAGGGGTATTCCATACCATGTGACGTCATGTCTAGTATATAAACTGGGGGGGTTGGCCTGGGGGGGATTGCTGCTCTGGAACTAACTGGGTGTTGGTCGGCAGGTCATGAGCAATTGCATTGTGCATCACTTGTTTTGTATATTCCAATCCTTTTATTAGTATTATTGTAATTTTATTATTGTTATTATTATCATTATTAGTTTCTTCCTTTCTGTTCTATTAAACTGTTCTTATCTCAACCCACGAGGTTTACTTTTTTTCTTTCCCGATTTTCTCCCCCATCCCACTGAGTGGGGGGGAAGTGAGTGAGCGGCTGTGTGGTGCTTAGTTGCTGGCTGGGGTTAAACCACGACACGTTGAAATGGGGAGCAAGTAGTAATTGATACATAAATAATGTGCTTATTTTTCCAATTTCAACCTATTCAGCTTCTGTTAACCTTATTAATTGAGGCTCTTTCTGTGGGTCATTGGGTTTCCTTCCATCTAATGTAACATCTACAGGAACTTCAGAACAATAAGGAAACAGAACTGTTGTAAAGTTGAAGTTTTCCTTCTTCCTGTTAAAGGTAACGTTTATACTGAGTGGTTTTAGATTTTGGAATTTGGTGAGTTCCAGTGACGTTTGACCCAAAATGCTCGATCCTAGGACATGCTAGCAAGTAATCAGCAAAGTTCAAGTGTTCTTTTTTTTTTTTTTTTCCACTGTGGTTGAATATGTATTTAGAAAACTGGGGGAAGGTGGCAGTATCACATCTCTTGTGCCATCTCCTCTGAAGCCCTAAGCCCATTGTTTGGATTTATTGTGAGGCCTCTGTTACATATAATAACACAGTATAGCCAAGACTGCACATGGAAGAGAACCCAGTAAGTGGTTCTCCTTTGTGTTTTCTGTCTGTGGTGTAGTCCTGGCTCCTAATAAAGAGTTGGTGCTGTGGTGCGTTGACCCTGGCTGGACACCAGGTGCCCACCAAAGCCGATCTATCACTCCCCCTCCTCAGCTGGACAGGGGAAAGAAAATATAACAAAAGGCTCATGGGTCGAGATAAGGGCAGGGAGAGATCACTCACAAATTACCATCATGGGAAAAACAGACTCGACTTGGGGAAAATTAATTTATTACCAATCAAATCAGAGTAGGGTAATGAGAAATAAAACCAAATCTTAAAACTCATTCCCCCCACCCCTCCCTTCTTCCTGGGCTCAACTTCACTCCCAAATTCTCTACCTCCTCCCCCTGAGCGGCACAGGGGGACGGGGAATGGGGGTTGCAATCAGTTCATCACACATTGTCTCTGCTGCTCCTTCCTCCTCAGGGGGAGGACTCCTCACACTCTTCCCCTGCTCCAGCATGGGGTCCCTCCCATGGGAGACAGTCCTCCATGAACTTCTCCAACATGAGTCTTTCCCATGGGCTGCGGTTCTTCATGAACTGCTCCATCATGGGGCCCTTCCACGGCGTGCAGTCCTTCAGGAACAGACTGCTCCAGTGTGGGTCCCCCGCGGGGTCACAAATCCTGCCAGGAGCCTGCTCCAGCATGGGCTTCCCACTGGGTCACAGCTTCCTTCGGGCCTATTCACATGCTCTGGCCAGGGGTCCTCCATGGGCTGCAGGTGGATATCTGCTCCACCCTTAACTGCTATGGGCTGCAGGGGGACAGCCTGCCTCACCATGGTCTTCACCATAGGCTGCAGGGGAATCTCTGCTCCGGCACCTGGAGCAACTCCTCCCCCTCCTTCTTCACTGACCTTGGTGTCTGCAGGATTGTTTCTCTTACATGTTCTCCTCTCTCCGGCTGCAGTTTCTGTTGTGCAGCAACTTTTTTCCCTTTCTTAAATATGTTATCCCAGAGGTGCTACCACTGTCGCTGATTGGCTCAGTCTTGGTCAGCAGCGGGTCCGACTTGGAGCCGGCTGGCATTGGCTCTATCAGACATGGGGGAAGCTTCTAGCATCTTCTCACAGAAGCCACCCCTGTAGCCCCCCTGCTACCAAAACCTTGCCATGCAAATCCAATATAGGTGCCCAGAGAGATCAGGTGGAAGGAGGGCTGTTAAGATGGTTAGGCCATAAGCAGCTTGTTTTCTCCTTTCCCTCAAGGTTGCAGTCCTGCTCTGAGTCTCTACTAAGGCTGAGACTTTCAACTGAATTTGCTGCACCCCTCCCAGTTGTTTCCAGCAGGCCCCACAGTTCACTTCTGGTGCCTTGCGAGCTCCATCCTTTAGTTCTCAGCTTCAATCCAAACTTCTGGCTTATCTTTGCCTGAATGAGTTTTTTGTGCACAAAATAACCACCACTGACAAGTGGGAAATTTGAGGTATTTTTGGCATTGCATTAGTGGTGAGTGTTCAGAAATGTGAATAAAAACAAGTGGGAAGCCAGAAAAAATAACTTCATCTGGATCATAATCTAGTCCTTTCATTTAGGAGGACCATTTTCAGCTTCTTTCAGCCACTGCGTTGTAATGTGCAGTGAAAGGTCTGATCTGTATCACTGAAATCTCCTTTGAGGGGGCTCTGGGGATCACCTCTTCACTGTATTCTGAGTAGTTCACTTCAGCTGTGTCACGAATCTTGCCTTTTTTTTACATTTCTGTGTGGGTGGGTGAGCCTAAAGGGGCAAGTGCTGCTGAGGGAAGGATGGTTGCTCCATCCATCTCTAGATGCCTTTGCCTAATGTGCAAGTATGAGGCAGGATCAACTGTCCCCATGTCACATGTGACAGAGCTGCCTGGTCAAGAGAAGACCTCTATGAATGCATTTCTGACAGCCTCCCTGGGCAGTCTGTTCCAGAGCTTTGTTTGTCTTGGTTGTTTTCTGAGGAGAAAGGAACCTTTCCAACTTTTTTTTTTTTTCCCTTGCTGTAACTGAAGCCCATTGCATCTTATTCTGCTAAGCAAAAGTTTATTCCTTTCCTCCATAATCTTTTACATGCTTGAAGACTCTTACCACCCTCGGTATTCTCCAGGCTAAAATGTCTGAATTTGTTCCATCTTTCCTTAGAGACCGTTTTTTAGTCTTTTTTGTAGTTTTCACTGTTTTCCTCTGAATCTTTCCTATGCGTTCATTCCTTTAGTTGTAGCTTCTAGCTGTGATAATGCTTCTAGATGAAGCCTTACTAATATGAAGGAAAGTGTAAGGGCTGTTGCCCATGTCTTGTGAGCTAGGCTAGTGTTTTGCATATAATTCACTAAAACACATCTCTCAGAAATGCTGGCTAGTTTTTACCTTTTCCTGTGTTTATGCAGCAGATAATTTCTGCTGCCATGTAAAATTTTGCATTTTTTTCCTTATTGAAATATGTTCTTACTGAATTGCATTTTCTAAACTTTCTCCAATTTGTTAGAAACATTTTGATTTCTAATCTTGTCCTTCAAGATATTGAATAGCTTTATGTTGCCCACATATTAAATATGCACACTTCCTCTTTTACCTCTTCTCATATAGATCAGTTGAACAGAACTGCACCTTTTGGGGTGGTCAGAATATTCAATTTTAGTAGTAAACTCTTGGTAACTACCTGGTGTAAGGGGCTGTGCATCCACCTGTCCTACTTATGTGGAAATTCTGAGGACCCCAGTCTATTAGGAATGAGTGGCAGGTATTGCCCAGGAGTTAAGCATTTTCCTGGATTGGAACGTCTCTGCTTGCTTGATTTAGACCAAGGACTTCAATCTTCAATCCTTCTCCCCCCTCCCCCCCCAAGAGAATGTTTTGAACTGTGGCTGCTAGGTGTTCAGTGGGAGAGCTCTCAGTCTGGGATTTTAAAGCCAGTTCAGTTAGTGTTAGAGGAGTGTGGGAGATTGACTGCAGCTCAGAGTTGAAGGCTTTCACTAGAGGTGCGGAAGGTGGGTTGCCAAACCAGTACATTATTCTAAGGAAATAGAGCAACTTTGTGTGGTTTTGGTTTGTTTTTTAGTTGGTTTTTTTTGTTTTTGGTTTTTTAATTGGCAGATCTGGATTCAAGCCTCTGCCTTCGGTTAAGCAGAAAGGATTTGAAAATAGGTTTTCTAGATGGCAGATAAAGCCTGCCTTTTCTTGCTCCTAATATTGACATTTCCTGCTGGCTAGAAACTTCTTGCTTAGTTTATTGCCTCTTGTGAATGCCATTCTGGAAGCTCAAACTTTTCCCATGCCTGAAAGTCAAAATCTGATGGAGTGTGTCAGAAGTGTTTGTAGCATGGAGTACATTATATTATGCAGAGCCATGAGCATTAGACATCTATGAAATGGTTGCCCTTGGATTCAGTGGCACTGGGCTAATTGGCTCTGCATTCTGCAGTCAGTCCCCTTTTCCTACCTCAAGGCATTTAGCACAGGACATGCTGTACCACCTTTATCCTTTTTGTAGATTTAACCCAAAATATTCATGTACAGTTAGCTCTTCCCTTCTCTTAAGGGAAGTTGGAGCATAACCTCCCTGGAGATGTACACTGTAGTCCTTTTTTGTAGCTAATTATGTACCTACAGGATAGGGGAAGCAGGCTTATTCTGTTGGAGGTTTACTTAAGTCTTGGCTCTAATACACACCCTGTCCCTTCTGAAACTGTGTTTCAATGGATAAATCTCCTTTTAACCTATGCTGTGTGATCTTAGTGAAATTCAGCTAATTCAACTCAATGAACAATATTTTTGATTGGAAAAAAAATACATTATTCAGTTTCATCCCTTTTATGCTAGTAAGCTACGGCTAGAAATGACCTATACATAGTGATGTTCCTTGTGCAAGTGCTTTTGGACCAGATTGTGCTTTCCCCTGCTCCCCATGCTTCTTAAGTCATCCCAAAATCTATTTTTGAGTGAAAAATTTCAGTTGTCTTATTTGTGTTGTTGGTTGGTCTGTAGTATAGTATGGCCAATTATAAGAGCAGATTTCCATATTTCAAGGAAGTGGTAGCTGCTTGGCTAATAAATAAAAGCAAGTGGCCTGCAAATTAGCCAGTTACAAGAAATTACCTGTGTATCATGGAGGTTTTTCAAGTGAAGGAAGGAGTTTAAATTAGAGGACAAACAGAGTTTTGAAACTACTTTCAGTTTTGAATATACAGTATAACTGAGGACTTGAACAATATTAGTTTCTGGGTGAAGTTATCAAGTTTGTTTTGTAGTTGTATTTCAGATGCAGTACATCTGAATCAAAGGGCAAAAATCTTAACTGTGCAAGGGTAAACTTAAAAGCAGGTAGTAGCTAGCAAGCATGTGATCAGAGCAATGGGCACAGGACTTATAATGATAACTTACAAATTGTTATTTTCTGTCTACCTTTTTCTTCTAAAATCACCTTTGGACTCCTGTTCTGCTATGGTCTTTCAGTAGAACAAATGCTTTGTTCAGCTGGCAAATAATTGAGAAACTTCTTAAAATTATTCTGCCAGCAAGAGAGAGAAATGTCCAGGGCATAAAAATGCATTCATGATAGAAGTTTTCATACTGCACTCTTGAGTGATAAATGAACATGTATCATCATATGTAAGGGTAAATACAGCTCATGTCAATCTTAGGTAGACTTTGAAAGGCATCAGTAAAGCTAGCGACAAGGTTCAAAGAGGACAGAGGTCAAAAATGTTGCCCACAGGACTTTTCTTTTTTGGAATGGTCTCTTGTATCTGCTAATGCAGACTATGTATCTCCAAAAAGAGTAGGTAACTTTAAAATTAGAAATAACATGGTGTCACTTGATGTGCCACTGCCTTTTGAGTTTGGGATCTGAGAGGACAATAACAACAATACTACTACTTAGGCTTAATTTTCTGTATTTTACTTCAGTATGGAAATTGGCCCCAGTCTAAATGAAAAATGTTTTGTCAGCAAAAATCATCTTCTATATGAATAATCTGCATCTGGCCGCTCAGAGCACTGCTGGAAAAATTTAGTCTGCCATAATATATCACTGGATCAACTGTTCTACTAGCATGAGTAATGCATTACCTGCATGGATTTGCCAATCACCCTCCAAGGGCCAGCCCTATGTTATTGCTGCCTTGTCGCATTTTTTTGGTATAGTTTTTACAGATATCATGCTGCTGTCCTCTCAGAAGTTAGACACTTTCAGGGGCACCTGGAGACAAGAAGAGAGCAAGTCCTTTCAGGTATGAACATACCTTGATTTTCATCAGTGAAGCTGGCTATTTTCTGTACAACAGAATATGCTCAGTCTTTTGGAGAACTTAGAGAGAAGAAGAAATGGATAGGGGAGAGTATCATCTTAGTTCATAATCAGAGGGAGCTAGAAAATAGCTTGGACAGAGACGTATAGGCAAACATGAGAAACCACTCTACCCTAGAAACTATTGCACCAAGAAACTTTTCCTTGGAGTCTGGTTTATATGTTAACTACTCAGTCCCATGCACCCTTAACTCTAAATGCCAACTTAAGCCACACCACAGTGCTACTTTCCTTCAGCCACTACAGGTCCCGCCTATGTTTAGATTTCATGCTGACCTGCATGTGATACTCGGCAACTGCACGTCATTTTTCTGTGGGTTTGTGTTTGAGAAGTGTGTATTATTTCTTCTGAAGAAGAGTAATTTTTATTTTAAATTCTGCCTTACCCAGCAGACTTGACACCTTCCCCCCCCCCCCCTTTTCAGCTCAGCATTTATTCACCACATTCCACTCAAGGGCCTGCAAGCATAGTTACTATTACGCTGACTGCAGTTGGTCAGTTAAGGCAGGCTTTGTCTGCTCCAGCCACTGTTCCTGGTGAAGGTTCATAGAAGAAACTGACTGAAATGAGTATGCAAAGACAGATGTTCTCAGTAGCAGTTCATTTGCCCTGTGAACAGAGCAGTGTCTGGCAGTTACATGCCTATGCTGGTATATACACGATGCTGGTAAGAAGGTGTGCATATACTCTTATGAAACCATAGTGTTGTCACAAACGTTTTTTATCTCATAGCGCTGTTTAATACTGGTCTGGGGTCACTTACTTCAAAAGAAGGTCATTCTGCAGTCAATCAGAAATCTTTCAGTGTTGACGTCAGAGCAGTGCTTAAGAGTGATGGAGTAGACTTATTAAGCACATTGAGAGTAAGGTACACAAATAGAGGTACTGAAACTGCAGTTTACCCAAACTCAGGCAAATTAACAAAAAAATTTAATAAGAGTATTCAATATAGCACCACACAAAAGGTACACTGTGTTTTGTGTTGCCTTTAAGGAACATGCCAAAAAACTTTCAACCTAGAAAAACTAACGTAAAAAGCTTGCTTGTTCATCAGAGCTTACTCTTTGCTGTTTAGAGAAGCCATTCTGAAAGAACCACAGCTTTTGTACATGTTTGGTCTTCCAGGCAGATTAAGCATTGTTCCCTTACCTATTAGTTCTCTTTCATCTTTTGGGGTTTAAGCTTTGTTCAAAGAAACTCACTTAAGCCAAGGTGCTTTCAGGAAAAGCATAACTCTTACCGGCAGATCCAATTGACAACATACTAGTCATCTGCTAAATTCTGTTTCTTGAAAAAGTAACAGAATTTTGATCAATGGTAATTGTATGAATTGGGGTCTACAAATCAACCCCAGGCAAACTGAGAAAGATTGGGAATCAGCTCTTAATTCTGTCTTGGGCTCAAAGATAAACAAGGAGTAATAATAAAATTACAAATAAATTGCATCACAGAAAAAAAGATGAGTGACATTGAAGGGTCATTTACTCCATCTCTTCTTTCAGTACAGATTGTTATGCTATAATGGCTTGAAATTATTTCAAATATAAGGTGCCTCTAATGTATTTATTGGTCCCTCACATTCCTTACATAGCTAAACTTTCTTAGCCTGAATTGTTCAGATTAAGTTCTGTATATTAGCTATTACACTATTATGCTTACATTAAATAGGCTTTATTTTTTTCCTTTCTGTAACTGAGGTGAACTGGAAATGTTTCTATTTTGCCTGAATATGGAACACACAGATGTTTCAGAACATCCTTTATTTGATGCATCTTGCAGTTAGAGAAAAGCCAGTTTGCATAAAGGGAACCTTAGCAAGCCAACAATAGTAATAGAGCCATAGTCAAATGAAAGTGTAGAATAGACCCAGTGCTAATGCATATAAAGAGACTACTGGAAAACTTCTAGGCTTCCAGCTTCACTGACTCTAGTAAGGAACGTGCTTCTTTATACTCTTCGGCTTCTTCCAATTCTTTTTCATTTTCCTGGAATTAAAAACAAAACTTTTGAGTACTTTGAAAATAATGGACATGGAATTAAATTTAAGAAGGAAACTATGAAACAAGGGATATATCATTATTGAAAACACTAGTTTTACATAATTTGAAGCACAGGTAATTTCTTTTGTCCTGCTTAAGGTCCAGGGTAATGGCTGTTATGTGTGAATAGATTTGACCTATGCACACCTTTATTTTGTTAAATAAATATTTAAAACCAAGGACAGCATAACCAGAACCAATAACAACAGAACTCAGAACAAGAGTACCATTAGGAAAAAGCTTAAGCAGAGATTGACAATTAAAAAAACATACTACTACACAGTTGATTTTAAGCATTGAAAGTGAGCTAAGAACAGAAAGCAACCTTTAAAGACTTCCAAATTCTTAATAAGAATAGTAACTTCCCACATTCCTCGTTTTAACTTTGTACAGCACAGCGTTTGGATCAATAGCATCATTTCTGCATGCTGCTGAAATCTAGACCAGCTAACTGTCAAGTAACGAGTTGAATGACAAAAGGACCCTAAAGCCTGCCAGGTACTGAGTCTTTATTTTGGAAAACAGTAGAGGCATACCACCAGAGGACAAGACACCTTGAGTTTTCCTTTGAAAAGGGATTTGCATTTTAGCTGTCAAATGTGTCTGAGGCTTAATTTACGGTATGTATTTTTAGCCTCACAGTAGCATTTACATGTGTAGCAGAATTCTTGGTGAAAAATCAGCTTTTAAAATAAGCATGACTATCTCAAACTTAGTATAGTTTCAGTGAATCTATTTGTACAAGATACTATTTATTCCTGCAGGTATTCATAGCTTAAAAATGCAGCACTAGTTCTCATCTCACTAATAAATCATATAAGCAGTATTCAGTAAGGACTCAGCTGTCTTGTTTCTTGTCCATAGCATAATAAAAGTAGTAAGCAAAGTATTTTGACTATTTCAGTTCACTACAAGCATATTATATACATTTACATGATCTAGAAAGACTACCTAAAGCAAGTGAACTAATTTTTCTGATCATGTAACTATCATGGTGTATTGGGTTTGTGTGGTGGGGTTTTGGTAGCAGGGGAGAGGCTGAAGGGGTGGCTCCTGTGAGAAGATGCTAGAAGCTTCCCTAGCTCCAAGTTGGACCCACCTCTAGCCAAGACAGAGCCAATCAGCGACAGTGGTAGCGCCTCTGGGATAATATATTTAAGAAGGGAAAACCTGCAGCGGGAGGGGAGTGGGATGTGAGAGAAACACCTAGGCAGACACTAAGGTCAGTGAAGAAGGAGGGGGAGGAGGTGCGCTGGAGGAGGTGATTCCCCTGCAGCCTGTGGTGAGACAGCAGGCTGTCCCCCTGCAGCCTGTGGAGGTGAATGGTGGAGCAGATGCCCACCTGTAGCCCATGGAGGAGCCCACGCTGGAGTAGGTAGATGCCTCTGAAGAAGGCCGTGACTCCGTGGGAAAAGCCCGTGCTGGAGCAGTCTGTACCTGAAGGACTGTAGCCCACAGAAAGGACCCATGCTGGACCAGTTTGTGAAGGACTGCAGCCCGTGGGAGGGACCCCACACTGGAGCAGAGGAAGAGTGTGAGGAGTCCTCCCCCTGAGGAGGAAGGAGTGGCAGAGACAATGTGTGATGAACTGACCGCAACCCCCATTCCCCGTCCCCCTGCGCTGCTCAGGGGGAGGAGATAGAGAAAATTGGGAGTGGAGTTGAGCCCAGGAAGAAGGGAGGGGTGGGGGGAAGGTGTTTTAAGATTTGTTTTACTTCTCATTACCCTGTTTTGATTTGAATAGTAACAAATTAAATTGATTTTGGTTTTTTTTCCCCCAAGTTGAGTCTGGTTTTTGCCCATGACCATAATTGGTGAGTGATCCCTCCCTGTCCTTGTCTCGACCCACGAGCTTTTCATTATATTTTCTCCTCCCCATCCCACCGGGGGGGTGAGGAGTGAGCGAGCAGCCTTGTGGTGCTTTGTTGCCGGCTGGGCTTAAACCATGACACACGGGAATTCAGAGTCCATTGTAACAGTTCAGTATTTAAGTGTATGTTGAGTGTGCACTCCCTTAAAGACAGCTTCTAATATTCTAACACACACTGTTTTCATAGACTGAAGACCAAGTCTGCAAAGACAGTTATCTAAAATGAAATATTGGTATGTTATAGGATGCTAGTCTTGGGACCTATAAAAAGTAATTCTTCAATCCAATTCTAACATGCTGCAATTGCACTACAGGCAAGCATGTTTCTCCAAGTTCATCAAGGAACAGCAGCATTTCTTGATTGGTGGATTTTGGTGCTATACTTACTAGTAGTTGAGCAAGATCTGCATGTGCAACTTCTAATCTGCGCTGGCAGTCTGGAATCATCATTCTTGACTCTTGTAAGATCTCAATCTGTGAAAATTAGAAGCCAATAAAATGAGAACATATTCCAGATGGGAGCGTTATTTTTTAAGACAAGTCTTTACTCTGAAAAATCAGTAGTCCAGTCATCATCTAGGAACTTCAGAACAGTGGTACCTATTTTCTGAATAGGCTTTTTTATTAAAAGATACACTTAGCATAATTACTTAAAACTCTGTTAATTTACAGGACACTTCCATTTACTTTGTGCTTAATGAAATATAAAGTATTAAGTGTAAAAGAGTATTTAGAATAATTTTTTTCCTTAGAAAAAGGTACTGCCTGGTAAGCTTTCCATACAGCATTTGTTAAAAAGGCTATTTAAAACAAACTTTCTCCTGCTGTCGTGAAGCAGCTTCATCCAGAATGGGATCAGCTGGCTATATAAATATCTCCTGCATCTTTTGGGTAATAAAGAAAAACAGTGTTCAGATAATACCACATAGAGATAATTACTGCATGAAAAAAGTTATTGAGATATTGATCACATTGTGTGCACACTGCAGGAAGCTCTGACTGAAAGAGAAAGGTAAAGAAAAATGAAAAGCAAAGACCAGCAGGCTCGTATTTTTGATGCTTATCATGCATAAAAAGTTATTACTTATCCTTGTGCTTCATTTTAGGAGAAAGATTATTCTCACCATGAACAAAATCATTAAAATGGCACCCTACCGAATCTGAACATCTTGCTTCCTCCTACAGAAAAATTCAGATTTATACAAGGGAACATTTATTTCATGGAACATTTCTGGATCTGAAATCCAACCACCAAGAAGAAAAGGCGTGCAGAGTTGTTCAATAATGTTAAATCTATTTAGAAATGAAAACAGGTTAGATATAAGTATGAAACCTCTTCTGCATTCAGGATAACCTGCAACAGGCGGCTTTCACTTTAAATGGCTTACTTCATTCTGTCATTCCTATGTTGTATTCTTTCAGTATTAATGCTGCCGTACTGAAGGGAACACTGTCATCACAAAAGGGAAGATAAGCTATGTCTAAGAATGTATTTATGCATACAGGAAGGCCTTTTGTAGTACAACATTATCATCATTCTTAAGTGTCATATGCTTAAGTTCTTAGTTCAAGTCATTTCTGAGAGAAAGGGTTTAAAAACTTTGTTTCTAATTTCCTTTCAGAGAATCTAGGGCAAAACCTGTCTACTTTGAAGCAAAGATGGGTGACAAATGTTTAAAAAAAGTTAAGCATCCCCAAATTCCAGTTCTCATCGGAATTATCACTTTCTTTTAAGCATTCAGCATTGGACTGTATTAAAAGTAAGACTAGTCAGTCTGCATGTTACACTTTCAGCAGTGAATGAATAAAGATTTGTAACTTCTATAGAATGAGGTATGCCATGAGATAATGCCTTCTGCTTTATGTACTACAACTTTGTTCTACAAAGAATACCTACAGGAGTGAGGATATCCAATAATGACTTCCTTGGGCTGGTATTGCTAAATAGTTGTGTGTTGTAAAGCTGGTGGATGATATGGAAAGTAGTAACTTATTTGATATATGCCACTCAATAAGCAATCTGGGAAGGCATATAAACTGTAGTCCTAGCTGTTGTAAGAAAAGAACAAAACTACCCTAACCACGCTGTTCAAAACAGAATTTGACTGTGATCTAAAGGGGTACCTGAGTTTTATTTACATTTGCCTACAGTTATGCAATAATAAATAAAAAACAGAAGGAAGATAAATCCTGTAACTACATTCAGTAGGTACAAACAGTTGAAGATTGGAACAGGAATTTTGTGGAACCAAGATTATTAGTTGGTAACTTCTACATAAAACACTTTTTTTCCAAGATAATCCCAGATGGACCATTTACTGTTACAAATGTATATAATAAAGCAAAGTCAAAAGCTCAAATAATTAGATAAGCTTTAGGACTGGAATTTTTAAAAAGCGTTAGCTCTCCAAATTCTATAAAAATTTAAACAGCAGCCTTCTCCCCTCCCCCAACACATTCTAGAAACTTTCTGACTAAATTCTAAGGAGTTTAAATTATAAGCAGGTCACAGAGGAAGTTATTACATGAAACTGATCTAACTTTGCAAAGAACCATAAATATCTTCAAGGTTTCTGTGAATTACAATGCCAAATAGAAGTATTAAAAAACTGGAGTAACTGAAGTGCATATAAATAAAGTGTTAAGACAAAAGCAATAAAGCACAAAAGTATGTACAGAGAGAAGCAAATTGAATTTGTTGTCAATAAGTGTTCATAGGACGAGAAGAGCTACTGTGACTAGTGAGGATGATGTCCCTATTCCTTTAAGTGTAATGATAAAATCCAGTTAAACAAATCTCTTCAAAGAGCCACATTTCTGGTCAGTTGTCTTTCAGGATTGAAGGTATTTCTACTAAGGGAGCAGATGTCTGGCATCTTTCAAAAGCAAGCAGTCTGCTCAGATGTGATGGAGCTCTCTAACTGTTGCAGTGTATATAGCCTATTTACTAAACATGATGTGGATTTTTTGTAAATTGGTTCAGATGTCAAAGAACTAGTGTGCATAATATAATGCACTATTGTCCTGGTTTTAGCTGGGATAGGGTTAATTTTCTTTCTAGTAGCTGGTATAGTGTTATGTTTTGGGTTCAGTATGAGAAGAATGTTGATAACACACTGATGTTTTCAGTTCTTGCTAAGTAGTGTTTAGTCTAAGTCAAGGATTTTTCAGCTTCTCATGCCCAGCCAGCAAGAAGGCTGGAGGGGCACAAGAAGTTAGCACAGGACACAGCCAGGGCAGCTGACCCAAACTGGCCAAAGGGGTACTCCATACCATGTGATGTCATGTCTAGGATATAAACTGGGGGGAGCTGGCCAGGGGGCGGATTGCTGCTCTGGAACTAACTGGGCATTGGTCAGCGAGTGGTGAGCAATTGCATTGTGCATCACTTGTATATTCCAATTCTATTATTGTTGTTGTTGTTATTATTATTATTATCATTATTATTATTTTCTTCCTTTCTGTCCTATTAAACTGTCTTTATCTCAACCCAAAAGTTTTACCTTTTTTTTTGCCAATTCTCTCCTCCATCCCACTGGGTGGGGGGGGAGTGAGTGAGCAGCTGTGTGGTGCTTAGTGCCAGCTGGGGTTAAACTACAACAACTATCAATAGCCTTCAATCTGTTTTCCATAAATTCCAGATTGCACTGACAGATAAAGCAGAACTGGAAACAGAAAAGCCAAATAGATGCAAACACACAGATCCACCTACCAGTTGCTTAAGTGGAAGGGCACCATAACAAAAATTGGACAATTATTTTACACATTCAAAATAAGCACAAAGGCCAAACACAACTCTATGAGAAACAGCTGAGGCGGCAATGCCCAAGGCTTTAAACATAAGGAACTTTGATTTTAGCAGGTCCTACAATAAAAGTTCAAAGCCAGGGCCCCTCACTACAGGAAAGACATTGAGCTGCTAGAGCGTGTCCAGAGGAGAGCAACCAAGTTGGTGAAGGGCCTTGAGCACAAGTCTTATGAGGAGCGGCTGAGGGATCTGGGGTTGTTCAGTCTAGAAAAGAGGAGTCTGAGGGGAGACCTTATCGCTCTCTACAACTACCTGAAAGGGGGTTGTAGTGAGGTGGGTGTTGGTCTCTTCTGTCAGGTGGCTGGAGATAGGACAAGAGGAAATGGCCTCAAGTTGAGGCAAGGGAGATTTAGGTTAGATATTAGGAAAAATTTTTTTACTGAGAGGGTTGTCAAACATTGGAATGGGCTGCCCAGGGAAGTGGTTGAGTCACCATCCCTGGAGGTATTCAAAAAGCGAGTGGACAGGGTACTCCAGGGCATGGTTTAGGGGGCATGGTTAATGGTTGGACTTCATGATCTTGAAGGTCTTTTCCAACCAAAATGATTCTATGATTCTATGACTTATCTCGGCAGATCAGAGCTGCTCAGATGAGGCAGATTCTCTATTTTTTGGCTCACTCAAGCACTTATACTAAAACAAATTTTTGATACTTTAAGAATACAAATAAATATTACTGCTTATGGGTGTTGATGCCAAGTATTCTGCAACAGGAAGCAATTTTGCTCAGCCTGACATGTATTGTTATAATGGGGACAACAGTTTCATGTTTCAAAAAGATGGAAGCAGGGTTTGGTGGTTTTTTTTTTTGTTTTGGGGTGGGTGTTTTTTTTTCTTTTTTTTTTTTTTTCAGCTTACCCACAACTTAACAAGAGATTGAGAGATGTGCGAACCCACAAATAATTTGAAAACAACAAGAAATCCTCCATAGGACGCTCTGTTGTTCCTTGATCTTAAGAAGGACAGCCTAATAAACTACTGGGTCACAGGGTATGGTGACAATATTATTTTATATGACAAAAGATAGGCTAAGAAAAATTAGAAATGTGAACGAGTCATATATATATGAATTACATACACACACATGCTTTTAAATACTGCCTCATAATCACTTGCCCTTTGTTGCACAACTGAAAACAGATAATCATAACAGTATGGATCTACTCAAAGACAGTAGTAGAGAAGAAAAAGCATGCAAATAATTCAGTTTGCTAAGAAAAGTGCTACTTGTTTGAACTACTTTTCATCAGAAAGTTTGTAAAACACTTGGAATCCATTGACCAGTTACAGCCATATCTGATGGAAGGACAGAGATCCAAAATAAAAAAAGGACATCTCTAAGAATCATGAATACCAATGGTTCCAAAATTAATAATCCTACTAAGGAAAAAAACGTAGCACAAAGTAAACAGTGATGCTAAGGCTACTGGTTGTCTAATCAACATATTTGTAACTTAAATCCACAGCATGGTATTACTTTTCACCTCACTGGTAATCAGGGAATATAAAGGCACAAGGTGGTGGGCCAGGATGGTGGCAAGGGGACACAGGGTGTAGGACAGCATAGGTGATGTAGGAGAAAGCTGGGTATAGGGAAGGCAGGAGCTCACAGGAGACACAGCATTAAGGGGCATATAGAGGGGACCCCCCCCCAAAAAACTGTAGGAAACCAAGTTTTATTAATTCTACTTCCTTTGAAGCAACTTGGTTTATTTTCACATAGCAGGCCCAAAAGAAAGCTTGAGCCATCCACAAATATAAGATACAAGAACACACTGCAGTCTGTTGTGAGTTTTGCCAAATACATTTGATCAAAACACTTCTGAAGGACCACGAACAAAAGCTTGCAGTAAAGAATTGGAGAACTTTGATTTGTTTCTATAGTGCTTGAGCGTTTCAGGCACTGAAATGACCATGTATCAACTACCATTTGTAGCAAGAAAGCTGGAGGAGAAGAAAACCCTCTAGATCTAAACGCCTCAGTATTTCAAACAAGCTTTCTCTGCAGCTCCTCTCAGGTGAGGGCCAATCCTGTTTCTTTTATAGCAGATCACCTTAAGACATAAAAGGCAGAAAGGTTCCTTTGGTCTTTTTGGAAAACAGTTTGTCACTGGCTGTTTTCCACTAGTGTACAACTGTAAGGTTTTCTTCATTGCCAGCAGCAGGGGATGGAGGGAGAACACCACATGACTTGAAGCTAAAAAATGGAGATACTGTTCAGAAGACAGAAGCAAAACTCTGTGTCCTCCACTGAAAAAGTTTTTAATTAAATACTCTGTATCATAAATTACAGATACTGCTCCTTTAAAATTAACTTAGAGGATGATAATGGAATTATCCATTACAGAAAGTTGTCGTTTAATCAGCAGGCAGCACATTTCCTCCCAGCAACTCTAAATTCTACCTGAACAGATCTGTGTTGATGCAAGTATAAAGCCTCACCCTGTAAACAGGTGAGAGGTGGTAAACATCTGAATGAAGAGGTTTCTTTGGAAGTAGCATGAAGAAAACACTGACAAAAGACAGACTTGCTTTCCCAACAAGAATGGCTCAACCTTGTTAGAACAAATAACCAAATTTTCTCTCTGCCAAGGTTAAGCCTGGGGGAGAGGTTTAGAGGGTTGGTGTTTTTTGTTGTTGTTTTTTGTTTGCTTGTTAAGATAGCATTATAGATGCTGAATGCATGCTTTGCTAAAAGGTAGCAGGCTGGTTAGGAGATGTTTTAGAATAAGCCTGAAGGTTTGGGAGGAATCCCCCATCTGTTTTGTGGAGGCAAAATACCTGGGGAAATATTTGTGCTAAAATTGGAAGCAGAACAGACATGGGAAGTTCCCTAGATAGACAGAAGGCAGAAAAGTCAAGTCCAGATTTTTTTCCTCCCTCTAGAGCAGAGGAAAAGTGAGCCCAGCTACAGAAGAAATGAATCATGTCACATCTAGGTGGCAAGTCTTTTCTACCATAGGAATGTTGCCATACTAACTTATTCCAAATATTGCACAAGTGCCTTTAATCTTCAGTATAAAATCTGGAATCCAAAAGGTATTTACACCTGCCTAGATAAAAAGGAAAACAGCCTCTGGAAAACAGAAGGGAAAAAGGAAGATCACAGTAATGATTTTTTGTCATTTGGTCTCTTTCAGAAAGCACGTTAGGCAATAAAACCAAAGTTTGAAAGCATTTTTAATATCACCTGTATGTTAGGAATATTATTCTGTATTTAGTACAGAGAATTCCAAGTTGCTAGCTTTTAAGGAAACAAATTGTGCTTGTTAAGGATACTGTCCAAATACATAAGGGGGAGCATTAGACCCTCCATTAGCATTTCCACTGCCTCTTTACCTAGGCAGCTAGAGCTACAGAGTTCAGATTATTAAGCAAAGATCATATATTCTTAGAAAAAACAATAACTTGTGAAAATAATCAGACTGCAGTGAAACTGTATGTTTCATCTAATCTTACTGTACTTAGTGAGAAGATTGAAACTTTGTTTGAACCAATAGGGTGGGGGGTGGAAAGAGTTAAAAACTTAAAAAGCCAACTGAGCTGTGGTGGGTTGACCTTGGCTGGATGTCAGGTGCCCACCAAGCTGCTCTATCCCTCCCCCTCCTCAGTGGGGGGGGAGAAATAAGATGGAAAAAACTCATGGGTCAAGATAAAGGCAGTTTAATAAAAGCAAAAGCAAAGGCTGCACATGGAAGCAAAGGAAAACAGAAGATTTATTCTCTACTTTCCATCAGCAGGCAATGGCCAGCCACTTCCTGGGAAGCAGGGCTTCAGCATGCATAGCAGTTGCTCCGGAAGACAAATGTTGTAATAACAAATGCCCCCTGCCCCCTCCTTTCTCTTAGCTTTTATTGCTGAGCAGAAGTCATATGGTATGGAATATCCCTTTGGTCAGTTTGGGTCAGCTGTCCTGGCTGTGTCCCTTCCTAAGATCTTGCCCACCCCCAGCCTATTGGTGAGGGGGGGAATGTTGGAGAGAGAGCCTTGATGCTGTGCCAGCACTGCTCAGCAGTAGCCAAAACACTGGTGTGTTATCAACACCTTTCTAGCTACCGATGCAGAGCACAGCACTATGAGGGCTGCTATGGGGAAAATTAACTCCATCCCAGCCAGACCCAATACATGAGCTAACTAGAGTATTTCTTTGATGCTAAACAGACATTTAGAAATGAAAAAGTTACAGAACATTACAATGTTCCTTTCAGCTAGAACTCCTCCAGTAACAAGATTAGCAGCTGTTGTGGTTTCAGCCCAGCCGGTAACAAAGGACCACGCAGCCGCTCGCTCACTCCTCCCGCCCCCCTCCGGTGGGATGGGGAGGAGAATCAGAAAGGAGAAAAGAAAAAAAACCCGGAACCTCGAGGGTTGAGATAAGGACAATTTACTGGGACAACACAAAAAGAGAAGTTACAACAACGGTACTAATAAAAGAATATACAAAACGAGTGATGCACAGTGCAACTGCTCATCACCCGGAACCCGACGCTCCGCCACTTCCCCCACCGAAAGCCGAGAGAGCTCCCCCCAGCCCGCTCTCCAGGTATATACTGAGCATGATGTCACATGGTATGGAATAGCTCCTTGGCTAGTTCAGGTCAGCTGTCCTGGCTGTGCCCCCTCCCAGGTTCCTGTGAAAATTAACTCTATCCCAGCTGAACCCAGGACAGCAGCTCATTCTCATCTTCAACAATAATTTTCCAAAACAATATAAATTGTTTCCAAATGTATTTCTTTTTAGCTGTTTTAGGAAATAGTCTACCTTCTACTCAACAAAGCAAAAGAAATATTGCCATTTTCACTAATACTTGGAGAAAAACTGTGTATTAGCAAGACTGTATGTACTCTTTGGCATACAGGTATTAAATTCTATGTTAAATCCATTGGATTTTTAATTCATCTGGAAATGACATTACACAAGAAATCATTTGGAACTGTAGGATAACTATTTAAAAAAAATAAAAATTATCATTTATCAGTAAAAATGCTGACTGTTAACAAAAACTCCAGAGTAGATCTACAATCCCACTGAGAGGAAATAAAGAGTAGATACCTCAGGCTCTTCCCACACTCACAAGCCTCAAGATAAAAGCATGAGATGGGAAGCTGAAAAATCCTTGACTTAGTCTAAACATTACTTAGCAACAACTGAAAACATCAGTGTTATCAACATTCTCTTCATACTGAACCCAAAACATAGCACTATACCAGCTACTAGGAAGACAATTAACTCTATCCCAGCTGAAACCAGGACAGGATGTTATTTATGTATGGAACAAATCTACAACCACAGAAATACAGAAAACTACTGGTTCCTACCATTAGTCTGCATTCATGAGCAACTACAGTGAAAAGTTTCTATTACAGATAAAGTATCATGAAGCCCTGTGTAAAGTCTTCATATATCGAGAACCATTACAACTGTGTGGAAACTAAGGCTTCATTACAAAAAAAATCCACACAGAGGTACAACTGCATTATTTGCTGCTACCAGTCAGGGGTCTTCATGACCCTCTACAGAAACTATATGCAGAATTTACACCTGATAGAATACATCAAAAGTCTTTTAATGCTTTTTTTCTAACTTGTACAAACCTGTTTTGTATAAAATAGTTCAGTTTTTATTAACAGTTTTCAATTTAGTATTTTATTAAAATACTTAATAATCCTTTTTCCTAAAAGTCTTGTGGTTGAAGATAGTGTGATTTTGAGATATAAAATTTATGAAAATATTTTCTTTCATAGTATTTTTCCCCCAAATACTGCTCTTCATTTATTATGTTTTTTCTACCAATAAATTGTTATAAGCTTTCCCCTAAATTCTAAACTTCTCATCTGCCTTTTGTAGATAAAAACCAGATAGAAAACAGTGTGGTTTTTTGGTTTGGGGGTTTTTGTTGTGGGGGGGGCTGAGGGGGGTTGTTTGTTGTTTTCATTTGGTTTTTGTTTGTTGGTGTGGGGGTTTCTCTTTTTGTTTTTTTAAATAAACTGTAAGTGATGGGAAAGGAAGGGCTTCCCTGCCCTGTAATGCTAGCGATTCTTTCCCTGGGATATACTACCTACCACAAGTAGATCTCACCCAGCTTGGATTCAGCTGAAGTACATTAGTTGAGACACAGCAAGTAATGCAAATACAACATGCACCCAGGACAATGGTAATATATGGGGTCTTCAAGTTATATTCTTGGTCAGAGTATACCAGCACTGCGAGCAAACTGTCCTTTTTGTTTCTCAGATATTGAATCTGCTCCTCATTAAATTAGTCTTTCTGGACAGTGCAGGTGAAGGCTAGTATCTAACAACTGCCAACTACCCTAGTTGGTCACTGCCTCAGCTAGAGATCACCTGAGTTCACAGGAACCACAAGGTGCCCAACTGTATAAGGAGTTAGGAGAAAAATATTGAGTCAAACCCTAACTATTGTTCTACAAAGGGACTGATCCCTCCTTACAGACCAGACACACCCTAAAGTCTACATATGCTTTAGGAATGGCATTATTAAAGTAAATTTTTCCTTAGACACTTCTGTACTGTTAAACCATATGTTCTACTGCAGAGTTGTAACTAGAAAGCTAAATGACAATAGTAGTACATTAAGAGGTAAGTAATGCTTTTAAGCATCCCTCCCTCAACTCTGGATTGGTTTGTATATACATACCTGATTTAGCTGATACCTCAGCTAAAATAAATTAAAATTATTCTCCTAGTCTCAAATGATTGAATTCATTCTCATCCCCCAAATGCTATTTTTCATTACTGAAATAAAGTCTATAACCATATTTTTAAATAAAGTTATTCAGATTCAGAATTATTAACTAAAAGCAATTCTTAAAATGTGTAAATACAGATATTTTTCCTGAAGAACTTCTCAAAGTATTAACTCTATCCAAAATGTTTTTTTGAGCAAGCTCTCCTAGTATTATATAATTTTCTTTAGTGTAAGAAATTTGATCCTATGAAAAGCGTGCACATTCTTTCTGAGCCTCCAAGTTCCTGATAACTTTAAATATTAACAACTTCCAGAATGCAAAGTGCTCTAAAAGAACAATAAGTAAAGATGTTATTGGAGGAACTGATTGCTTTCAAAGTGGATCAGGCAATTTCTGAATGAATCAAGACTATTCTCTTTGAAGGCTTTTGTCATTGGTCTCTGAAAATACCTTCAAGTAGTGTGTAACATTTCATTTCACAGCAGAAGTTCCCAGCCTCCGCTGTTTTTGACTTTGATGATATCTTGCCAGGTCACTGTGGAAATACCACAGTGCAGTCAAATAACCTGATGAATGGGGGACACTAAAAATGGGAATTGCATTCATTAGTTCTTGTTAGCACCAGCAGATCTTCAGAAATACTATTTCTGTAGGATCTTGGAGTCTCAGTCTGTGGTGAGGCAGAAGACAGCTCAGCTCTATAAATACAATTCTTTATTTGTATACAAATTATTATTCTTTATTTGTATTTCTTTCTCATGGCATAATGAAAGCAAGGCAGGACACGCACACATGAACTGAAATCTGAACTTTTAAAATAAGTTGTTTAAGTTTGTTCTAAAAGGGCTTTCTCCTAGCTTGTTTTTGTTTATTTTTATATTGGATTTTGTTTAACCTATTATTTAATTGTTTAAAAATTAAGATGGGAGAACAGTAGGTTTTATAATACTGTCCTGGTTTCAGCTGGGATAGAGTTAATTGTCTTCCTAGTAGCTGGTACAGTGCTATGTTTTGAGTTAGGTATGAGAAGAATGTTGATAACACTGATGTTTTCAGTTGTTGCTAAGTAGTGTTTAGACTAAAAGTCAAGGATTTTTCAGCTTCTCATGCCCAGCCAGCAAGAAGGCTGGAGGGGCACAAGAAGTTGGCACAGGACACAGCCAGGGCAGCTGACCCAAAGTGGCCAATGGGGTACTCCATACCATGTGACATCCCATCTAGTATAGGAACTGGGGGGAGTGGGGGTGGGGGGATTGCTGCTTGGGGACTAACTGGGCATCGATTGGCAGGTGGTGAGCAATTGCACTGTGCATCATTTGTACATTCCAATCCTTTTATTATTGCTGTTGTCATTTTATTAGTGTTATCATTATCATTATTAGTTTCTTCTTTTCTGTTCTATTAAACCGTTCTTATCTCAACCCACGAGTTTTACTTCTTTTCCCGATTTTCTCCCCCATCCCACTGGGTGGGGGAGGAGTGAGTGAGCGGCTGCATGGTGCTTAGTTGCTGGCTGGGGTTAAACCATGACAAACACGAAGTCACCAGACTACTGAAACAAGTGAAAATAATTTTAATTTACAGTTTCAGTTTCTGTGAAGATTTAAGAGAAAACATCTGGGAAATGCTTGGGAAAACATAGTTAAAAGATAACATATTTAGCTGAAAGAATATAAAGGCCACAGTTAAACACAGACATGCCACACTTCTGTAAAGAATATAAATGAATCTCCCAAACCCAAGCCTTCTCTCAGTGACAAGTAAACTTGACACTCCTTCTAAGAGGGCATGTACCAACTGTCTGCAATGGCTGTCCTTTATGGGGAACCTTCCAAGAAAAATTTAATCATATTGTAATAGTGACTCTAAACCGTACCCATTGTTACTGAGTGATAGCCATTCTGACACCAAGTGCTAAACGATCCATACCCAGTCTCCTTATAATTTAACAGTTCTGGAGAAAAGGAAGTTTCTACAAATGCATATTATGACTTTTATAATTGACAGGATTTTAGTCTAGTACTTATATAACAGGAGTCTGGAAAAAGGCACAGGAGATTCTTTTATTTAAGGATGACTATGATTAAATCAGAGCAAAGAAGGATTTTATAAAACAAGTTTTAGGATAGTTTACCTGCTTCTTAATTCCATAATCATTGCATGCTTCAGCTTTCATTTTTTCAATCTTTTCTTCTTGCTGTTTTGCTTCTTTTTCATACATAACTTTTTCTTTTGCCAATCTGCAATTAAACCAAGTGATTGTGTTAATCTGGTTCTATTATGTTAAAAAGTTATGCCATTGAAAACAAAAAAAAAAACCCTGAAAGCTGCAGCCCTATAAGATAATACAGTTTTATAAAAAAAAGGCTCTTAACCACTGCAAAAAACTGCATCTAGGAAATGCAGAATTTAGCTATAATGTATAATAATTCTTATTAATTTAAATTAAAAATATTTTTAAAGATTCTGTGTGGGCTTATCCATATACAATATCCTAAAAAACCTATATACTGGTACTTCATTTCAAATACATAATAGAAACAGATAAGAAGCTGCCTTGTAGATCTGGATGACTGCTAATAAAAATAAAGACAGTACTACAGAGGAGAAAGCTCGCTCTCGATCTCAAAAAAAGTCCTCACATCATAGGTAGCCAAAACAAACTTAACATTAAGATGTCTGCAAAGGCAACACTCTTATCATTGACATTCAAATCAGCATTTGCCAGACTTTCTCATCACCATCCAGACTCAGATGGTTTTGTGAGTGACCTATATTGCCTGTTATAGTCATGTGGCCTTTCCTCTTTCCTATTCACTACTAAATAACACCACTGCACCTGCACCAAAAAATGATGGACATTCTTCTTAGTAGTAACTCTTAAAAAAAAATTATCATGTGTAAATGAAAAGAAAAAGCACTTTCAGGTTCACAAACTATGATACCAAAATGGTTTGTTTGTTTTGGGTTTTTTTCCCTGATCACAATTCCATGTCATGCTATTAAATGCAATATTTCCCATACTAGTTTTCATACAAAATAATGAAAAGTAAAATTCCCAAATAACACAGTAGCCTCATAGTCTTGTGTTCTCTAGAGTATTTTCTCTGTTTACCTTGATGCTGGTTTGAGAGTTATAGACAAAAGTAACAGTTCTATAATTTACATTATAGCAATTTTCTTTATGGCATTAT
This sequence comes from Harpia harpyja, assembly GCF_026419915.1. Taxonomy (NCBI): domain Eukaryota; kingdom Metazoa; phylum Chordata; class Aves; order Accipitriformes; family Accipitridae; genus Harpia; species Harpia harpyja. The sequence continues at coordinate 16,940,487 of NC_068968.1, read as the reverse complement.
TTTTCAAAGGGAAAATAATCCATCTTTTAATCCTAATAATGGACCCATATTTGGGAGCAGGATGCTTTTTGCTAACAAGCGTAGATTCAAGAGTAATGCAAGAAAATTTGAAGGTCAGAAGGGAATATTAAGGTAGTCTAGTCTGATGTCCTGCAGTAATTTTTACATTACAATTCCATTATGAGGCTTAATTATTTGTTGTTATTGCAATTTTGCTGTTACATCTCCTACTTTGTTATGTATGTTCATTATGTATATGTTGGATTACATAATGCTAGATTCGAACCAAAACATCCTTCAGGATCTGGAGAATGAAGAAGTAATTGCTGATTAGCTAATTCAAGAGCAAAACAAACATTGAGATACTAGTGCAAACCTGAGAGCATGCCAAAGAAAATCCTTCCCCAAACAAGAACAAGTCTATATCAGATCAGCCTATATTAGATAAGATTGTTTAAGGAGAACTCAACAGCCAAAAGAACATAATCAGATCCAAGAAGCAAAGAATATTATACAAACGAAAAGAGAATAAAGGTCTTGTAGAGAGCTTCTTGGTCACATTAGCACATCAGAGCAAATTAATTCCTAATTTGTCACAGTTAAGTGCTCTACTAGAAGTGCTGCTGAGGATGGACAGAACAGTACTGGGTTGATAAGGACCTTTTGAACTGAAGCTGCCACAAAAGCACCACTGCAGTAATATCTTGAGAAAAATTCCAAAGAGAATATGCTGATATTGCAACATCAGGAATTCTCCCCGCTTTTGACAGAGTTTTCATCATTAAAAATTGTTTTGCCAAAATAGCCTTAAGCTGTGATTCCACAACAGTTGATCTAAATTGGGCTGTGGCAACACTCACCTGAACTGGCTTCAACCCCTGTGGAATCACACCATCGGAGAAGGCCTTCAGTCTTATAAAGAAGCAGTGTGTAGAGCATGTAGTGTAGGTGTCATGGTTTAACCCCAGCCAGCAACTAAGCACCACGCAGCTGCTCACTCACTCCCCCCCACCCAGTGGGATGGGGGAGAAAATTGGGAAAAGAAGTAAAACTCGTGGGTTGACATAAGAACAGTTTAATAGAACAGAAAAGAAGAAACTAATAATGATAATGATAACACTAATAAAATGACAACAGCAATAATGAAAGGATTGGAATGTACAAATGATGCACAGTGCAATTGCTCATCACCCACCGACTGACACCCAGCTAGTCCCTGAGCGGCGATTCCCCACCCCCACTCCCCCCAGTTCCTATACTAGATGGGATGTCACATGGTATGGAATATCCCATTGGCCACTTTGGGTCAGCTGCCCTGGCTGTGTCCTGTGCCAACTTCTTGTGCCCCTCCAGCTTTCTTGCTGGCTGGGCATGAGAAGCTGAAAAATCCTTGACTTTAGTCTAAACACTACTTAGCAACAACTGAAAACATCAGTGTTATCAACATTCTTCTCATACTGAACTCAAAACATAACACCATACCAGCTACTAGGAAGACAGTTAACTCTATCCCAGCTGAAACCACGACAATAAATGATGCACAGTGCAATTGCTCACCACCCACTGATCAACGCCCAGTTAGTCCCTGAGCAGCAATCCCCCCACCCCCACTCCCCCCAGTTTATATACTAGGCATGACATCACATGGTATGGAATACCCCTTTGGCCAGTTTGGGTCAGCTGCCCTGGCTGTGTCCCCTCCCAACTTCTTGTGTCCCTCCAGCCTTCTTGCTGGCTGGGCATGAGAAGCTGAAAAATCCTTGACTTTAGACTAAACACTACTTGGCAACAACTGAAAACATCAGTGTTATCAACATTCTTCTCATACCTAACTCAAAAACATAGCACTGTACCAGCTACTAGGAAGACAATTAACTCTATCCCAGGTGAAACCAGGACAGTAGGTAACATCTAGGCCAGTAGTACTGGGGAAAGACAGCAGCCTAATTACTACTAATAAAGATACTAAATCAGGGGCTGTAATTCCAACTACTGGAACTAGCTCCAGTATTAGCATCAGCAAATATTGATTTAATAGAGGATGAGTTAATTGTTTGATCAAGGTTGCTCCAGACAGTATTATTTGCTTTACTATTTTTAGGTTCCAAAAAAGTTAATCAACCTGTGAGACAGCTGATTTTTTTTGAATGAGAACAGAAAATTCCCTTGAGGAGCAGGGGGAGAGAGATATGATTAAAAGCAGTTTTTATGTTGATTCACTTACTAAAGCGTGTATGCCATTGAAACTAAATGCACAATGTTTGTCACTACTTATGTTTTCACATTACGTTTTCACACTCACATCTCCCTCTATGCACGCTAACTTTTCAAACTGACTGCTATTCAAGTTTGCTTACTTTTGTCAAAAGGTAAAGGACTGCATGTTCTGGCCTAGTTTAGAACTAAATTTTAACTTGATTTTTTGCCCACCTTTCTCAGATCTGGATGCTTAATAATTACATCTATATTTATCTACCTACTTCTATTTCCATATTAATTGTACATTTCAGAAGCAGAACTTGAAATATTCTGCTTTCAAAACTGGAAACATTACATGAAAACTGAAATACGAGACTGCTTTCTGTGACATTTTTTCCATTGCACTTTGTTCAGTAATCAGAATTGCCCAATTTAATGTTCCATTTATCATTCATAAGATTGGGATACTGATATTAAGCAGCTTTGACTTGAAAACATTTTCTGTACTAGATCCTTCCTCTAGATGCCATGAAGCTGTTTCTATTGAATACGTAGCTTGGGATATGCTAAATCAAAGCAAACTATTGATTTCAAAAGGAAAGTGAAATTTCATAATGGAGCAATACTATCCCTTAATCACATCTTCCTTAAAAATTTCAGCAGAATTCTACACCAAGATACCCACAGGATACTTTGTTCCTCTCCCTTCACCCTTTGTCTATCTAGAAGCAAGATTCTGTTTTTGTTTTGGTTTGTTTTATTGTTTGGTTTTGTTTTCTTTTTTTCTGGAGGTGGGGGGTATTTATCCCCACCCAGGTTAAAATGAATACTAAACCATAAATCTTTACATATGGTATGATCATACACAGTGAACAGAGTAAGAATAGCTCAGTAGGTACCAGAAAAAGCCAGACCATAACTTGTTAAATTTCAAGTACACAGGTCATTTATAGATAGAAAACCCCACAACCATAAAAACTACTTATCACATCCTAATTTCTCAGGACAACGACTCAGATTTGCTGATTCTCAGGTCAGGACTAAGGTGAAATGACACCAGGGATCCTTTAACTCACAAAACTCAATTTTTATTTGCTCACAACAAGAATTGACATGGTCACCACAAAAATTGGTATGCTCACAACAAAAATTGGCATGAAACCATGTCAGTAAACTGTGTAACATCTGCTAACCATACATCACCAAACATATACTACAGGCCTTGCTTATTTGGGGATCAGTTCAGGAAAGACAATAAGGAGAGCCCTCCTGTTGAGTTACGAGGTTCAGAGCAGACCCCCTTGCTTTCTAGACTCCCTCTCAGAGAAGAGCCTAGGGGCAGCTGGATCCACTCCTAGTCCCAGACTTGGTCAATGGTTTATGTCTAAAGGGATAAGGTGTAGGGATTATGGAAAAGGAAAAGAAAAGAGAGAACAAGATAGAGAGAGAAAAAGGAAGAAAGATTTTACTAGTCCTAGGTCCAGCATTGGTTCAGTCAGTCAAGGGGTCCAGTTCCGGTAGGCACACACACCTGGGACTTCAGTTTGTGTCCTTTTATCAACCTTGCCCCTCCTTTGGGTGGGTACTCGAACTTATTAGGCTAATTAGGTGTCATGAGTGGTTTTTGAGCCTTTGGGCTTGGGGGTTGTTTGAGGAGTAACTGCCCCTTCCCTGCATGGTGAGCTGTCCTGCTCAGCACATCAGAACCGGGAGCTGTGCACTCTCTGGCATGCCCTCCCCCTCCTGTTACTGATGGGTGCTGATGGGCTGCTTTTCACCTGTGGTTCCCTGCTAGGAAGAGTTCCTCCTTAAGCAGAACTTGCCCCACCATAATGTTTGAGACTGTCCTGGTTTCAGCTGGGATAGAGTTAACTGTCTTCCTAGTAGCTGGTACAGTGCTATGTTTTGAGTTCAGTATGAGAAGAATGTTGATAACACTGATGTCTTCAGTTGTTGCTCAGTAGTGTTTAGACTAAAGTCAAGGATTTTTCAGCTTCTCATGCCCAGCCAGCAAGAAAGCTGGAGGGGCACAAGAAGTTGGCACAGGACACAGCCAGGGCAGCTGACCCAAAGTGGCCAATGGGATATTCCATACCATGTGACGTCCCATCTAGTATAGGAACGGGGAAGTGGGGGCTGGGGAATCGCCGCTCGGGGGACTGGCTGGGTGTCAGTCGGCGGGTGGTGAGCAATTGCACTGTGCATCATTTGTACATTCCAATCCTTTCATTATTACTGTTGTCATTTGATTAATGTTATCATTATCATTATTAGTTTCTTCTTTTCTGTTCTATTAAACCGTTCTTATCTCAACCCACGGGTTTTGCTTCTTTTCCCGATTTTCTCCCCCATCCCACTGGGTGGGGGGGGAGTGAGTGAGTGGCTGCGTGGTGCTTAGTTGCTGGCTGGGGTTAAACCACGACAGTCCTTTTTGGCGCCCAACGTGGGGCACGAAGGGTTGAGATAATGACAAACCTGACCAGAGCTTGTTAAAACAAATTTGTTATAAGCATTCATTACATTGGTCTAATAGTCGCTGGTCATTATGTTGATTTATGTGTTCTTAGAGTTGTTGCTCTGGTTTTTAAAGTTCTGTTATGTATCACCTCGCTTGCTGTATCTAGTCCCTCTTCTGCTGCTTATCATCCGTGGGAGGTGGATTAAGGTTTTCGCTTTGATGTATTGTATAACACTGGTTTATGGTATGATAAAGTCGTCGGCTGTGGGATTAATCTGGTACTTGCACTCAGCATTGCCACCTTTATACTGTGGAAGCCATCTGTGGTAAACTATTAATAATTACACCATTTACCTTTCCTCCTTGGAAAACCAGTCTATGGGTGGGATACCTTTCTTCCCCTCTCCTTTCTCCTTCAGTCCAGTTACAATGGTGTTTGAGAATTTTGAAAAATTTGAATACTCTTGGGATGTTGGGACCAGCATGGTCCTAGCCCTACTGCTAGGAATTAGCATGCTTCTGAATGCGGTTCAGCTCTTGTTTAAGGCTAAACAACTATTTAAGAAAATCACCCAGAGATCTGCCCCGAGGCTGGATAATTATGAGTGGCAGGGTGTGTGGGGTAGTATGGGCAAGTACCTAGAAAAGTGGGCACCTCCAATGTTTTGGAAATTCACCCCTGAACAAGTGCAGAATCCAGAAGAACTAGTAAAATATTTGGAAAAGGTATGCTGTCACCCTGGCAGCTCGAGAGAGATACAAATTGCTGCAACGTGCTGGGGCCTGGCCCATGCCTATCGAGCCCTGTTCGACACCACTCAGTACCCTCAAGGGGAAGAGAAGGTCTCTGGACCTAACAACAAAACGATGAGCACTGCGGTCACTCAAACCTCGGCAACGGGCACTGAGGTCCCTCCAGCCCCGGCGACGAGCACAGCAGCTACCCAAACCGTGGCAACAGACACTGCGGTTATGCAAGACCCGGCGAGCAGTACTGCAACTGAACCAGCGGACCAACCTGCACCAGTATCAGTTGCCCCCATGAAGAAGAAGAAATATACAAAAAAATCAGTTCGCTTAGCGAAGGATGAAGGTGAACCAGGGTCATCACAGGAACAAGAGGAAAAGGCAGAACCAGAGGTAATAACCCGGTCCCTATCCTTGAGTGAGCTGCGGGATATGCGAAAAGATTTTGGCCGCCGTATAGGTGAGCATATTATCACCTGGCTCCTCCGATGCTGGGACAATGGGGCTAATAGCTTGGAATTAGAAGGTAGGGAAGCCAAGCAGCTGGGATCGCTTGCCAGGGAAGGTGGCATTGACAAGGCAATTGGAAGAGGGACACAAGCCATCAGCCTCTGGAGGCGACTCCTGTCAAGTGTGAAGGAAAGGTACCCCTTTAAGGAAGATGTTATATGTCAATCAAGCAAGTGGACAACCATGGAAAAAGGTATCCAATATCTGAGGGAATTAGCTGTGCTAGAGACAATTCATCATGACCCGGACAACCCACAATTACCCAAAGATCCAGACGAAGTCCCATGCACGCGACCCATGTGGCGGAAGTTTGTACGGAGCGCACCATCGTCCTATGCCAACTCACTGGCAATAATGACCTGGAAAGACGAAGAGGCACCGACAGTGGATGAAGTGGCTCGCCAACTCCGTCAATACGAAGAAAATCTCTCCTCCTCCCTACAAGCCTGCATTTCGGCTGTGGAGAAGCTGTCCCAGGATTTCCAGCAATTCAAAGAGGAGATGTCCTGTTGCCCACCTGTAAGGACCAATGTCTCAGCTATTAGGAGTGAGCGTTCCTCTGCCCAAGAGAGAGAATATAGAAGGTACACACCGCGAGGTGCCCTGTGGTTTCACTTATGTGATCATGGACAGGACATGAGGAAATGGGATGGAAAACCTACCTCGGTCCTAAATGCACGGGTACGCAAGCTGCGAGGAAAAACCACCACAAAAGGGGATTCTACCAGGAAAAATGCTGCTCCGGATTCCAAACAGAGTAGAAGGGCTGATGTTATTTCTGATCCTCTTGAAGGGAATTCTGAGCCAATTTTACGAGAAGTGAATACTGGATACTCTGACCAGAATTAGAGGGGCCCTGCCTCCAGCCAGGTGGAGGAAAGGGATAACCGGGTCTATTGGACTGTGTGGATTCGATGGCCTGGCACGTTAGACCCACAGCAGTATAAGGATTTAGTAGACACCAGCGCACAGTGTACTTTAATGCCATCAAGTTATGAAGGGGCAGAACCCATTTGTATTTCTGGTGTGACAGGGGGATCCCAAGAGTTAACTGTATTGGAAGCTGAAGTAAGCCTAACTGGGAATGAAAGGCAGAAACACCCCATTGTGACTGGTCCAGAGGCTCCGTGCATCCTTGGCATAGACTATCTCAGGAGAGGGTATTTTAAGGACCCAAAGGGGTATCAATGGGCTTTTGGTATAGCTGCCTTGGAGACGGAGGGCACGGAACAGCTGTCTACCCTGCCTGGTCTCTCTCAAGACCCTTCGATTGTGGGGTTGCTGAGGGTTGAAGAACAACAAGTACCAATTGCTACCACGACGGTGCACCGGCGCCAATATCGCACCAACCGAGACTCTCTGATTCCCATCCTGTCCTGGTTTCAGCTGGGATAGAGTTAACTGTCTTCCTAGTAGCTGGTACAGTGCTATGTTTTGAGTTCAGTATACGAAGAATGTTGATAACACTGATGTTTTCAGTTGTTGCTCAGTAGTGTTTAGACTAATGTCAAGGATTTTTCAGCTTCTCATGCCCAGCCAGCGAGAAAGCTGGAGGGGCACAAGAAGCTGGCACAGGACACAGCCAGGGCACCTGACCCAAACTGGCCAACGGGGTATTCCATACCATGTGACGTCCCATCCAGTACAGGAACGGGGAAGTGGGGGGCAGGGATTCGCCGCTCGGGGACTGGCTGGGTGTCGGTCGGCGGGTGGTGAGCAATTGCACTGCGCATCATTTGTACATTCCAATCCTTTCATTATTACTGTTGTCATTTTATTAGTGTTATCATTATCATTATTAGTTTCTTCTTTTCTGTTCTATTAAACCGTTCTTATCTCAACCCACGGGTTTTGCTTCTTTTCCCGATTTTCTCCCCCATCCCACTGGGTGGGGGGGAGCGAGTGAGTGGCTGCGTGGTGCTTAGTTGCTGGCTGGGGTTAAACCACGACACATCCACAAGTTGATTCACCAACTGGAGAGCCAAGGAGTGATCAGCAAAACTCGCTCACCTTTTAATAGTCCCATATGGCCCGTGCGAAAGTCTAATGGGGAGTGGAGACTAACAGTTGACTATCGCGGCCTGAATAAAGTTACGCCACCGCTGAGTGCTGCCGTTCCAGAGATGCCAGAACTTCAATACGAACTAGAGTCAAAGGCAGCCAAGTGGTATGCTACAATTGACATTGCTAATGCGTTTTTCTCAATCCCTCTGGCAGCAGAGTGTCATCCACAATTTGCCTTTACTTAGAGGGGTGTCCAGTACACTTGGAATCGATTGCCCCAGGGGTGGAAACACAGCCCCACCATTTGCTATGGACTAATCCAGACTGCACTGGAAAAAGGTGAAGCTCCGGAACACCTGCAATACATTGATGACATCATCGTATGGGGCAACATGGCAGAAGAAGTATTTGAGAAAGGGAAGAAAATAATCCAAATCCTTCTGAAAGCCGGTTTGCCATAAAAGAAAGTAAGGTCAAGGGACCTGCACAGGAGATCCAGTTCTTTAGGAATAAAATGGCAAGATGGACGTTGTCAGATCCCAATGGAGGTGATTAACAAAATAGCAGCTATGTCTCCACTGACTAATAAAAAGGAAACACAGGCCTTCTTAGGTGCCGTGGGGTTTTGGAGAATGCATATTCCAAATTACAGTCTGATTGTAAGCCCTCTCTATCAAGTGACCTGGAAGAAGAATGATTTTAAATGGGGCCCTGAGCAACAACAAGCCTTTGAACAAATTAAACGGGAGATTGTTCACGCAGTAGCCCTTGGACCAGTCCGGACAGGACAAGATGTTAAAAATGTGCTCTATACTGCAGCTGGGGAGAATGGCCCTACCTGGAGCCTCTGGCAGAAAGCACCTGGGGAGACCCGAGGCCGACCCCTGGGGTTTTGGAGTCGAGGATATCGGGGATCTGAAGCTCGCTATACTCCAACTGAAAAAGAGATATTGGCAGCATATGAAGGAGTTCGAGCTGCCTCAGAAGTGGTTGGTACTGAAACACAGCTCCTCTTAGCACCCCGACTGCCAGTGCTGGGCTGGATGTTCAAAGGGAGGGTCTCCTCTACACATCACGCGACTGATGCCACGTGGAGTAAGTGGATTGCACTGATCACACAACGGGCTCGCATAGGAAACCCCAGTCGCCCAGGAATTTTAGAAGTGATCACGGACTGGCCAGAAGGCAAAGATTTTGGAATGTCTCCAGAGGAGGAGGTGGCACGTGCTGAAGAGGCCCCGCTGTATAATAAACTGCCAGAAAATGAGAGGCAATATGCCCTGTTCACTGACGGATCCTGTCGCATCGTGGGAAAGCATCGGAGGTGGAAAGCTGCCGTATGGAGTCCTACACGACAAGTTGCAGAAACTGCTGAAGGAGAAGGTGAATCGAGTCAGTTTGCAGAGGTGAAAGCCATCCAGCTAGCGTTAGACATTGCTGAAAGAGAAACATGGCCAGTGCTCTATCTCTATACTGACTCATGGATGGTGGCAAATGCCCTGTGGGGGTGGTTACAGCAATGGAAGCAGAGCAACTGGCAGCGCAGGGGTAAACCCATTTGGGCTGCCGCACTGTGGCAAAATATTGCATCCCGGGTAGAGAATCTGGTTGTAAAAGTACATCATGTAGATGCTCACATACCCAAGAGTCAGGCCACTGAAGAACATCAAAACAACCAACAGGTGGATCAGGCTGCCAAGATTGAAGTGGCTCAGGTGGACCTGGACTGGCAACATAAGGGTGAGCTATTTATGGCTCAGTGGGCCCATGATGCTTCAGGCCATCAGGGAAGAGATGCAACATATAGATGGGCTCCTGATCGAGGGGTGGACTTGACCATGGACACTATTGCACAGGCTATCCATTAATGTGAAACATGTGCTGCAATTAAGCAAGCCAAGCGGTTAAAGCCCCTGTGGTATGGAGGGCGATAGCTGAAATATAAACATGGAGAAGCCTGGCAGATTGACTATATCACACTCCCACAAACTCACCAAGGCAAGCGCCATGTGCTCACGATGGTGGAAGCAACCACTAGATGGCTGGAAACATATTCTGTGCCCCATGCCACCGCCCGGAACAGTATCCTGGGCCTTGAAAAGCAAGTCTTGTGGCGACATGGCACCCCAGAATGAATTGAGTCAGACAACGGGACTCATTTCCGAAACAACCTCATAGACACCTGGGCCAAAGAGCATGGCATTGAGTGGGTGTATCATATCCCCTATCATGCACCAGCCTCTGGGAAAATCGAACGATAGAATGGACTGTTAAAGACTACATTGAGAGCAATGGGGGGTGGAATTTTCAAACATTGGGGTACACATTTAGCAAAAGCCACCTGGTTAGTCAACACCAGAGGATCTGCCAATCGGGGTGGCCCTGCCCAGTCAGAATTTTTACATACTGTAGAAGGGGATAAAGTCCCTGTAGTGCACATAAAAAATATGTTAGGGAAGACAGTCTGGGTTACTCCTGCCTCAGGCAAAGGTAAACCCATTCGTGGGATTGCTTTTGCTCAAGGGCCTGGGTGCACTTGGTGGGTGATGCGAAAAGATGGGGAAGTCCGATGTGTGCCTCAAGGGGATTTAATTTTAGGTGAGAATAGCCAGAATTAAACTGTATATTAGTTGCTATATATAACCCTGCTACTGTATGTTATCCTTACTATAATTGTTATGTGCTATATCCATAGTACTATAGTAAGAATCACTTAGATCAAGCAAGAAAAGAACTGTGATAAAACTGAGCAAAGCGCAGTAGTGATGGAACCAGAACTGACTCCAGCATGCAACAATCCAACGGTGCACACCATCCTCCTGCTGCGCCAAATGTCACCTGGTTGTCACACTGCACTGAAGCCCAATTCTGCTCTACCGACTGAGAGGACTTTGCACCATCCCTCCTGCCCAGAAAGACTGGTATGACAGATGGAGCCCAGAGTCGGGAACTAAATGAACTCAATGAACATTTTATGAACATGACCCATGAACTAAAGGAATGATATCTCTGTGTGTGTATACATATATATATATATATCATTGTTCATATGTCTTAAAGGGATGGAAAGGTGATGATTGATCAGGATGTAACTAAAGGTATGGGAACTGTGCATGATGTCAATGGTATAGAATAAGGGGTGGATACTGTCCTGGTTTCAGCTGGGATAGAGTTAACTGTCTTCCTAGTAGCTGGTATGGTGCTATGTTTTGAGTTCAGTATACGAAGAATGTTGATAACACTGATGTTTTCACTTGTTGCTCAGTAGTGTTTAGACTAAAGTCAAGGATTTTTCAGCTTCTCATGCCCAGCCAGTGAGAAAGCTGGAGGGGCACAAGAAGTTGGCACAGGACACAGCCAGGGCACCTGGCCCAAACTGGCCAACGGGGTATTCCATACCATGTGACGTCCCATCTAGTATAGGAACGGGGAAGTGGGGGTGGGGGAATCGCCGCTCGGGGACTGGCTGGGTGTCGGTTGGCGGGTGGTGAGCAATTGCACTGCGCATCATTTGTACATTCCAATCCTTTCATTATTGCTGTTGTCATTTTATTAGTGTTATCATTATCATTATTAGTTTCTTCTTTTCTGTTCTATTAAACCGTTCTTATCTCAACCCACGAGTTTTACTTCTTTTCCCGATTTTCTCCCCCATCCCACTGGGTGGGGGGGGAGTGAGTGAGCGGCTGCGTGGTGTTTAGTTGCTGGCTGGGGTTAAACCACGACAGAGACATTACCTCTTTCAGTCCCTCACACTACTACAAACATAACTTTAGCAAATATTTTACAGTGTCTTACAAAATATAAGCTACAGTAACTTTAACTTTTAACTGCAAGAATCGAAAATCAAAAAAGGAAACAATATGGATTACTTATACTTGTCTGTGCTGGTTTTGGCTGGGATAGGGTTAATTTTCTTCATAGTAGCTAGTATGACGCTATGTTTTGTATTTGTGCTGAAAACAGTGCTGATAATACAGGGATGTTTCAGTTATTGCTGAGCAGTGCTTACACAGAGTCAAGGCCTTTTCTGCTCCTCATACCCACCCCCGGGCAGTGAGAAGGCTAGGGTTGAATTATACATATAGAATGAACTATACACTTAAATTACAGATTGGAAAAATATGTCAGGAAACATCAATGACTTGGATACAAGCGCTATCTCTAGCGCTGTTAAGAATCAGAATACAACCTCGTGGTAAAAACAGTTTGAGCCCTTACGAGTTACTTTATGGGAGGCCTTACCAGGCCCCACATATACCAGGAACAATCTACATTAAAGGGGCAATGGACTTGAATAATTACTTAATGTCCTTGGGAAAGACTTTACAGGAATTGCAAAAGTACGTAACAACAAGCAGGCCCTTGGACCTGGATACACCAGCCCATCCATTTCAACCTGGAGATTGGGTCTACGTCAAGTCATGGAATTCGGAGCTGCTAACTGAGAAGTGGAATGGAGCATTCCAGGTACACCTGACTACTTATACAGCTGTCAAGGTCCAAGGCAAAGGTCTGTGGATTCATTAATCCAGAATTAAGAGGGCTCCAACCTCATGGACACTTGAACAAGAGTCTCCCCTTAAACTGAAATTGAAAAAGTTATGACTGATTTTTATGTTTTGTTTGTAACAATTGTGGTAGCAATGAGTCAAGTGTGCCAGACATCATCTTAGGATCACAATTTCCATTTAATCTTAACACAGAATATAACTCAAATACTCTGCAAATGTGATTGTTGGATTTGTACCCAAATGCCAACTTCTGAAAAAAGCCAAGTCCTACCCTTAATAGGAGTGCAAGCTAATAAATGTATCATTATTTATGTCCTGGTTTCAGCTGGGATAGAGTTAATTGTCTTCCTAGTAGCTGGTACAGTGCTATGTTTTTGAATTAGGTATGAGAAGAATGTTGATAACACTGATGTTTTCAGTTGTTGCTAAGTAGTGTTCAGTCTAAAGTCAAGGATGTTTCAGCTTCTGATGCCCAGCCAGCAAGAAGGCTGGAGGGGCACAAGTAGTTGGCACAGGACACAGCCAGGGCAGCTGACCCAAAGTGGCCAACGGGGTATTCCATACCATGTGACATCACATCTAGTATATAAACTGGGGGGAGTGGGGCTGGGGGGATCGCCACTCAGGGACTAACTGGGCATCGATCAGTGGGGGGTGAACAATTGCATTGCATATCACTTGTATATTCCAATCCTTTTATTATTACTGTTGTCATTTGATTAGTGTTATCATTATCATTATTAGTTTCTTCTTTTCTGATCTATTAAACCGTTCTTATCTCAACCCACGGGTTTTACTTCTTTTCCCGATTTTCTCCCCCATCCCACTGGGTGGGAGGGGAGTGAGTGAGCGGCTGCGTGGTGCTTAGTTGCTGGCTGGGGTTAAACCACGACAGTCCATTTTGGCGCCCAACGTGGGGCATGAAGGGTTGAGATAACGACAAACCTGACCAGAGCTTGTTAAAACAAATTTGTTATAAGCATTCATTACATTGGTCTAATAGTCGCTGGTCATTATGTTGATTTATGTGTTCTTAGAGTTGTTGCTCTGGTTTTTAAAGTTCTGTTATGTATCACCTCACTTGCTGTATCTAGTCCCTCTTCTGCTGCTTATCATCCGTGGGAGGTGGATTAAGGTTTTCGCTTTGATGTATTGTATAACACTGGTTTATGGTATGATAAAGTCGTCGGCTGTGGGATTAATCTGGTACTTGCACTCAGCATTGCCACCTTTATACTGTGGAAGCCATCTGTGGTAAACTATTAATAATTACACCATTTACCTTTCCTCCTTGGAAAACCAGTCTATGGGTGGGATACCTTTCTTCCCCTCTCCTTTCTCCTTCAGTCCAGTTACAATGGTGTTTGAGAATTTTGAAAAATTTGAATACTCTTGGGATGTTGGGACCAGCATGGTCCTAGCCCTACTGCTAGGAATTAGCATGCTCCTGAATGTGGTTCAGCTCTTGTTTAAGGTTAAACAACTATTTGAGAAGATCACCCAGAGATCTGCCCCGAGGCTGGATAATTATGAGTGGCAGGGTGTGTGGGGTAGTATGGGCAAGTACCTAGAACAGCAGGCACCTCCAATGGTTTAGAACTTCACCCCTGAACAAGTGCAGAATCCAGAAGAACTAGTAAAATATTTGGAAAAGGTATGCTGTCACCCCAGCAACTCCAGAGAGATACAAATCGCTGCAACGTGCTGGGGCCTGGCCCATGCCTATCGAGCCCTGTTCAACACCACTCAGTACCCTCAAGGGGAAGAGAAGGTCTCTGGACCTAACAACAAGACAACAGGCACTGCAGCTACCCAAACCTCAGTGACAGGCACTGAGGCTAGCCAAACCTCGGCGACGGGCACTGCGGTCCCTCCAGCCCCAGCGACGAGTACTACGGCCACCCAAACCTCGGCGACGGGCACTGCGGTCACTTCAGTCCCGGCAACGAGCACTGCAGCTACCCAAAGCTCTGCAAGCAGTACTGTAACTGAACCAGCGGACCAACCTGCACCAGTATCATGTGCCCCCATACAGAAGAAGAAATATACAAAAAAATCAGTTCGCTTAGCAAAGGATGAAGATGAGCCAGGGTCATCACGGGATCAGTAAAAAGAGGCAGAACCAGAAGTAATGACCCAATCCCTATCCTTGAGTGAGCTGCGGGATATGCGAAAAGATTTTGGCCACCGTATAGGTGAGCATATTATCACCTGGCTCCTCCGATGCTGGGACAATGGGGCTAACAGCCTTGAATTAGAAGGTAGGGAAGCCAAGCAGCTGGGATCGCTTGCCAGGGAAGCTTGACAAGGCAATTGGAAAAGGGACACAAGCCATCAGCCTCTGGAGGCGACTCCTGTCAAGCATGAAGGAAAGGTACCCCTTAAAGGAAGATGTTATATGTCAAACAGGCAAGTGGACCACCATGGAAAGAGGTATCCAATATCTGAGGGAGTTAACTGTGCTAGAGACGATTCATCATGACCCGGACAACCCACAATTACCCAAAGATCCAGACGAAGTCCCATGCACACGACCCATGTGGCGGAAGTCTGTATGGAGCACACCATCGTCCTATGCCAACTCACTGGCAATAATGACCTGGAAAGATGAAGAAGCACCAACAGTGGATGAAGTGGCTTGCCAACTCCGTCAATACAAAGAAAATCTCTCCTCCTCCCTACAGGCTTGCATTTCGGCTGTGGAGAAGCTGTCCCAGGATGTCCAGCAATTCAAAGAGGATATGCCCCAATTCCCACCTGTAAGGACCAATGTCTCAGCTATTAGGAGTGAGCGTTCCTCTGCCCAAGAGAGAGAATATAGAAGGTACACACCGTGAGGAACCCTGTGGTTTTACCTATGTGATCATGGAGAGGACATGAGGAAATGGGATGGAAAACCTACCTCGGTCCTAAATGCACAGGTACGTGAGTTGCAAGGAAAAACCACCACAAAAGGGGGTTCTCCCAGGAAAAATACTGCTCCAGTTTCCTAACAGACTAGAAGAGCTGATCTTATTTCTGATCCTCTTGAAGGGAATTCTGAGCCAATTTTACGAGAAGTGAGTACTGGATACTCTGACCAGAATTAGAGGGGCCCTACCTCCAGCCAGGTGGAGGAAAGGGATAACCAGGTGCATTGGACTGTGTGGATTCAGTGGCCTGGCATGTTAGACCCACAGGAGTACAAGACTCTAGTAGACACCAGCGCGCAGTGTACTCTAATGCCATCAAGTTATAAAGGGGCAGAACCCATCTGTATCTCTGGTGTGACAGGGGGATCCCAACAGTGAACTGTACTGGAGACTGAACTGCGAATGAAAGGCAGAAACACCCCATTGTGACTGGTCCAGAGGCTCCATGTATCCTTGCCATAGACTATCTCAGGACAGAATATTTCAAGGACCCAAAGGGGTACTGTTGGGCCTTTGGTATAGCTGCCTTGGAGACGGAGGGAATTAAACAGCTGTCTACCCTGCCTGGTCTCTCTCAAGACCCTTCGATTGTGGGGTTGCTGAGGGTTGAAGAACAACAAGTGCCAATTGCTACCACAACGGTGCACCGGCGCCAATATCGCACCAACCGAGACTCTCTGATTCCCATCCACAAGTTGATTCGCCAACTGGAGAGCCAAGGAGTGATCAGCAAAACTCGCTCACCTTTTAATAGTCCCATATGGCCCGTGCGAAAGTCTAATGGGGAGTGGAGACTAACAGTAGACTATCGTGGCCTGAATGAAGTTACGCCACCGCTGAGTGCTGCCGTTCCAGAGATGCCAGAACTTCAATACGAACTAGTCAAAGGCAGCCAAGTGGTATGCCACAATTGACATTGCTAATGCGTTTTTCTCAACCCCGCTGGCAGCGGAGTGCAGGCCACAGTTTGTCTTTACTTGGAGGCGTGTCCAGTACACTTGGAATCGACTGCCCCAGGGGTGGAATCACAGCCCCACCATTTGCCATGGACTAATCCAGACTGCACTGGAAAAAAGTGAAGCTCTGGAACACCTGCAATACATTGATGACATCACCGTATGGGGCAACACAGCAGAAGAAGTCTTTGAGAAGGGGAAGAAAATTATCCAAATCCTTCTGAAAGCCAGTTTTGCCATAAAAGAAAGTAAGGTCAAGGGACCTGCACAGGAGATCCAGTTCTTAGGAATAAAATGGCAAGATGGACGTTGTCAGATCCCAATGGACATGATCAACAAAATAGCAGCTATGTCTCCACTGACTAATAAAAAGGAAACACAGGCCTCTGTACATGTTGTGGGTTTTTGGAGAATGCATATTCCAAATTACAGTCTGATTGTAAGCCCTCTCTATCAAGTGACCTGAAAGAAGAATGATTTTAAATGCGGCCCTGAGCAACAACAAGCCTTTGAACAAATTAAGCGGGAGATTGTTCATGCAGTAGCCCTTCGGCCAGTCCGGGCAGGACAAGATGTTAAAAATGTGCTCTACACTGCAGCTGGAGAGAATGGCCCTACCTGGAGCCTCTGGCAGAAAGCACCTGGGGAGATCTGAGGCCGACCCCTGGGGTTTTGGAGTCAGGGATATCGACGACCTGATGCTCCAACTGAAAAAGAGATATTGGCAGCATATGAAGGAGTTCGAGCTGCCTCAGAAGTGGTTGGTACTGAAACACAGCTCCTCTTAGCACCCTGACTGCCAGTGCTGGGCTGGATGTTCAAAGGGAGGGTCTCCTCTACACATCACGCAACTGATGCCACGTGGAGTAAGTGGGTCGCACTGATCACACAACGGGCTCGCATAGGAAACCCCAGTCACCCAGGAATTTTGGAAGTGATCACGGACTGGCCAGAAGGCAAAGATTTTGGAATGTCTCCAGAGGAGGAGGTGGCACATGCTGAAGAGGCCCCGCTGTATAATAAACTGCCAGAAAATGAGAGGCAATATGCCCTGTTCACTGACGGATCCTGTCGCATCGTGGGAAAGCATCGGAGGTGGAAAGCTGCTGTATGGAGTCCTACACGACAAGTTGCAGAAACTGCTGAAGGAGAAGGTGAATCGAGTCAGTTTGCAGAGGTGAAAGCCATCCAGCTAGCGTTAGACATTGCTGAAAGAGAAACATGGCCAGTGCTCTATCTCTATACTGACTCATGGATGGTGGCAAATGCCCTGTGGGGGTGGTTACAGCAATGGAAGCAGAGCAACTGGCAGCGCAGGGGTAAACCCATTTGGGCTGCCGCACTGTGGCAAAATATTGCATCCCGGGTAGAGAATCTGGTTGTAAAAGTACGTCATGTAGATGCTCATGTACCCAAGAGTTGGGCCACTGAAGAACATCAAAACAACCAACAGGTGGATCAGGCTGCTAAGACTGAAGTGGCTCAGGTGGATCTGGACTGGCAACATAAGGGTGAGCTATTTATGGCTCAGTGGGCCCATGACACCTCAGGCCATCAGGGAAGAGGTGCAACATATAGATGGGCTCCTGATCGAGGGGTGGACTTGACCATGGAAACTATTGCACAGGTTATCCATGAATGTGAAACGTGTTGCAATTAAGCAAGCCAAGCAGGTAAAGCCCCTGTGGTATGGAGGGCGATGGCTGAAATATAAATATGGGGAAGCCTGGCAGATTGACTATATCACACTCCCACAAACTCACCAAGGCAAGCGCTATGTGCTAACGATGGTGGAAGCAACCACCGGATGGCTGGAAACATGTTCTGTACCCCATGCCACTGCCCGGAACTCTATCCTGGGCCTTGAAAAGCAGGTCTTGTGGTGACACGGCACCCCAGAAAGAATTGAGTCAGACAACAGGACTCATTTCCGAAACAACCTCATAGACACCTGGGCCAAAGAGCATGGCACTGAGTGGGTGTATCTTATCCCCTATCACGCACCAGCCTCTGGGAAAATCAAATGATACAATGGACTGTTAAAGACTACATTGAGAGCAATGGGGGGGTGGAACCTTCAAACATTGGGATTCACATTTAGCAAAAGCCACCTGGTTAGTCAACACCAGAGGATCTGCCAATCGGGGTGGCCCTGCTCAGTCAGAACTTTTAAATACTGTAGAAGGGGATAAAGTCCCTGTAGTGCACATAAAAAATATGCTAGGGAAGACAGTCTGGGTTACTCCTGCCTCAGGCAAAGGTAAACCCATTCGTGGGATTGCTTTTGCTCAAGGACCTGGGTGCATTTGGTGGGTGATGCGAAAAGATGGGGAAGTCCGATGTGTGTCTCAAGGGGATTTGATTTTAGGTGAGAATAGCCAGAATTAAACTGTATGATATTAGTTGCTATATAACCCTGCTACTGTATGTTATCCTTACTATAATTGTTATATGCTATATCCATAGTACTATAGTAAGAATCATTTAGATCAAGCAAGAATGAACTGTGATCAAACTGAGCAAAGTGCAGTAGTGATGGAACCAGAACTGACTCCAGCATGCAACAATCCAACAGCGCACACCATCCTCCTGCTGCGTCCAATGTCACCCGCTCCCCATACCACACTGAAGTCCAATCCTGCTCTGCTGACTGAGAGGACTTTGCACCATCCCTCCTGCCCAGAAAGACTGGTATGACAGATGGAGCCCTGAGTTGGGAACTAAATGAACTCAACGAACATTTTATGAACATGACCCATAAACTAAACGAATTATTTCTCTGTGTGTGTATACATGTGTGTGTGTATATATAATATATATATCTCTCATTGTCTATATATCTCAAAAGGATGGAAAAGGTGATGATGATTGACCAGGATGTAACTGAAGGTATGGGAACTGAGCATGACTTCAGTGGTATAGTATAAGGGGTGGATACTGTCCTGGTTTCAGCTGGGATAGATTTAATTGTCTTCCTAGTAGCTGGTATAGTGCTGTGTTTTTGAGCTAGGTATGAGAAGAATGTTGATAACACTGATGTTTTCAGTTGTTGCTAAGTAATGTTTAGACTAAAGTCAAGGATGTTTCAGCTTCTGATGCCCAGCCAGCAAGAAGGCTGGAGGGGCACAAGAAGTTGGCACAGGACACAGCCAGGGCAGCTGACCCAAAGTGGCCAATGGGGTATTCCATACCATGTGACATCACATCTAGTATATAAACTGGGGGGAGTGGGGGTGGGGGGATCACCGCTCGGGAACTAACTGGGCATCGATCAGCAGGTGGTGAGCAATTGCACTGCGCATCATTTGTATGTTCCAGTCCTTTTATTATTACTATTGTCATTTTATTAATGTTATCATTATCGTTATTAGTTTCTTCTGTTCTATTAAACCGCTCTTATCTCAACCCACGAGTTTTACTTCTTTTCCCGATTTTCTCCCCCATCCCACTGGGTGGGGGGGGAGTGAGTGAGTGGCTGCGTGGTGCTTAGTTGCTGGCTGGGGTTAAACCATGACACGTATCCTTTCAGCTACATTAAAATGCTATTGTATTTTTCAAATTCTTCTTAAGTGCAACTATGATATATGATAACTAAGTGGAAACGAAGTCACCAGATATACTGAAGGCAACATAAGACAGAACTTTAGTTGAAAGAAGAGTAATTTAGAATGCAATACATAAACAAAACATAAAGGACGGTTAAGAATAACAAGGACTAAGAAATTCAACCTCCCAGCATTTTTTTTATTTATGTTACAGTTAAGCAATAATACCATACCTTTAAGATGTATTCTGTATTATCAGAATAAATGCATTAATTTTGGTATACACCAAGTTCAGCATGAATATTCTGTTCAGAAAAGCCTCTACAAAGCTCCACAAAGTATATTATAATGCAATGGTATCTCATTGATCAGCATGAAACTGACCTCAAAAATAACTACAGCTTTGGTTCTACACTTCAAAAAAAATTCACTGTTGTCTCCCCTCAAACTCAAAAAGGTAGATGACAACATTCATTATTTACAATGTATCACTTAGATAGACTCGTATATTGAAATGTATTTTATACAGATGTAGTTGTAGAGAGTTATAAGGTCTCCACTCCCCAAGTCCTGCGCTTGGGTCATAACAATCCCATGTAATGCTGCAGGCTTGGGGAAGACTGGATGGAAAGCTGCCTGGCGGAAAAGGACCTAGGGGTGTTGGTAGACAGCTGGCTGAATATGAGCTGGCAGCATGTCCAGGTGGCCAAGAAGGCCAATAGCATCCTTGCTTGTATCAGAAATAGTGTGGCCAGCAGGACTAGGGAAGTGATCATCCCTTTGAACTCAGCACTGGTGAGGCCGCACCTTGAGTACTGTGTTCAGTTTTGGGCCCCTCACTACAAGAAAGACATTGAGGTGCTGGAGCATGTCCAAAGAAGGGCAACAAAGGTGATAAAGGGTCTAGAGAACAAGTCCTATAAGGAGCGGCTGAGGGAACTGGGGTTGATGTCAGATACAGAAAATCCTGTGGTAGATTAGAAAGTCCTGTTTTAAATTAAGTTAGTTAGCCAAGATCATTCTGATCTTTTCTATTCTTCCTGTTTAATGGTGCCTCACCTGGAACACCAATTCTGATCCTTTCTATTCTTCCTGATTGATGGTGCATCCCTCTTGGCAGGAAAATGAACCACTGACCCAATACAGAGCGACTTAGCAGTCGAAGTGAGGAGGAGACACCTCCTCAAATGACCACTGAAGACCACCTGAGACCCCCACGCATGTGGAGAAGGCATCTGATGTGTCATGGTTATGTAATCTATGCATATGCATTAGATAGTTTCAATATGTATTAGGTAGGAGTAGTTTAATTAGATGCAATTGTTAGTGTATAAAAGGGATGCACCTGATGAATCTGGTGTGCTTGATTTGTGGAAAGTCCACCAAGCACCCTGCGCAGAATAAAGCAATCTCTCTCCTGAGTGTGAGAGATTGGTCTATTGCACACCGGGTAACAAATCCACTTTTAGGACAACAGGGTCATTTAGTCTGGAGAAAAGGAGGCTCAGGGGGGACCTTATCACTCTCTACAACTACCTGAAAGGAGGTTGTAGTGAGGTGGGTGTCAGTCTCTTCTCCCAAGTACCAAGCGATAGGACAAGAGGAAACAGCCTCAAGTTGTGCCAGGGGAGGTTTAGATTGGATATTAGGAAAAAATTCTTTACCAAAAGGGTTATCAAGCATTGGAACAGGCTGCCCAGGGAAGTGGTTGAATCACCATCCCTGGAGGGATTTAAAAGACATGTAGATGTGGCACTTAGGGACATGGTTGAGTGGTGGACTGGGTAGTGTTAGGTTAATGGTTGGACTCGATGATCTTAAGGGTCTTTTCCAACCTAAATTATCCTATGAAAACTGAAATAAGACTTCATGTAGTTGAAAACAAGGTTATCGTTAGCTTTTCAACTTGAAATATTTCAGAAGCCTGACATTGTATGTGTACATTTCTTGAATTCTTGGTGGAGATTTTTATGCTGTGTCAGAGGCACTGTATAAACCAAGAATTTTTCCATACTCATTTGCTGTGTACAAAGTTTGTTTGTACAAAAATATAAAGCCTTGCCAGAGTAATGGATGGAAGTACCAAAATAAACATTTGTTTTGCTCTTTCACCATGTCCCCAAACCTCTGACCCAAAAACATTTTTATCCTATAAACTGTTTTGTCAATGACATACAGTCAGAGGTATTATCTGAGACTCTGCTCTGCCTTTTCTATTTGTAGAAGGGTGATGTCATATATGCTCCAATTTCTGTCTCCATGCCTGCAACAGCTCTAAACTACAGCCAGTTTTATTTTTATACCAACACTATAAATCCAGTCGTTTGCAATCCAGCTGCATGTTCATTAGCTGCAAAATGTAGCAGTTGAGCTTATTTCTGCTCATTCTAATCTCCTGACTTTACTCCATTTATTTGCCACTTTTGCTGCTGCTCCTTCACAAAATACAACACTGCCCCTTCTAAGATTAATTGATCATCAATTTAATCCTAATTTGGACCAAGTCAGGTGGTAAATGGACCACTTTTGCTTGATTGTTAGTGAAATGTATGCAAGCATATTGATAAGTTTTGATTATTTATCAATTACCACCAAGTAAAGTAAATCTATTGAATAAATTCTAGCCTGATTGCTATAATAGAGTTTGAAAATATCGCTACTGATAATGATTCTCACTAATAATCTTTTCCGACTGCAGTTGCTGGGCTGTCAGCACAACAAAGAATTAATTTTTCATAACATCAGCTGCGTATGCCTCAGCAAACCTTCATTAATCAGGGGGCCGCTCCTCCGTAATGTATGTTGCTTTGCTCAGAAAGCCTAAAACACTTTGTCATATTTTATGTCAGTTACCAGCAATTTTAATATCTTTCCATCAAGGCATCTTGTAATAGTTAGCATATGCTACAGTAAGTGTCTTAAAGCTCCTTGAGATGAGTTAGTTATATTGCAGATACGGTTGTGTTTCGTAATGCAAACAACAAAGCCACAGGCTAATGAAAAAACATCCCTTGATCTTAATTTCTTATTGCACAGGCTAAGTCACTTATATGAAGGGTGGAGCTGAGCTTATTTTAAATGAATCTGCCAGTATGTTTTCCCAAAGTTAATGGAAAAGCAGCTCTCTGGAAAATGGAAAAAAGAATTAGACTCAACGCGCATTCAACTACTCTAATACCGTATTTTTGAGCCATGTAGACAGTGCCAGTTCAAATGACAAAACTAAATTGCTGTTGTCATTTTATTAAGAGTATCCACTGTGTAAGGAGCTAACTCAAGCGTGCAAAACTGTAGAAAAGCCATGCACAGTATTTTTAGCTTTCAAAGAGAAGAAAGGAAGCAGTGGCAATGCTTCATTTTACTTTGCACTGTGACTGCAGGTCTTGCCTGAGGTCACACTTCGGTAAGCGTGCACCCAACACTGTTGCAGAATTATAAATGGTCTGGAATAGAGGCCACTGTTCATTGAATTCTATTTCACTAGAAGAATATACTATCACTGAATAAGACAGATTTCTTTATTATGTGCATGAAAACTATTTTTTTCAGGCATAAGCAAGCCATTATTCAAACTTGGTAAAAGTATTCTAAACTAGTGATAAATATCTGGGTTTGTACAACAGACAACACAAAAAGTTCGTAATTGTTACTAATGTATGTATTTTACATAAAATTAGTATTTATTTTGCACATTCCTCTTTCACATCTTACCTTGAGGCTAAAGAAATTAGGTTCCCATTTCCTCCCTTTCTGCTCACCCTCAGACCAGGGCATGCATTGTGCAGAATGCTGATGTTCAAAAGACAGCAAGTCAAGAATTTGGAATTTCTTAAAGCACAAGCATGATGTTTTAAACTTAACTATTCCAGACTATTTCCTCTTGTACACACAGGTATTCTGGGTGAAGCATTAGTAGTCAAAGAGAATCTCCTTTAGGAATTTATCTTATAAAAAAAAATAAAAATCACATACTTGCAATGTGAGTTAAGAGGTTTTTTTTTTTTATACTGTATATTCTTGCTAGAGGTTAACATCTACTTTGCTATGCTCACATGATCTTCACTTAAAAAAAAAAAAAAAAAAAGTTTTACTCATTCTGACCTAAGTCACCTGAGCAGGCAGCAGGCAAGGCAGCAAACAAGCCACTCCAAAGGCTTCCGCTACTTTCATCACAAACACAGCTTTCAGTTTTCAATAAAAAAGAAGAAAATGTTTTACTGAATTTTTCCATTTTCAAAAGTGTATATACACCAGCAAGAGAAATGTCTAACTTGGGTCCATTCTATATTGAACTCTGTATTGAAAGGGGCATTAGGGATTTCTCAAATTCCCAAAAAGACTGCTTTAGGAATTTATTTTGACCCCACATGTGTCAATTAATTAAACAGCACTAGATCTATTAATCTAATTTCTCAGAGATCCTCTGAGCCAGTTCAAGTGCTTTATGGTTTTCATGTGTCGATAGTTTACACTGGTGTCATTCTTTAGAAATTATATTTGCCAGGCAAGCACACTTCCCATTCTCTCCAAGGAGTTTGGCCACTATGTTGCCTAAGGCTCTCCCTCCTTCCTGACATAGTGTTAACAGCTGCCAGATTTCATGGACATCCACAGGAACATCTTAAACATCTAAGATGATGGGTACTTTCCTGTGCCAAAACTTATGAAAATATTATTTAGGCTTAAATATATTCTTATGATCAAACCAAGATGTCACAGCCTCAAAAAAACAAGAGCTTCATTTTTACTGTATACCTAATATCCACCAGTTCCTAAATAGGCCAAGAGTCTTCCTCTAAATTACATTTTCAAACCACTGCCCATAGTTTTATAACATAAAAAGCACCTGTATGATTGAACTGTTCTGAAAGCAATCAGTACTTTCTTAAACCACCGACAAGATGCTGAAAAGTCTTTGAGAAGTGGCTAGAGGAACCTTCTCAGTCCAGTTTTGCTCAAGAAGTCTACAAAAGTTCCAAACATTCAAAGTCCAACACAGATTTGTTCTTTTTATTCTCTACATGTTCTCTTTATGCATACGGAATGCAAGTCAAACATTCCTGTTACCTAAAGTCATTTCTTTGGGGAATCTGCAGCAAGACATGCCCAACCAGCTAGAAGTACAGGACCATTCCACACAAGCTGCTTCATCTCTTCCTCCCCCAGAACTCCAAAGCCTCAATGACTCCACCTCTAAAAAAAAGCTCTCTACTTCAGTCCCACTTTAGGGCAGGGAGGGATGAAAAGTTCTATTTTTAACTTCCTTAAGTCTTTAGGGGTTTGGTGTTTTTGTTTTTTTTTTTTAAATTATGGAAAAGAGATTATAAGTTCCTTAGTTAACTTTATTTCCATCTTAGAAAGGAAAGCATTAAGGTATTAGCAGCAAATATTAAAATTTCCCCAATCAATGATTTTTTTTCTTTTATTAAAACAAAAATACAGATATCTATAATGTAAGCATTAATGAAATGAAAAAAGTCTTACAGGAAAACAGTGATAATTATTTTTTCCATTGTATTGAATCTGTAAGGTAACTTTACCTTAACCTGATTTCAGAATAAGCATAGGAAACATAAGAGGCTGCTCTTATGTCTACCTGAAACCTTCTGAAGCTGACTGTAGCTTACTTTAAATTGAGAACAAAGATTATGAAAAATAAATTGTTTTGAGCACATAGAATAGGGTACAGCCTGCTATTTATGTACATTTTAACTACTGCCTTAAGTGTAATGAATTAAAACTGACTTGACTTTAGTCTAAACATTACTTAGCAACAACTGAAAACGTCAGTGTTATCAACATTCTTCTCATACCTAGCTCAAAAACATAGCACTATACCAGCTACTAGGAAGACAATTAACTCTATCCCAGCTGAAACTAGGACACACTGTTATTCTTTGGAAGCTTTATAAAGAAAAAGTAGGGGTTTTTTCCCACTACAGTCTGTTTTAAACAAAGATTTACAATGTATTTGTCCTGATAGTTATTATTTTTTCCAGGGTACTGCAGGGTACAGATTAACACCAATACAAACTGTCCTGGTTTCAGCTGGGATAGAGTTAATTTTCTTCCTAGTAGCTGGTATAGTGCTATGTTTTGGGTTCAGTATGAAAAGAATGTTGATAACACACTGATGTTTTCAGTTGTTGCCAAGTAATGTTTAGACTAAGTCAAGGATTTCTCAGCTTCTCATACCCAGCCAGCAAGAAGGCTGGAGGGGCACAAGAAGTTGGGAGGGGACACAGCCAGGACAGCTGACCCAAACTGGCCAACAGGGTATTCCATACCATGTGACATCTGGGGACATTATATTTTCTCTCCCCTGTCCAGTTGAGGAGGGGGAGTGATAGAGCAGCTTTGGTGGGCACCTGGCATCCAGCCAGGGTCAACCCACCACAAGTATAATAAATTCCATGTATTAATATTATGCACAATTATATCACAATAATTCAAAAACTGCAGTAACATTGGTGCTGTGGAAATCGCTACCTGCAGAGCTTAAACTAGCACGTCCCAAATCTTCAAATTACTTACGCACATTCTTGGTTTCACTGAGGTTACATAAGCACACACACATTACAGACCGGGGCCTAAGAGGAAAAGTCAAGGAAGGAAGGAAGGAGGAAAGAAATACAATACTTGACAGAGTTAGTGATAACTGCCATATTTCCTTAGCCATGAGTAACTGACTACTTTCCGATTTGGACAGGATCTCAAGTTTATGCATTCATTTTCTTGATAGTGACAAAATCAGCATAAAAGATAAACTTTCTCTAAACGAGTCAAGATGTAACCACACACAAGTATATGCATTATTTTTACCACACATACCCCTCCCCGCATCTACAGCTTACAGAACTGAGTTACCGTGACATTTTCAGGTTAAATTTGCAGGCTTGGCATTTATCAGGGACTACTACTGTGAAGACTATGAATATCAGTTACAGTTGTTTGGGTTCTTTGGGGTTTGGTGTTTGGTTTTTTTTTAGTTAGAAAATTATTTTAATGTTAAAATTACTTGGTTTTAACATTTTTACAGCATCTCTTTTATTAGTAAAAAAAAGGCAAATTATACCATTTTGAGATTTCTCTGAATCTCCAGGGCTTCACATTCTGTCCTTGCATCTCATTTTCCTGCTCTTGCAATATATTCCTGCAGATTTTTTTAAATCCTTGCCATAGCAACAGCTGAAGTTCAGTTCCCCTTTTGCCCTGCTAAGAAAGTCTGCTTGGTTAGGGCATCATTGAATGCCAGCAGCCAGTGGGAACATGGAGAGTGGCAGAGGGAATGAGGAATGGAAGAATCCAACAGACACAACCAAAGTGAAAGCTCTTAAGTTATGGACTACTCAGAAAGCAGAAAGATGCTAGCTGGGGATGAAGTATTTGCTGAGGCACTAAAAGAAGCAACTTGGATGGCTGAGGACAAAGAGATGGGGTACTGAACCAAGAAAACTGAAAGAGCATCTCTGATGGACTGAAGACAAGAGTTAGAGAAAAGTAAAAAGTTTATCAGCCCATCCTGAAGAGGCTCTGGAGTGACAAAAATTCTGGGAGAGAATGGTACAGAATGGAACAGGACAGAAGATGAAAATTATAAATGCTAAGGAACCCAAGAACTTTGCTTCTAGAGAAGGAAAAACAAGAAATGGGGCCTCTGTTGTGGCAACAATTGGGGTTACCACAGATCACCACTTCATTTTCCCTTTTACAACCCCACACAGTCATCATCTTCAGTCAAGACCTTTGTTTTAGAGAAAAGGCATAGAATCTACTTCTCCCCCCCAAAATCTGGGGATAACCAATCAGAAGTGTTAAAGTAATCATAGAATCGTTTAGGTTGGAAAAGACCTTTAAGATCATCAAGCCCAACCATCAACCATGCCCACTAAACCATGTCCTGAAGTGCCTTGTCTACGTGCTTTTTGAATACCTCCAGGGATGGTGACTCAACCACTTCCCTGGGCAGCCTATTCCAATGTCTGACAACCCTTTCAGTAAAGAAATTTTTCCTAATATCCAATCCAAGCCTCCCCTGGTGCAACTTGAGGCCATTTCCTCTCATCCTATCACTAGTTACTTGGGAGAAGAGACCAGTACCCACCTCACTACAACCTCCATTCAGGTAGTTGTAGAGAGCGATAAGGTCTCCCCTCAGCCTCCTTTTCTCCAGACTAAACAACCCCAGTTCCCTCAGCTGCTCCTCATAAGACTTGTGCTCAAGGCCCTTCACCAACTTGGTTGCCTTCTCTGGACACGTTCCAGCAACTCAATGTCTTTCCTGTAGTGAGGGGCCCAAAACTGAACACAGTACTCAAGGTGCAGCCTCACCAGTGCCAAGTACAGGGGAACAATCACTTCCCTGCTCCTGCTGGCCACACTATTTCTGATACAAGCCAGGATGCTGTTGGCCGCCTTGGCTACCTGGGCACACTGCTGGCTCATATTCAGCCAGCTGTCAACCAGCACCCCCAGGTCTTTCTCTGCCAGGCAGCTTTCCAGCCACTCTTCCCCAAGCCTGTAGCGCTACATGGGGTTGTTGTGACCCAAGTGCAGGACCCGGCACTTGGCCTTGTTGAACCTCATACAATTGGCCTCGGCCCATTGATCCAGCCTGTCCAGATCCCTCTCTAGAGCCTTCCTACCCTTGAGCAGATCAACACTCCCTCCCAACTTGGTGTCATCCGCAAACTTACTGAGGATGCACTCGATCCCCTCGTCCAGATCATTGATAAAGATATTAAAGAGAACTGGCCCCAATACTGAGCCCTGGGGGACACCACTTGTGACCAGCCACCAACTGGATTTAACTCCATTCACCACAACTCTCTGGGCTCATCCAGCCAGCCAGTTTTTTACCCAGCAAAGAGTACACTTGTCTAAGCCATGAGCCGCCAGCTTCTCAAGGAGTATGCCGTGAGAGACAGTGTCAAAATGATCAAAATTAGATAGAACTAAAGTCATATTATGTGTGTAGGCAATTCACAATGCATCAGGAAAGAGACTGAATACAGTTTAAAGAAAATATGATGGGCCTCCTGATCCTGAATGAGATTTCCACCTACATGATGCATATAATTTAATAATACTTAAAGTCAAGCCAGGATGGATTAGGGTTGTTAGCACAGTATCTTCTGTATACAAAGCACTACCATAAGTTTAATATAATAATTTAGTTTTTCCCCATAGAGCCACATTCTAATTCATGCAAAATTATTATTTGCAACTGTTTTATCCACATATTTGAATATGTGGCCCCATGCCATGGGTAAGGATGCCATGAAAAAAGTATGTACAATCAAAAACAAGACAACAGTACTATACATATGTGTAATGGCACCAAACTAGGGTTACCAAGCAACTGTAACTACAGTATTTCCAAACTTTTGAAAGACTGCTGAAAGAACGTAAGTTTGCAACGCCACTTTTGTGTGGACACATATTTAGCTAACGGTCACAAGAGCGTTCCAGATGCCTTTAGAAGGCCTTGAACAGAATAAACAAGACGACAAAAAAAGAAAGATGCCAATTAGAAGAACACAGGTGCGCATTCCACGATAAAGGGAACTTGGCACAAAGAACCTCAATTCGGCAGTTTATCTTGACCAATTAGACTGAGACAAGTTTCGCATGTTTTAGTTAGTATAACCAATTATGTCTTATGTTTATGCGCGTGTACAGTGTTGATATAACCAATCATTAAGTGTAACTAGGCGCGTGGACAACGTGTGAATAATGTGTGTAACCAATAGTAAAATAGCTAAACGCATGTACGGATGTAACCAATGTATAAAATGATGTCTGATGCTCTAGTAAAGGGTCTTCAACTATGATCATATTGATCTGTTGTTGAGTCCATTATTATGCTCCCACACTTTTGCATGTGTACTTGCCCAAATTATAAAAAAAAAAAAAATTTCCTTCCTCCTTAACATAGCATTCCTACTGACACCTATGGTGATAAACCTGGTTGATATGTGATATAGTTCTGCCAATTAAGACGATGACCTCAATAGATTACTATGGTCAATGCACAAGATGGTTTTGCCTCAGGGGGCAGAAGATAGTTGTAAACACAAAACCAATGAGATGCCAGAATCATGCATTTCACTAGAGGCTTTTATTTTTTTTTTAAAAGAGGTAATGGGATGGAGGACGGAATGCGAAGGAGGCAGTCTTTGAGGTCTGACCATTAGTAATTTAAATGCGAGATGCCTCTATAAAAGGAACCAGTGTTTAGGTCTGCTCAAAAGGTAAAACAAGTGAAATCAAAAACATTTTAAAAGCAACAACAAAAACCACTATGCAATTTTCACAGCAACCACTGTGCTCTTCTCACAGCTTTTTTTTTTTTTTATTAATAAAATAAAAATCTGTGTAGGTACTGTTTGGTATTCCTGAAGTTTAAAAGAAAGAATGCATTGAAAAAACACAGGGAAGTAGGAACCCCTTCGAACAAGTAGTTTTGTTTCTGAAGACTAGAGTCAACTTGCAATTACCCTTAAACTAAGTATCTGGGTTGGTAACTGTATGCCACAGACAGCACTGTGTAAATGGAGGGGCGCTCTTTTCTCAACCAGTTCACATAAAGCAGTTTTTATGTGGGACAGAGACTAAGTAAGTCTACAAGACTGAAGCAGCCTTCAACCACAGGGCCAACTCAGGACTTTCTGTATCCAATCCTCATGCCAGGAACTCTACAGAAGGTACTTAAGATGTATCTAAGTAGCTCTGGACCACAACTACCACATTTGGCCAGCACTGAACCCAAGTTTACAGGCTGGGCTGTTAAGACTCCAGGACTGAGCTGGTGACAACCCTAGACAACAGCTGCACAATGCTCCTGCACTCTGAGACAGGGTTATTTAATTTGGATACAGAGTCAGCTTGTATCTGACAGTGCATGCAATATATTCACCCCACCTGAATCCCTGTGCTCTTGGATATGCAGTGTAAACATTAAATAAATTTATCATGCTGACCCAGTATAGCTGAGCAGCTCTGCAGATCGTTCCTCAATACTCATATAATATAGGATATCCCAGCCCTTCCCATTAATTGAGCTAACAAG
The DNA here is from genome assembly GCF_026419915.1 of Harpia harpyja. NCBI lineage: Eukaryota > Metazoa > Chordata > Aves > Accipitriformes > Accipitridae > Harpia > Harpia harpyja. Next base: position 16,909,571 of record NC_068968.1, on the reverse strand, counting down.
CAATTATTGCATACAATCTTCTAATTATAATGAGAATAAAGAAAGGAGACACAAGTTTCTTCTCAATATATTGATGGTAAGAATCAGGGCTGGTGTCCATGGCTAATCAGAAACAAGCAAGAAAGTGACCATAATTCATATGGTGGAGAGAAGATTGAGAAAGTTTGTGATTTACACCAGAAATAGCAAGTTTCTTGGAGTAACCAAGAAAATTAACTAGTTTTGTGCTTGAATAAGCAATAGTCACCATACAGGAAAAGGTCTATCTGCATTCTCTGCAATACATTTTGTGCAAGTAAAGTATGAAGCATCCTGAACTCACCAGTAAAATAATTACATTTAAAATAATTGTTTACATTTATATTTTAAAAGAAACCAACAGTTTTGTGTAACTTGCAGAACTTTCTGTGCTTAGGGGAAAAAAATAATAATAATAAAAAAAAAAATCATAGTGTAAGTTGCTTGGCAATGTGAGAATATTTTACAAAGAGAAAAGCCAGTATCAATACCAGTGCTACAGGCAAAAGAACATCTTATGAAGATTCCATAGTTTTAGAAAGGTGGTTTTAAAAAAGGGCTGCTTCACAAAAATCAATACACTTTCCCCATAGGTTCATAATGCAAAATTCTATAATCAAGCCTTGTAGATTTGTAATTATGGTACGTCAGCCACATTTTAACAATCTTTTAACACTCTTGTTTAAGTTAAACTAACACAACTGCAATGTGAATTGTCTTAGTCTCATTCTAATCTATTGCTGTCACTTCCATTTAATCAGATGGAAACTATGGACAAATGTCAGTGCTATTTTCACATGCCCCAACTGACTTTGTTCACAGTAGTTTTCAAAACCATTGCCAATCTGAAATGAGTACAAGATATTTTTAAAAGTGGGTTTGTTTCCCCCCCCCAATCAATTCCCTCGCTATCCAGCAGGTTGTCTGAGTTTGGATTTACTAAGAGTAAGACCATTTTGAATCACAGAATCATAGAATATCTCAAGTTGGAAGGGACCCAATAAGGATCAGAGTCCAACTCCCTGCTCCTCATAAGACTACCTAAAACTAAACCATATGGCTAAGAGCATCGTCCAGATGCTCCTTGAACTCTTGACAGGCTTGATGCCGTGACCACTTCCCTGGGGAGCCTGTTCCAGTGGCCAACCACCCTCTCAGTGAAGAACCTTTTCCTAATGTCCAATCTGAACTTCTCCTGACGCAGCTTCATTCCATTTCCATGTGTCCTATCCCCGGTCACCAGAGAGAGGAGATCAGCACCTCCCCCTCTGCTGCCCCCCTTGAGGAAGTTGTAGACTGGGATGAGGTCACCCCTCAGCCTTCTCTTCTCCAAGCTGAACAAGCCAAGTGACCTCAGCCGCTCCTCATAAGCCTTGCCCTTGAGACCTTTCACCATCTTGGTCACCCTCCTCTGGACACACTCTAATAGTTTGATGTCCTTCTTATATTGAGGGGCCCAAAACTGCACACAGTACTCGAGGTGGGGTTGCACCAATGCGGTGTAGAGGGGGACAAATCAACTCCCTCGACTGGCTAGCTATGCTGTGCTTGATGCACCCCAGGACCCAGTTGGCCCTTGTGGCTGCCAGGGCACACTGGTGACTCATGTTCAACTTGCCATCAACCCAAACCCCCAGATGTCTTTCCGCAGGGCTGTTCTCCAGCCTCTCGTCCCCCAATTTGTACGTATAACCAGGATTACCCCGTCCCAGGTGCAGAATCCAGCACTTGCTCTTGTTAAATTTCATATGGTTGGTGATTGCCCAGCTCTCTAGTCTATCCAGATCTCCCTGTAAGGCCTCTCTACCCTTGAGGGAGTCCACAGCTCCTCCTAATTTAGCATCACTGGCAAACTAATTTAATGCACATTTGATTCCTGCGTCCAGATCATTTATAAAAACATTAAAGAGCACTGGTACTAAAATTGAGCCCTGGGGAACCCCACTGGTGACTGGCTGCCAGCCTGATGTAACCCCATTTACTATAACCCTTTGAGCCCAACCTGTCAGCCAATTGCTCACCCAATGTATTATGGACTTGTCTAGCTGTATGCTGGACATTTTGTCCAGAAGGATACTGTGAGAGACAGTATCAAAAACTTTGCTAAAATCAAAAAAACCCCACATCTACTGGCTTCCCTTGGTCAACTAGATGGGTGACCTTGTCATAAAAGGACATTAAGTTAGTTAAGCAGGACTTTCCCCTCGTGAAACCATGCTGGCTACAACCGACTGCATTGTCTCTCAAGTGTTTTTCAATAACTCCCAGAAAAACCTTCTCCATAATTTTACCAGGCACTGAAGTGAGACTGACAGGCCTGTAATTACCAGGGTCTTCCTTCTTACCCTTCTTGAAAATTGGGACAACATTTGCCAGCTTCCAGTCAACTGGGACCTCTGCAGATTCCCGAGACCATTGAAAAATAATGGAGAGAGGTCCCGCAATGACATCAGCCAGCTCTTTCAGTACCCTGGGATGAACCCCATCAGGCCCCATAGATTTATGCGCATCCAGCTGGAGCAACAAGTCTCAAACGAGTTCAGGGTCAGCTGGGAATTTATCATCCCCCTAGTTATGGTCTTCCAAACACAGGGCTCCAGGGCCCATCATTGGTGTTAAAGACAGAGGCGAAGGCGGCATTAAACGTCTCTGTTTTGTCTACATCCCTATTTGTGAGGTGATTGACCTCCTCAAGTAATGCACCAACGTTTCCCTGATCCTCACTTTGAAGTGATTAAACAGAAGCATTGCTTGTTAGGACATAAGCTACAAGTACAGCAAACATTATTATTCATGCTCATCAAATCTACTTTTTTGAAAGACTGGCTAATCAAAGTATGCAATCACCAAGAGCCTGGCTGTGGCAGGTACACCCCCCCTCCCCACCCCTGACAGGAAACAAAACTCCTCCGGGCAGGGAGGAGAGGAAAAAAAACCCAAACCCTAGAGGCCACAGGTTGAAAGTTGAACTGACCAATCAAGATGCGCCAGGTACACTGAAGTGACCTTTTGGCCAATAGGGATTAAAATGACCACAGATCAGATTCAACAAGGCTATAAACGGGGTCCCACCAGAGGACATTTTTGAATCAGCCCTCCTTGGAGCAGCGGGTCTGCAGTCGGGGACTCTCCCCTTGGGTCGGGACACTGCCCTAGGTAACTCCTTGAGGTTGAGAGCCCTCATCTTTTAGGCGAGTGATATGCGCATTTTGAGTCATCATTTTAAATCTTAAGAATTCTTAAGTTGGCTGTGTAGTACTAATTCCCCTTACTTCATTGAACCTGTGGTTTACAAATGTTATCAGAGTTCTAACTAACTTTTTACTGAAGAATAAATGTGAGTTTTAACACCTGTTGGATTTGATTGTGCATGCCTCTGTAACACTGGCTATCTGATTTGTCAGAAAAAGCAAAAGGTTCTCCCCATTCCTAGTTCAAATTTCTTTCATTGATACATCCCCATGTAAGCAGCATGAAAGTAAGTAAAGTATCCACAGCCTGAATATTGTCTCTCAAGAGGGGTACACAAAGAATATATGATATACAGCTAATAAATAAATAAATAATCCCACATTAAACAGCTGCTTTTTTCTTAGTTTGAAAAAAGTGACGAGTTCGGTAACTGATGAGAGAAAAGAACGGACTACAGCAGATAATTAAAAAAAAGACAAATGAAGTGTCAAAAAAGTTCAATACATCCTAATGGTTCTTGACCCTTATTTTATATACTCATAGCCTAAGCATTGAACGTGCTTGAAAATCAGTATTACAGGCTAAATTCAATGCACTTTTCTAAATAGCAAATTCACAAAAAACTAAGGAAAATTAATTGAAGTGTTAAGTCAGTGTCCTGGTTTCAGCTGGGATAGAGTTAACTGTCTTCCTAGTAGCTGGTACAGTGCTGTGTTTTGAGTTCAGTATGTGAAGAATGTTGATAACACTGATGTTTTCAGTTGTTGCTCAGTAGTGTTTAGACTAATGTCAAGGATTTTTCAGCTTCTCATGCCCAGCCAGTGAGAAAGCTGGAGGGGCACAAGAAGTTGGCACAGGACACAGCCAGGGCACCTGACCCAAACTGGCCAACGGGGTATTCCATACCATGTGACGTCCCATCTAGTATAGGAATGGGGAAGTGGGGGCAGGGATGCGCGGCTCGGGGACTGGCGGGGTGTCGGTCGGCGGGTGGTGAGCAATTGCACTGCGCATCATTTGTACATTCCAATCCTTTCATTATTGCTGTTGTCATTTTATGAGTGTTATCATTATCATTATTAGTTTCTTCTTTTCTGTTCTATTAAACCGTTCTTATCTCAACCCACGGGTTTTGCTTCTTTTCCTGATTTTCTCCCCCATCCCACTGGGTGGGGGGGAGTGAGTGAGCGGCTGCGTGGTGTTTAGTTGCTGGCTGGGGTTAAACCACGACAGTCAGTCACTTTATAGCATGTTTAATAAGCCTCTACATGAGTCCTCTCACACACTAGGAATAAATACCTATATAGTTGCTCTAGTCCCAAATGAGAGGACAATATTAATGTTCCTAAGTTGACTCGTCACATGCACACCCACTGTAGTACAGAACTAGGCTTCTAGTTAGAGAAGGAAGGGGGGAGTGGGACAGAGCTATGCCTCTTCTTGCATCTGCATGCAACTGTCACAGAAGTGGGAGCTGCTGCTGTATCATCTCCCCCACAAGGAGTGTAAGATAACTTACTTTTTTAAAGTTACCTTCACTTACAGTATGCCAGCTGCTGCAGAGTGACTGCACACGTGCATATTGTTATCACACAAGCTGTTTACTTGCTTATTCACACAGCCATTCTTCAAAAGCAAATCTGAATCCTGCTGACTCCACTTGTATAATTTCCCCAGATGTTTTCATCACTTTCTTTATACTAGCTCTGAAATGTATACAGCAGCATGGCAAGCTGATCCAGGCAGGCCTCATCCTTCAAAGTAACTTTTTCTTTTTACGTCTGGGTTATTTTTCAGTGGATCAGCTCCCTGAAATATACAGATATGTGGCCACCTAAGTCCTTGTGCTGGGCAGGAAGCTGTAACACAGCAGCTCAGATTTAGATTAGCTTAAGCCACCATGGACCAACACCAAGTCTTCTCCTGTCACAACTGGCAATTGTTTCACCCCAGAGGAATGCCCACCTATACGGTGCCCCTGAAACAATGTAATTTATTAAGCATTGTTTTTAAAAGGCAACAGGATTTGTATTAGGCTCACAAAATATTTCTCAGGAATAGTTAGACTTTGCCTAGACCTGTCTTGGCCAGCCTAGAGCTTTCTTTTACTTGTTTAACTGTAACCACTATTATGCCTAGGTAACAATCACCTACTTGGTTTTAGTTTTTGCTCAGCTTTGTACAATTGCGTGGTATAACACTGCTGTATTGATTTTTTGTTACTAACAAGAATGAGCTATCTCTGATTTAGAATAAAAATGCAGCAGAAATGATCAAAACTGATGAGAGTAGGAGCATGGGGTAACAGCATAGCCCTTGAAAACACAGGCACAGGAAGATGCTGAAATGCCCCAATGCTATAAACAACTCACCAATAGTCAAGTACTGGTCATCAAAGAAATGCAACCCCGAGATAGGTAAAACCAGTTTTAGGATAACAAAGAAAAACCATTCAACACATGCAAAACACCATATACAGTAAATTCAGATAAAGTGTGGAGTACAAAACAATGAAGAAAAACTAAGATGTGGATTTTTATATGCATTTCTACATGCAGACTCAGAGAAGCACAAAACTATCAACATCATACTCCTCTCAGCAAAGAATTCGAGATGCTGATGACTTGCTTGAATTTGTCCCCTCCCCACTACCAAATTTAGCCAGTGGCCTTAGGACCCAGAGGGCCAGCAAAAAGGCAAGTATAACATCAGGGAAAGGGTGCTATTAGAAACAAAGTAGAAACATTAGAAGCTTTGTGTCTATTAATTTTGACTGTATATAATTTGAACTGTGTTAGTATCATTGTAACTGAACTAATATCCAGTGGGAATTTAAGCAATCTACTCTAACTTGGATGCAACAAACTAGTAACAAAATCAAAACCAGCATCCATGGATTTCCATAAATCAAGTGAACAAACAGAAGAGCCACACTAAGCAGTAAAGAAATTGCTCACACAGGATAACAACACTACTAACTTCTAATCTCTCATTCTCAGCTCTCAGACTCACTTAAACTGGAGCAGCAGAGAAATTCAGACAAAGAACATGCAAGCTAATCTCAGAGCTAGAAGCACTAAGGACAGTGGTATACAGACACTGAGCTAGCTCTGTGCTAGCATCATTAAACCACTTCCAGGTCCAGAGGGACATAGCCACACGGTACAGCATTCACCATGTGAACATGCAGGCCTGCACCAGCTCTGACCAGGATCTCCACACAGTTGTTCATTGCCTTATGTAGACTTTCCCTCTCTGTTTCCCAGTCTATAAACATGAGGAAAAAGCTTGTTCAGGTAACTTCTGTGATGATTTATTATTAAGCAATTGTCGTGGTTTAGCCTCAGCTGGTAACTAAGCACCACACAGCCACTCACTCACTCCCCCCACCCAGTGGAATGGAGGAGAGAATTGGGGGAGGGAAAAAAAAAAAAAAGTAAAAAACTCATGGGTTGAGATAAAGACAGTTTAATAGAACAGAAAGGAAGAAACTAATAATGATAATAATAAAATTACAAAAATAATAATAAAAGGATTGGAATATACAAACCAAGTGATGCACAATGCAATTGCTCACCACCCACCAATCAATGCCCAGTTAGTTCCAGAGCAGCGATCCCTCTCCCAGACCAACTCCCCCCAGTTTATGTACTGGGCATGACGTCACATGGTATGGAATATTCCTTTGGCCAATTTGGGTCAGCTGTCCTGGCTGTGTCCCCTCCCAACTTCTTGTGCCCCTCCAGCCTTCTTGCTGGCTGGGCATGAGAAGCTGAAAAATCCTTGACTTAGTATAAACATTACTCAGCAACAACTGGAAACATCAGTGTTATCAACATTCTTCTCATACCTAATTCAAAAACATAGCACTGTACCAGCTACTAGGAAGACAATTAACTCTATCCCAGCTGAAACCAGGACAGCAATGGTCATCTGAAGTGCTGTTCAGTATTACCACACAGTTCTCTCAGTAAAACTATCAAACAGCAGCAATAAGCCAGTACAGAAACATCCACAAATTACAAATTCTACAAAAGTAAAATTGTGTCTTATTAGATTGTGGTGGGTTGACCCTGGCTGGACACCAGATGCCCACCAAGCCTCTCTAGCACTCCCCCTCCTCAGCTGGACAGGGGAAAGAAAATATAACAAAGGGTCATGGGTCGAGATAAGAGCAGGGAGAGATCACTCACCAATTACCATCACGGGCAAAACAGACTCGACTTGGGGAAATTAACTCAATTTATTGCCAAAAGTCAGAGTAGGGTAATGAGAAATAAACCCAAATATTAAAACACATTCCCCCCACTCCCTTCTTCCCAGGCACAACTTCACTCCCAACTTTCTCTACCTTCCCCCCCCCCCCCCAATGGCACAGGAGGATGGGGAATGGCAGTTGCAGTCAGTTCATCACATGTTGTCTCTGCCACTCCTTCCTCCTCACACTCTTCCCCTGCTCCAGTGTGGGTCCTTTCCACGGGTGCAGTCCTTCAGGAACAGACTGCTCTAGCATGGGCTCCTGTCCACAGGGTCACAGGCCCTGCCAGGAGCCTGCTCCAGCATGGGCTTCCCACAGGGTCACAGCCTCCTTCAGGGCACATCTACCTGCTCCGGCAGGGGGTCCTCCATGGGCTGCAGGTGGATATCTGCTCCACCGTTAACTGCCATGGACTGCAGGGGGACAACCTGCTTCACCATGGTCTTCACCACAGGCTGCAGGGGAATCTCTGCTCCGGCACCTGGATCACCTCCTCCCCCTCCTTCTTCACTGACCTTGGTATCTGCAGGGTTTTCTCTCACATATTCTCACTCCTCTCTCCAGCTACTGTTGCACAGCAGTTTTTTCCCCTTTCTTAAATATGTTATCCCAGAGGCGCTACCACTGTCACTGATTGGCTCAGCCTTGGCCAGCAGGAGGTCCATCTTGGAACCAGCTGGCACTGGCTCTGTAGGACATGAGGGAAGCTTCTGGCATCTTCTCATAGAAGCCACCCCTGTAGCCCCCTCCTCTGCTACCAAAACCTTGCCACACAAACCCAATATATAGATGCAAGAGTTTTCTCAAAAGTATCTAGACACCAATAAATTATACTTTTGGCTGACAGAAAGAATAGAGAGACTGAAAAAAAATGTTAACCTAAGTAAACCTAGTTTTCCCACACCTCAGAATACTTTGTCTACAAGAACTGACACAAACCACCATCCACTTACAAATGCAAAGAGAACATTTACAATGTTCCTGTCCAACAAACCCATAACACAGGTCACGAAAGGGACCCAGAGCAAGAAGCAGTCACCAAGCTGCTCAATCAGACCACACTAAAACTTTCTAGCTTAAAAATAACACACAAGTTCATGATTTGCACACCCTGCAGTGACAGGAAACAGGACCTTACAATCATATAATCAATTTCTTGCTTGCTGCAGTACTTGAGAACTGCTCCCCATTTTGAGGTTTTGTTTTGGTTTTTTTTTTTTTTGAGAACTCAAAGTGTCTTTATCTAGCATAAACGTAATGATAAACCTGTATCCATTTTACTTCTCTAGTCTTGAAGTCCAATCCTTAAAAGCTAATCAGGTATTAGAAAGTATACCCATTTTACTGTTAGTCTTTTACTAACTGAATTTTAAAAAGTCATAATACAGAGTTGATTGTATGAAACTGGACTATTTAACATCTTGGTCCAGCACACATACTAATTCCTGTCTCTCCCTGAACCAGTGCAGTCTTTGTAGGGTGCAGCCTTAATAAACCCCACTGTGACCAAATATTTAATGTCAAAGCCTTGTGCTTACAGTCATAATAAGAGGGATTCAGACAGATAAACTGCGACTTTTCTTAAAAACGAAGACTGTGTTAAAACTAGACAAAACCGAGACTCAGGTGTGAGCTTACCATCGGTTTTGCAGTGTGAACTATCGATTCAAAAATATCCCATTCAACATTTGTTTTGTTAAAATAGGTAAGACTTCCTGCCTCTGCGAGGTATACGGCGAGACTGCCCTGTACACTGACGAGGCAGCGTGACAAAAACCCCCGTTTAACTGCGGTCTCGGGAAAGAAAGGCCTTTTCCTGACGACGGTGCACAAGGGGAAGAAACCAGCAGCCATGGCAGAACTTGTGCCACAGCCACCCTCCGGCACACCTTGGCAGCCCCACCCCACCGCAAAACACCCCAGCGCAACAACAACTCCCAGACCCCGCAGCAGGCACGGCCGGCAGCGCACGAAGCCCCGCTCGCAGCTCCTCCGCTCGGCCCGGCGGAGCTCCCGGGGGCCGCGTCGGCGGCAGAGCCCCCTCCCCGCTCAGGGCGACGGGGAGTACCCTCAGAGCTCGCAGCAGGCCCGAGCCCGCTCTCCCCCTCCAGAGCGGCGGGACCACCTTCAGCCTCTCCCAACGGCTTCCCCCCCACGCGCGCACTCACCGCCTCACGACGCCGGTCTTGATCTTAATCTGCCTCAAGCGCGGATCAGCCATGACGGAGCTGATGGAGAAGCAGCACAGACTGGGCCCTAGTAGCGCAGGGACGGAATATACGACGCAGCGTCGTGACTGCACAGCCCAATCCCGCGCGTGCGCCAAGCCACCAGCCTGGACGGCACCACTGGGAGCGGAGCTCTGCGTCCCTCCCTCCTTCGCCCGGTGGAGGCGTCCCCATAACGACCAGCAAGGGCCGGGCCGGACCGGATGCGAGCGGGCTCCGCGGGCGCGCAGTAGCCTGCGTGGGGCTACGACCACTCCTCGAGCGGCCAAGTGTAATTCACCATTTCTTAATAAGCACACACGAAAAAAAAGTCTGAATCCACCCTCAGATGCAGCAATAGGAGTTATTCTGAGGTAGAAACAAATTAAAAAGCAACATTAGCACTGGCAGCTCAGTCCTAGAATTATAACTGACTGACGGTTCAAGGGCTGTTTTCCTTCATGCTTATACTTAGTTGAGACTAACCATTTAAGGGGTCAAATTCTAGAAAAATAATCCTTTGGGTCTGTGTTTGAAAGAACTCCCCCTGAATGAGCATTTAAATCAATAAGAAAAAAAATAGCTTCAATGAATAAATAAGAAAGATAAATATAGCTTCAATGAATAAATAAGAAAGATAAATATAGCTTCGATGAAGTACAGTTCAGGAAGGTCTGTATAGACCTTTTCTTTTTCACATCCTTTTGTCCTCTGTTAGTCACTTGCCCTGTCTCTTGACACTGTTAGTGACCAATACCTCTTGAGAAAAACCAGCTGCGAGGGAGGATGTCATATTCCTTTTCATGACATGCCAGTTATAGGTCATTAGCCATGTATTGGGTCTGGCTGAGATGGAGTTAATTCTCCCCAGAGCAGCCCTCATAGCACTGTGCTCTGCATCAGTAGCTAGAAAGGTGTTGATAACACACCAGTGTTTTGGCTACTGCTGAGCAGTGCTGGCACAGCATCAAGGCTCTCTCTCCAACATTTTTGCCCCCCCCTCAATGGCAGGCTGGGGGTGGGCAAGATCTTGGGAGGGGACATAACCAGGACAGCTGACCTAAACTAACCAAACAGATATTCCATACCATATGACGTCAGCTCAGATATAAAAGCTAAGTAAAGGGAGATGGAAGGGGAGGCATTAATCTTCCGGAGCAACCACTATGCGTACTGAAGCCCTGCTTCCCAGGAAGTGGCCAGACATCGCCTGCTGATGGGAAGCAGAGAATAAAATCTTTTGTTTTTCTTTGCTTTCGCGCGTGACCTTTGCTTTCACTTTATTAAACTGTCCTTATCTTGACCCATGAGCCTTTTGTTATATTTTCTCTCCCCTTTCCATTTACTCTGGTGGCTCGTTTGATTGCAGCACATGTTTCACATTCATGAGTGACCTGTGTGATGGCCTCCATGGTCAGGTCCACCCCTCGATCACGAGCCCATCTATATGTTGCATCTCTCCCTAGATGTCCCAATGTCTCATGGGCCCATCGAGCTACAAATAGCTCACCCTTATGCTCCCAGTCCAGGTCCACCTGAGCTACTTCTATTTTGGCAGCCTTGTCTACCTGTTCATTATTTCGATGTTCTTCAGTGGCATAGCTTTTGGGCATGTGAGCATCTACATGACGTACCTTTAAAGTCATGTGTTCTACACGGGCAGCAATGTCCTGCCACAATGCTGCTGCCCAGATGGGTTTACCCCTGCGTTGCCAATTGGTCTTCTTCCACTGCTGTAGCCACCCCCACAGGGCATTAGCCACCATCCAGGAGTCAGTATAGAGGTAGAGTACTGGCCACTTTTCTCGTTCAGCAATGTCTAGGGCTAGTTGGATGGCTTTCACTTCTGCAAACTGACTTGACTCACCTTCTCCTTCAGTGGCCTCAGCAACTTGTCGTGTGGGACTCCACACAGCAGCTTTCTGCTTCCGATGGTTCCCTACCACACGACAGGATCCATCAGTAAACAAAGCATAACACCTTTCATCTTCTGATAACTTATTATATGGTGGTGCCTCTTGGGCACGAGCCACCTCCTCAGGCGATGCTCCAAAATCTCTGCCTTCTGGCCAGTCCATGATCTCTTCCAGAATTCCTGGGCGGTTAGATTTCCCCAGTCGAGCCCGTTGCGTGATCAATGCTATCCACTTACTCCATGTAGCACTGGTTGCATGATGTGTAGAGGGGATGTTTCCTTTGAACATCCAGTGTAGCACGGGCAATCGTGGTGCCAAGAGAAGATATGCTTCTGTACCAACAACTTCTGAAGCGGCTCGAACCCCCTCATATGCTGCTAGTATCTCTTTTTCAGTCGGGGTGTAGTGGGCTTCTGATCCTCGGTACCCCCGGCTCCAAAACCCTAATGGTCGACCTCGGGTTTCTCCTGGTGTTTTCTGCCAGAGGCTCCAGTTGAGACCATGCTCCCCAGCTGCAGTGTAGAGCACATTTTGTACATCTGGTCCTGTCCAGACAGGCCCAAGAGCTACTGCACGAGCTATTTCCTGTCGGATATGCTCAAAGGCTTGTTGTTGCTCAGGGCCCCATTCAAAATAGTTCTTTTTCCGCGTTACTCGATAGAGAGGGCTCACAAGCTGACTATAACCTGGAATATGCATTCTCCAGAACCCCACAAGGCCTAGGAAAGCTTGTGTTTCTTTCTTGTTAGCTGGTGGAGACATAGTTGCTATCTTGTTAACCACATCCATAGGGACATGACGGCGTCCATCCTGCCATTTTATTCCCAAGAACTGAATCTCCTGTGCAGGTCCCTTGACCTTGCTTTTCTTTATGGCGAAACCAGCTTTCAGAAGAATCTGAATTATTCTTTTTCCCTTCTCAAACACTTCTTCTGCCTTGTTGCCCCACACGATGATGTCATCTATGTATTGTAAATGTTCAGGGGCATCGCCTTGTTCCAGTGCTGTTTGGATTAGTCCGTGACAAATGGTAGGGCTGTGCTTCCACCCCTGGGGCAGTCGATTCCAGGTGTATTGGACACCTCTCCATGTGAAAGCAAACTGTGCCCTGCACTCTGCTGCCAAAGGAATGGAGAAAAACGCATTGGCAATATCAATTGTAGCATACCACGTGGCTGCCTTTGATGCCAGTTCATACTGGAGCTCTAACATGTCTGGTACAGCAGCACTCAGTGGCGGTGTCACTTCATTCAGGCCGCGATAATCTACTGTTAACCTCCACCCTCCGTCAGACTTTCGCACTGGCCATATAGGACTATTAAAAGGTGAATGAGTCTTGCTGATGACTCCTTGGCTCTCTAGTTGATGAATCAGCTCATGGATGGGAGCCAGGGAGTCTCGGTTTGTCCGATATTGCCGGCAGTGCACCGTCCTGGTAGCGATTGGCACCTGCTGTTCTTCAACTTGCAGCAGTCCCACAATGAAGGGATCTTCCGAGAGGCCAGGCAGGGTAGATAGCTGTTTGATCTTCTCTGCGTTTACAGTGGCTACACCAAAAGCCCATCGGTACCCCTTTGGGTCCTTGAAGTACCCTCTCTTGAGGTAGTCTATGCCAAGGATACAAGGGGCCTCTGGGCCGGTCACAATGGGGTGCTTTTCCCACTTGTCCCCTGTTAAGCTCACTTCAGCCTCCAATACAGTCAATTCCTGGCATCCCCCTGTCACTCCAGAGATCCAGATGGGTTCTGTGCCCCTGTACACTGATGGCACCAGCGTACACTGTGCACCAGTGTCTACCAAAGCCTTATACTTCTGTGGGTCTGATGTGCCAGGCCATCGAATCCACACAGTCCAGTATATCCGGTCATCCCTTTCCTCCTCCTGGCCGAAGGCAGGGACCCTCTATTGCTGTTCCTCATCAGAGTATTCACTGTCTGACCCTTGCGGTGCCAGACCAGAAGTCCCCTCACCAGAGCCAAGGGAGGTCGTTTCAGTTCTTCTATGCCTGGAGGATCGCTGATTGCTTTCTTGGGCCTCTACAGCAACGACACTGACAGCCTTCTTCTTGGGTGACCCCTTCTTAACAGCTGTCTTCCCTCTCAGTTCACGTACGCGGGCTTCCAGCTTAAAGGTGGGTTCACCATCCCACTTCCTCATGTCCTCCCCTTGGTCACGCAGGAAGAACCAGAGTGTACCACGTGGCATACGCCTTGGGCTCCCTTTCCCTCTGACCGGGGCAGGAGAGGACTGATTTCTTGGAGTGTCCCTAAGAGCCAAGGCACTGTCCTGTAGGGATGAGGAGACACAGAGATTTTCTTCAAAGTTTTGGAGCCAAGACAACACTTTCTCCACAGTTGGTGTTTCCATATCTGGGCAATACATTGCTGCCAAGCTGTTAGAATATGACGCTGGGGCACCTTGAATCACCTTTCTCCACATGGCCCGTGTGCACAGGACATCCTCTGGATCTTTTGAGACTTCCTCATCATCTAGATCACTGTAGATGACTTCCACCACTGCTAACTCTCTCAGGTACTGGATGCCTTCATCTGCGGTAGTCCACTTTTCTGAGGAATTCACAAGATCTTCCTTGAATGGATATCTTGCCCTCACACTTGAGAGGAGCCGGCTCCAGAGACTGCAAATTGCTGCCTCTTTTCCAATTCCTCTTTCAATTCCCCGGTTTCTAGCGAGGGATCCCAGCTGTTGGGCTTCCTTGCCTTCCAGTTGCTGACTGTCGGCCCCATTATCCCAGCATCGGAGCAGCCAGGCAGCAATCCGCTCACCTGGCTGGCGGCTGTAGTCTTTCTGCAAGTCCCGAAGTTCTGAGGACGTCAGGGACCGGGTAGTTTCCGCTTCCTGTCTAAGTTCCCTCACTCCTTCCTCCAATTTCTTTATCGAAGGACCAGCTTCTAGATTAAGCCTTTCCTCTTCTTCTTCTTCTTCCCTCACTAATCGATGGTATGGACCTGTTGATCTCCTTGTCCACTGTTTCTTTTTCACTATTGGGGCAATTACTGTAGTTGTTGTTGTTGTTTGGGTCCCTGCCTCGAGCATGGTGTCCTCAGATGCAGTCTGGGTCCCTGCCTCAACCGTGGTTCTCTGAGAGTGTTGAACTATGGCTCAGTAGGCATAGGCCGGCCCCCAGTACAGTGCGAGAAGCTGCTGGTTTTCATTGGGATAGGCAAGGCACCCTTCCATCAGGTGGCGCGTCAGTTTGCCAGGGTTACTTGCCTGTTCGGGTGTAAAGTCCCAGATTATGGGAGGTGATAACCGTCCTAGGAATCTGCCCAAATCCTTCCATATACCCTGCCACCCAGGGACCGGTCGCTTGAGGCACATTTCAGTATTGCCTCACCCGAAACTTGTCTTCTCTTATACCAGGACGAGACCAGATTCCACAACACCCATAATATACCACCAGTATTAATTATTAGTACTGAACAACTCACATAAGGGTGAACAAGGACCTCGGGAGCCTGCATAATAAAACCATTCACATCAATGCCCGGTAGGGAGAGGGAGATGTGTTCCCTCATCTCCTCCACAAGGTAGCTCCCACAACACAGCAAAGCCATCAGTGCCAGGACAAAGCACATATATATTATTTGTATTAGCATGTTCCCAAACTCAGCAAGGTAGAGATAAGCAAGCAGCCAACAAGCTCCGTGACCTGCACTAGCTATGGCACGTTTAATGCAAAACTGCCGTTGTCTTGCCCCACGTTGGGCGCCAAAAGGGACTGTAGTGGGTTGACCCTGGCTGGATGCCAGGTGCCCACCAAAGCCGCTCTATCACTCCCCCTTCTCAGCTGGACAGGGGGGAGAAAATATAACAAAAGGCTCGTGGGTCAAGATAAGGACAGTTTAATAAAGTGAAAGCCAAGGTCGCGCGCGAAAGCAAAGAAAAACAAATGATATTATTCTCTACTTCCCATCAGCAGGCGATGTCTAGCCACTTCCTGGGAAGCAGGGCTTCAGTACGCGTAGTGGTTGCTCCAGAAGACGAAAATGCCCCCCTTCCGTCTCCCTTTACTTAGCTTTTATAGCTGAGCTGACGTCATATGGTATGGAATATCTGTTTGGTTAGTTTAGGTCAGCTGTCCTGGTTATGTCCCCTCCCAAGATCTTGCCCACCCCCAGCCTGCCATTGAGGGGGGGGCAAAAATGTTGGAGAGAGAGCCTTGATGCTGTGCCAGCACTGCTCAGCAGTAGCCAAAACACTGGTGTGTTATCAACACCTTTCTAGCTACTGATGCAGAGCACAGTGCTATGAGGGCTGCTATGGGGAGTATTAACTCCATCTCAGCCAGACCCAATACAGAAGGATAGGGAAAATCTGTATTAAAAACCTGCATAATGACTAATTGTACATGAAAACAAAAATATTTACTCAGTTTCAAATCTGGCTTTGTTTTAAAGTGGGGATCAATTGCTTTAAATAATTTCCCTTTTACACATTTCACTTAGGTAAAATTATACATTTAAAATTAAAGAAAGAAAGAACCGAAGAATATATTCAGTTAGGTTATATTCAAGAATATAACCTAACTAACTGCTAAGTTTAGTGAAAATCCCAGCTTCAGTGGAACCGCTGATAGACCAGGTTTCATGTTGGACCAATGATTTCTGTATTCAAGTCAAAATTCTATGAAACGATTTGAGCCTTTAACTTATGTCCTGGTTTGAGCTGGGATAGAGTTAACTGTCTTCCTAGTAGCTGGTACAGTGCTATGTTTTGGATTCAGCATGAGAAGAATGTTGATAACACTGATGTTTTCAGTTGTTGCTCAGTAGTGTTTAGACTAAAGTCAAGGATTTTTCAGCTTCTGATGCCCAGCCAGCAAGAAGGCTGGAGGGGCACAAGAAGTTGTCACAGGACAGAGCCAGGGCAGCTGACCCAAAGTGGCTAATGGGGTATTCCATACCATGTGATGTCATGCCCAGTATATAAACTGGGGGGAGTGGGGGTGGGGGGATTGCAGCTCGGGAACTAACTGGGCATTGGTTGGCGAATGGTGAGCAATTGCATTGTGCATCACTTGTTTTGTATATTCCAATCCTTTTATTATTACTGTTGTCATTTTATTAGTGTTATCATTATCATTATTAGTTTCTTCCTTTCTGTCCTATTAAACTGTTCTTATCTCAATCCATGAATTTTACCTTTTTTTTTCCCTGATTCTCTCCCCCATCCCACTGAGTGGGGGGGAAATGAGTGAGCGGCTGTGTGGTGCTTAGTTGCTGGCTGGAGTTAAATCATGACACGATCTTACTTATTTTCCTTTATATACATCTATATGTCTACCATGGGGAAAAGGGATGGGAACATGAGGCTTATCCAATAAGGCCCTTTGAGAGCTCTGCTTGGGGAGGAAGGATTTATCCATGGGTTCAGCACCCTCACCCCTGGCCCTGCAAACTGCCAGCCCCACACTGTAGGTGGGGATGCTCTAG
The DNA here is from genome assembly GCF_026419915.1 of Harpia harpyja. Lineage (NCBI taxonomy): Eukaryota > Metazoa > Chordata > Aves > Accipitriformes > Accipitridae > Harpia > Harpia harpyja. Next base: position 16,892,524 of record NC_068968.1, on the reverse strand, counting down.
GACAGGCTCCCTCCTCCTCTTCCTCCTCAGATTTCTAATTCTTCCTGGGCATCCAGTAACCCTGCGAAGAGAGACAATACCAGCGTGTGTCCGCGCTGATGGGTAAATTCAATTTGACGAAATAAATAAATAAAATCAACTGTCATTAGCTTCCATTTTATTTAGGGGAAGGGGTCAAATAAAACAATCCTGAGTGCTAATTGGAAATGGATACCAGAATGACCTAATGACGTTGGATTGCAGAGGGTTTTTCAAAGCGTTAATACGATTCATTATTTCCAAAACCGACCTCAATGAGCCCGAGATATTACCTTATCTAATACATTTCACTGTCCCAAGCAACCTCGCTGACACCGGCAGTGGGGACCGAGGAGGTGGCAGGGCGGCTCCCGCAGCGGCCGCTGGGCCGGGCGGACCCCGGGGACCCCCGCGCCCTCTGCTCGGTTGCCTCCTCTTTCCCCTCAGTTGTTGATTATTAGTATTTTCTAGCTTTCCAAACTAATAAGTGCCACTATCAGGCAGTTGGAAGCTCTCTAAGGCTGCAGGCTTTGCCGCTTGGCCTTAACTGATATTGAACGAGCTGTTGGTAGACGGGAACAGGGCCACTGCTGAATAATTTGCAGTTTAATCAGCATTTGTAACGAGAGCTGCTGAGTAGGGCTGTTGGAAATAAAAGAGAGTTACAAGGAACGTCTGTCAGAGTCCGGTGATAATTCAGGACTAATTGTGGTGATTAGTGTAAACTGGATGACTTTGGGCTTTGCTAATGTAAAGAGAAACGTGCCGGCTCCAGCCGGGGATCCCTCGGAGGTCCGCGCCGGAGCTGCGGGAAACTCGTTTTGAGCCATTTGCCTGCAGAGAAGCGCCGGCACCGGGCCGGGCGCCCTGCAGCCTCTCGCCCTTCCGCAAACTGCTGGGCGGCGGCTCCCGCTGCGGGGCCTTTCCGCCTTCAAGGAAAGGGGGAGGGCGGCAGGGAAAGAAAAGGCTTATAAAGTGCCGAAGTCCTCATTACTGAAGACTTTCATAATTCTTTACTTCCTGTTTCATGGCAGCCATAAACACGGTAGTCATGTTGGAACTGTTACATTTTAAAAGAAATCAAATCTGATTACAACTGAAATATTAGGAATATAGAGTTGTGGGGTGTAACCATAGTAGATAAAGAACTTAAAGAATGTGCAGTACTGTACTTTTAGCTGATTATCGTTGGCTTGTATTTTCTTTTAAGAAGCCAAGAAGATTCGCTTCTTGAAAACTCCCTACCTTTCCCATTTTTGATAACAAACTGAAAGACCAATCATTGAAAAGGTTGGATTTCAAAAGAGAACATAGTATACATTTTTATGCAAACTAATATAGATAGTGATGAGAATCATACTGCGCAGAATCAGCTAAAGGAGGTCAAGAAGCGGACAAGTGAGGAAGACTATGAAAGACCACCAGAGGGCTTCTGAAGACCACCAGAGACCTTTGCTGCGCCTGCGTGAAGAGACATATACATATGCTAATGATTTACTGGAAAGTTGATGATTATGTATAATATTTCCCAGAAACTTAATGAATATGTATAACAGGTGTGTATTTAACTGTATCGTTAGACAAGACAGGTGCACACGATAGGTGGAGCGATCCCCCCGTGTGCCCAGCGCTGCAATAAAGGAGTGCCTGCTTCTTAACTTCTCATTGCTGTTAAGGAGTTTTATTCCGGATTTCGGCAACAGTTTTGGCGACCCAGATGGGACCTTGCGAGTGAGACTGGACGAGATCGAGTGGTGATCGAACTCCAGCCGACACCGAGGGATTCTCGGGGGGGAACCATCGCTCTCGACTCGCAAAGCTCCTCGCAACGTTCCCTGGAGAAAGGGTAAGGCACTTCTTCTCTGGAATCTGTTCGGATAGCCTGCCCGTAAGGCGCGGCGAAAGCTTCGCAGGGTTGGGGCTCAGAGGGTACCCGTCTGTGGAGAAGCCTAGGCGTCTGCCCGTAAGTCATAAGCGAAAGCTATTGCTGGGTTGGACATCTGTGTATCTGGGATAAGTCTGCCCGTAAGTCATAAGCGAAAGCTATTGCTGGGTTGGACATCTGTGTATCTGGGACAATTGTCATTTGTATTTATTTGGTATTTGATATTTGATATTTGGTATTTGATATTTGATATTTTTAATATTTGGTTATTAATATTTGGAACTTTAATAATTGATATTTGGTGTATTTGGTAATTGATATATAAGCATAATGGCATTAGCCAAATTATTTAAGAGTAAGAGTATGGGAAATATAACCACTGATGAAAAGATACCAAAAACATCACCATTGGGATGTTTATTGGCACATTGGAGTGAATTACATGATGATTTACGTAAAAGTCAAATGATTGAATATTGCAATCATTGGTGGCCTTTGTATGTTTTGGAAGATCAAGAAAAATAGCCAACAAATGGAACTTTAAGTTATAATACTATATTACAGTTAATGTTATTTTGTCGGAGAGAGGGTAAATGGAGTGAAGTGCCATATGTGGATCTGTTCTTTTATTTGAGGCAGAGAACGGATTGACAAAAAGAATGCAAGTTAATAAGTCGAGACAATTTGGTGATGACATTGACTTCAGAAAATAAGAAAGTTAAGAGCTGTTGTTCAGCTTGTGATGTTGGAAGGAGGTGCATTAGATGTACGGTGCCAAAGGAGGATGAAATGGGACTAGAATTAGAAATAACCCCACCAAGGGAGGAACAGGATCTCTCTCCCTCACATCCACGAGAGAGGAGTATTGAGTCAGAGAGAATAATAGAACCGGACAGTACTAGAATGAGGGAAGAAGCTGATGAGACACCAGAAGTAGTAGTTCATACCCCAGTGTCTCGGAGAACTCGTCAGCAATCTCAATTGTTGGCTCCCTTGAGACAGGGAGTGGGACAGCATGGGCCAGTATATGTCAAGGTGCCGTTTTCTATTATGGATTTGATGGCATGGAAACAGGCAGCAGGAGTTTATAGAGAAGATCCGGAGAGAGTAGGAAGGGTTGTAGAAACAATTATTAGAACTCAGGATCCCGATTGGAATGATTTACAAGTAATATTGGATAATTTATTGGATAGTACTGAGAAACAGATGGTATTAAAAACTGGAAAAGCACAAGCAGAGGCAGCACTTATGAATGAAACGCTTTCTGGGACTTTGGAACAGAGTTTTCCTTCAGGGGATCCCCAGTGGGATCCAAATGACACTGTACACAGGAGAAGGTTAACTCGATATCAAAAATGAGTATTGTATGGAGTAAAGCATGCAATGCCGAAAGCTTTGAATTGGTCTAAATTATATGAGATAAAGCAAGATAAAAATGAATCTCCCTCTGTGTTTTTAGAAAGATTGAAGGAAACCGCTAGAAAATATACTGATTTGAAATTGGAAACAGAAGCAGAACAACAACAATTGGCTTCGATTTTTATGGGACAGTCGGCGCCTGATATAAGGCGGAAACTCCAAAAATTGGAGGGAGAGGATTCAAGAAATTTAAATAAAATGTTAGAGGCAGCATGGAAAGTCTATAATAATCGAGAGAAAGAAGAAGAGCAAAGAAAAGAAAAGAAAGAAAAGATTAGAGACAGTAGATTAATAGCTGTCTTAACAGGGAATGCAGCAAGAGGAAGAGGACGAGCTCGGGGAAGAGGAGGTTTTAGAAACTTTGGTAACCGGGAACCTAATGCACCTCTAGGAATAAATCAGTGTGCATATTGTAAGGAGGATGGACATTGGAAAAGGGATTGCCCTAAAAGGCAAATAAGTCAGCAAGAGGCTGCAAAAATGATGACTTTAAATGAATGAAGGGGACCGGAGGGGAACCCAGCTGAACCTCTGGTTACAATTAAGCTGGGAAATGATAAAGTTGAATTTTTAGTCGATACGGGAGCAGTATATTCTGTTTTGAATACTTATAAAGGAAAATTGGGAAACAAAACAGCGAACATAATTGGAGCGACTGGGAAACAGGAGAATAGACCATTCTTTCAACCCCTTGATTTAAAATTTGGAAATAAAGCAATTACACATGAATTTTTGTATGTACCAGAATGTCCGATACCCCTGTTGGGTCGAGATTTGTTATCCAAATTGAATGCACAGATAGCTTTTGAGGGAGGAGAAATTCTTTTAAAAATACCAGAATCAAAGACAGGGGAAATACTGATGATACAGGAGAAGGTTAAGATTCAGGAGATGCCACAAGAAGTTGATGATGCTGTGATCCCTACAGTTTGGAACACAGAGATACCTGGAAAATCTAAAATGGCACAGCCTGTAAAAGTAGAACTGAAGGAAAATGTGAAACCAGTGAGATTAAAACAGTATCCAGTTAAACCTGAAGCTAGATTGGGAATCAAGAAATTAATTGATAAATTTTTGGAATATGGAATTTTAGAGGAGTGTGAATCTGAATATAATACTCCAATTTTACCAGTGAAAAAGCCATCAGGAGAATATAGATTAGTACAGGATCTGAGGGCGATAAATCAGATAGTGAAAGACATACATCCTGTAGTGGCCAATCCATATACACTTTTAACAGCTCTAGGGGAGAATCACCAGTGGTTTACAGTGCTTGATTTAAAAGATGCTTTCTTTTGTATACCCCTGGAAGAAGGAAGTCGAAAATTATTTGCTTTCGAGTGGGAAAATCCAAAAACAAGACGAAAAACACAATTGACATGGACAAGATTGCCGCAAGGATTCAAGAACAGTCCAACAATATTTGGGAGCCAATTAGCAAAAGAACTTGAGATGTGGAAACGAGATGGTCCCAAACCTGGACATTTGCTCCTACAGTATGTAGACGACATATTGATAGCAACAGAGGAGAGACCAGCGTGTATAAAGGTAACAATTGATCTTTTAAACTTTTTGGGGTTAAGCGGATACAAAGTCTCTAGAACTAAGGCCCAGATAGCAAAACAGACTGTGATATATCTGGGTTTTGAAATCTCACAAGGGCAAAGACAGTTGGGAACAGACCGCAAAGAAGCAATTTGCAGTATCCCGGAGCCGAGGAATACCCACGAATTGAGAACCTTCTTGGGAATGGCTGGGTGGTGTCGGCTATGGATAATGAACTATGGTCTGTTGGCTAAACCTTTATATGAAGCTCTTAAAGGTCCACCATTTGAATGGGGTCCAGATCAGCAGAGAGCTTTCAAGAATCTAAAACAGGCCCTGATGACAGCACCAGCCCTGGGACTTCCGGATCTGACTAAAGACTTCCAGTTATTTGTACATGAGAAACAACACCTTGCACTGGGAGTGCTGACTCAGAAGATGGGAAGTTGGAAGCGACCGGTTGGATACTTTTCCAAACAATTGGACTTTGTAAGTAAAGGCTGGCCTGCTTGTTTGAGAGCAGTAACAGCCACTGTGATGATAATACAGGAGGCTCGAAAATTGACTTTGGGAAGGACGATGGTGGTATATGTACCACATATGGTGATATCAGTGTTAGAGCAAAAGGGGGGCCATTGGCTCTCCCCAAGCAGAATGATGAAATACCAGGTAATTTTGATGGAGCAAGATGATGTAATTTTGAAAACCACTAATTTGACTAATCCTGCAGTCTTTTTGAGTTCTATACAGGAAGAAAGACAACTGGAACATGATTGCCTGACTACCATTGAGTATGTATATTCCAGTCGAGAGGATCTGAAGGATGTACCTATGGACAATCCAGACTGGGAATTGTACACAGATGGTAACAGCTTTGTTGAAAATGGAATCCGCTATGCAGGATATGCGGTAACAACTGAAAAATCAGTTATAGAAGCCAATGCTTTGCCAAGCACAGCTTCAGCTCAGAAGGCGGAACTAGTGGCTTTGACAAGGGCTCTAGAATTGAGTGAAGAAAAGAAAGTGAATATTTGGACTGATTCGAAATATGCATTTGGCGTGGTCCATGTCCATGGGATTTTATGGAAGGAAAGAGGACTATTATCCTCTCAGGGGTCCAACATTAAATATAAAGAGGAGATTTTACATTTACTACAAGCAGTTCGGAAACCAACTGCAGTAGCAATCATGCACTGTAAAGCACATCAATCAGGGAATACAAAAGAGATTGTAGGGAACAGATTAGCAGATAAATCAGCTAGGGAAGCAGCCAAAAGGAATACCCTACAAATGGCATTAATTCCTACAAAAACTATTGCAATACCAAAGGAAAAACCTAAATATTCAGAGGAGGATGAGAAATTGGGGAAATTATTAAATGCAAGGAAAAATTTGGAAGGATGGTGGGTGACATCAAAAGGACAAGTAGTAATTCCACCATCTGTAATGAGGGAAATAATACAGACAAAACATAAAGAATGTCATTGGGGGGCAGAAGCATTAATAACTCTTTTGAAAAGGCAAGTAATATCAGTAAAAATGCTAGAAATAGCTAAAATGACAACTGCGAAATGTGAGATATGCTTAAAGAATAATCCAGTTGTAAAAAGAAAAGTTCAAATGGGAATGTTGAAATCAGGAATGGAACCAGGGGATTATTGGCAAATAGATTTTTCGGAGTTACCTCGACAGAATGGGTATCGATACATTCTAGTGGGGGTTGATACTTTTACAGGATGGCCGGAAGCCTTTCCCAGTCGAACTAATCAAGCAAAGGAAGTCATTAAATGGTTATTACAAGAGATTATCCCGAGATTTGGGGTACCTATTGGAATCTCGTCTGACAGAGGTTCCCATTTTGTTGCAAAAGTAGTCCAGGGTGTTAGTAGAATTTTAGGAATTACGTGGGACTTGCACACACCTTGGAGACCACAATCTAGTGGGAAGGTGGAAAGAATGAATCAAACATTGAAAAGACAAATTAGTAAAATATGTCAGGAAACTAATTTGAAATGGCCTCAGGCCCTCCCACTAGCCCTTTTACGAATTCGGGTTCAGCCAAAGAGTGGGACATTAATCAGTCCCTATGAACTATTATATGGTAAACCTTATGAATCTCCTGAGCCAAATCTGAGCATACATTTAAAAGGAAAGCAAGATGTGTATAACTATCTGCTCTCTTTAGGAAAAACTCTAACTGCGCTTCGGAGTGCAATTGTTTGGAACAGACCTTTATCTTTGGAAAATCCAGTACATGATTTCCAGCCAGGTGATTATGTCTATGTGAAGACATGGACTTCTGAACCTCTTCAGGAACGCTGGAAAGGACCCTTCCAAATATTGTTGACCACCTTCACCGCTGTCAAGATTGCGGAGTCAGATGCATGGATTCATTATACTCGAGTAAAGAAAACACTAACAGGGAACTGGAAGGCTAAAGAAACTGGTCCTTTAAAATTGAAAATTTATAAATAGTTGGCATGTTGTTTATTGAATTATGAGTCACTTAATTAGGCTGATAACACTTTTTTGTATCTCACCCCTAATTTGTAGCCAAAGAAATACAGAATGGCCATGGTCACAAGCTATTGTTCAGTATACTCAGAGTATGGGGCGATATCCCAAAGGCCGTTTCCCAAGCTTAGCCACTGTAGTAATGCATGATTCTGAAGTGTACCACCCATTTGAATGGGGGGAATGGGACAGAAAAGACTGGGTCCGTGTCTTGACTGGAACGGTTGGAGAACAAATTCAAGTGGGATGCAGAAAAGTGGAAGGATCTCTTTATGAGAAAGCCTCTTCAATTACCATCTCTGGAAATTTATTGGACCCAAGTTCCAACATCACTACGAAACTCTGTCCTACTATAGAATGGAGATGTAACAAACAGGATTCTATCATTATGTGTTGCCGTCAAAAGAATGTCGGTAACTACTCCCTAGACCCAAGTACCAGCAATGTTGAAATTACCAAATCCTGTATTAAGGAACAAGGAGATTGTTGGTACAATTTCACTCTGACCAAACCAGTCTATGTGGTGTGCAATTGGCGATCTAATCCACCGATAGGAGAACTATCAGGCCTAACATTTAAATTCAAAATGAATGCTGTAACTAGACCTATAGTGATGCTTGTTGCAGTAGTCACACACAATGACATAGATACCCTCTTTCCGCTAACTGACAAAGATGAAGTTATACCCTCTTTTACGGTGATACAAGGAAATAACATCACAATAAGATGTAGACTGATCACTGAATCTCACATTGAATCCACAAAAAGTTATGGGATTGGACCATATGGCCCTACTTTGTCGTGTAAAAATCAAAATCTAGACTGTTGGTTAAATTTGACTGCTGTACAATATCCTTATAAAGTCATGTGTGGAAAAAACAATACCAAATATTGGGGAGGATTTAAAATAGATGTTACAATACCTACTACTCAACCAATTGTTGTACTTAGCCCAAAAATCTTTGAAATTGGACCGTATGTGATCAGAAATACGGGCCTACAACAAATGTTGCTTAACCCGGCATGGTCTCTCAAACGGGTTGAATTGTCGATGCAGAACAATGTTTCAGACATTCAGCCAGCTTGCTCACCTTTCCTAAAGATTTCTTACGAGGGATGGACAACCTGGCTGCAAAAACGAACTCTTTCCATGAGAAGAACGCGGAGAGACCTAACCGGTGTTTTGGGAACAGGATTGGGAGTTTTAAATAGCATCGATTCGGAAATAATAATGAACAAGTTGGCTATTTCAATTAGTGATTTGACCAAATTGCAACAACCTTTACGATCCTCGTTATTGGCTTTGGGAACCAACCAGTGGCTGTTGTCCAATATATTACCAAAATGGGAAGAGGTAAATGTAAGGGACCACGAATTGATTACTGATGCACTTGGGGTGGTCCAAAATAACCTTTCTTTGGCTCTTAGTTGTATCCAGGCTCAAATATGGATGCAGTCGGTAGCCGCCTCAATTATAAGGGAAGGTGAAGAAGGCATTCTCCCTACTGAAATTCGGAAAATAATTTGGGACAGTGCCACTGATTTTGAGAAGGAACTCCAATCCTGGTGGAACTTGGTAAACTTCACTTATGATCCCGTTACAAACACAGCTACAACTTTTGTACTTACTATATATAATGCTACCATATACCCAATTTATCCCATTATTGCATTAGGGTTGAACCACAACGGAACTATACTCTATCCTTTTGAGCATAGAGTATGGGCCCGAAAGGTGAATGAAAAATGGCAAACTGTTAATTTGGAATCTTGCATTGTACGGGAACAACAAGGATTTGTTTGTGAAGGTAATGCAATTGAGGCACAAGATATTTGTTTAGATACTGAACAAAATATTTGCCATTTCGAGATTCATCCTAATGAAAACCCTGAAACAGTACTTATATATATCGGCAAAGGCTGTGTATGTTTGAGGACTGTTTGTGACTTTTTATCTGTAGACGAGGTAGTTGTAGAGACTAAAAATCATTCAAATTATTGTGTTTGCAATTTTACTAAGATTGTAGGATGTGACTTTTCCTATTCGGCCCCGGTCACGTCTCACCAACTTTTGCAATCTAACTATATGTTGATTCATGAATTACTACCTATACCCATCGGAATGAATCTCGCTTTGGTAAAACAGTTACTACAACACAAGGATTTAGTTGAGATTTTAGAGAAAATTAGGGAAAATGGACAGAAAACCTTAATAACTGTTCATAACAATGTGAAAGAAATACACCGAATTTTTGAAAGAGTGCAAAAAGATGTAGAACATAAATGGTGGGACACACTTTTCGGATGGTCACCTACTGCTACAGGCATCCTGAACAAGTTGTGTCACCCCATCGTGGTTCTTTTGATATTGGTTTTGATCAGTTTGACTCTGTCAGCAATATTATATATCCTAACTTGGAGAATGATGAATCGGCTAACACGTTTGACTCGTGAAACTTCTTTTAATCACATGATCGTCCAAGCTGTTACAAAACAACAAAATGAACAAAGAATCCCAGAACCTCCTCCAATATATAGTAACTGATCAGTAGAATTATAGTGAAAGTATTGAAGTGATTTTCAAAACTTTCAAAGGGGGGAAATGTTACATTTTAAAAGAAATCAAATCTGATTACAACTGAAATATTAGGAATATAGAGTTGTGGGGTGTAACCATAGTAGATAAAGAACTTAAAGAATGTGCAGTACTGTACTTTTAGCTGATTATCGTTGGCTTGTATTTTCTTTTAAGAAGCCAAGAAGATTCGCTTCTTGAAAACTCCCTACCTTTCCCATTTTTGATAACAAACTGAAAGACCAATCATTGAAAAGGTTGGATTTCAAAAGAGAACATAGTATACATTTTTATGCAAACTAATATAGATAGTGATGAGAATCATACTGCGCAGAATCAGCTAAAGGAGGTCAAGAAGCGGACAAGTGAGGAAGACTATGAAAGACCACCAGAGGGCTTCTGAAGACCACCAGAGACCTTTGCTGCGCCTGCGTGAAGAGACATATACATATGCTAATGATTTACTGGAAAGTTGATGATTATGTATAATATTTCCCAGAAACTTAATGAATATGTATAACAGGTGTGTATTTAACTGTATCGTTAGACAAGACAGGTGCACACGATAGGTGGAGCGATCCCCCGTGTGCCCAGCGCTGCAATAAAGGAGTGCCTGCTTCTTAACTTCTCATTGCTGTTAAGGAGTTTTATTCCGGATTTCGGCAACAGAACAATGGCTAAAAATCACACGGTGCCATTACTGTCCATTAAAACAGTGTTTACAGTTCAGTGGCGGTTCAGGGAACTCGCTGTAATTCATATTAGCAAAAGGGGAAAATTTATACCTGAAGAGCTGTTCGCTTCCACAGTCAGGCAGCGCACCCCACCCGGAGCCTGCGTTGTTCAAAGCCACGATTCAAGTAACCTTTTGTGTAAAGGTTTTCCCTTCCTATTTGTTTTTGCCATTACTTTATTTCAACTTTTTCAATTTTTTTCCCAGCTCCCTCATTCCCTCCCGCCTTTCACGTTCCGTAAGGTTTGGGTAAATTCGTCGTTAAAAGGGTTTCAAAATATTATCCGGTGGATTATCTTCGGAATATAAATATACCTATGCCCCCTTAGAGATAGTGAGATGTATTTCTGAACGTCCTTCTGTCTGTGTGGAAATAACGCGAGCTAATAGATACACACGCTTAGAAATATATTACCAGACAATAACATTATTAAGAACCCCACGATTAGAAATTGAAGCCATCTTACTTTATTTGTTTAAAAAGATTAGATGTTTCCTCGTTGTTCCCGTTTCTGGAGGGTTTTTTCCCCTCTTCAGTAATAACCTTTCGCTGACCTAAAATTGCAATCGAATGATACTTGTGAAGTTTAATTGCTAACTTAGCATCTCTGTCACACCTCCCAGCCCATTAGATGGAGAAATCTCACCCGGTTAAACGGGAGAGCTCACTGGCTTCTGTGCCGCATGCCTGATTATATACAGTGAAGCTGCTAATTTACCAGACCACCTTTACAGGGAGGACTTGATGGACACCACAAACTGTATTCATGCGGTAGCTAAGAGAAGGTGCCGTATTCCCCGAGCCGCCTCCCAGCTACCCGCAGAATGAGAAATGGAAAATTAGTGGAGATGTGTGCATGAAGGGAGCCGAGCAATTAGCAAGGAGCTGCCGCCGGATCGGGAGAGAGCGGGTTGGGGCTAGGCGAGCAGGGACACGGACACGGACACGGACACGGACACGAACACGGACCGCCCGCGCTCCCCGCCGCAAGCCGAGTGGCGCCGCTCCGCACCACGCGGCCCCGCGGCGGGAGCGCTGGCTCCGTGGAGCGCCAAGCCTCCTCCGCGGGAGGGGGGGACTCACGGGTGTTTCGCCTCTCTCCCTTCTGTTTGTGGTGGTTGTTTTTTTTGTTTTGTTTTGGGTTTTTTGGTGTTTTTTTTTTGAGGCGCCCAGGCCCCCTTTTGGGGCGGGCCTGCCTGTGGCCGCCCCCTCTCCCGGGTTTCTTTGCTTCCTTTATTTAGGGATTTGCCTGGCGATTGTTGTTGCTTCTGTTATTAATTGCACCCGGGCCTTTCCTTGCTCTTTGCGGGAGCGCGGTTTAAATTGGCTCTAATAAATATTAGCCGCTAGATTAGGCGGGGTGAAGCTGGCACGGTGCTCTATTTTGGACCCGTAGCGTCTGCAAAGCTGCCAGTTCTGCGCCAGATTAGCCCCATCCATCCAGTGTCAATGGTTGTCTTGTTGAGAAAAATCAGTGAGTAAACACGGCTGACAGAGGGGTATCAGCTGATTACTCATACAAATAGACTGCAAACTCCACCAGGAGCTGTTTCCAGAGATGAGTTTTTCGCATTGACAGGACTGCTTCTCCCAGGATCCCGTGTCCTGCTGTTCCCACTTTGTCCTCCATCAATCACACAACTGTGTCCGGGATGTTTTATAGAGTCACTTAATATCCCTGCCTTCATCTCTATTCACTTAGAGAATGATCTACCATAAGGGCTAAAGGCTTTTGCAGGTTGGGACTGGAGACAAACCAGAGCCGCAATGGCTCTGTTGGAAAATAGCGATTCGTGACAGTGCCTGACTTTCTGATGCTAATGGCACTGCCACGGGGTATTACAATAGCAGCCAGGCAGTGATGTAAATGTACTCCTGCCATTATCCTGTAGTCTGGCGCATTAAATCATCCCTCGCGGATCAGATGCCAGTGGGTATGGGGGTGGGAAGGGCGGGGGGGAAATCGCTCTGCAATCGATCGTGTATCAGTCTGCGAGGGGCGAAAGGCGACTCGGGGGAGGAAATACGGAGCTGAGACCCCCTTTGGAAACGGCCCGGGGCCGTACCGCGTTTGTGAAGCGGTACCCTCCCTCCAGGGTGCGTTTCGCGGAGCAGCGCCGCAGCATCACTCAGGGAGATCAAATTTTGAACGGGGTCGTCCAAATCGCCTTCCCGCCTCGCAGGGCAGCTCCCTTCAAACCTGCAGGCCGACCGGTTGCAAAACTGTATTTTAATTACGAATTTTAAAGACAGACGAAAGATTTACAAGGTATCGTTGTTTAAGTGCCTCATCTACAAATTAGATGGCTACACAATCAGAAAGTTAATTAACGAGCAAGTTACTAATTAGGACATTTAAAACCAGTTTTTATAGTGTTTTAGTTAAAAAAATCCTATGTAGCTAATTGACCTATACACCGATTTCATAACTCATAGTCAAGGTTACAATACTACAGATGTATTATTATGTACAAACTGTAATTATGTCACTATTTTATTAGAGCGCATCTTAACTGAATCGATTTTATTATAATTTTTAACACTGAAAATTCCTTATTGCAAACAGACTAGAGGCAGGACACTACAAATACAGCCGCGACTTACCTTTCGAGGGACGGCCAGCTGTACGAGGGACATGGGTGAGGTGTTTTAGGAAAGCTGAAGAAATATTTAAAAGCGGGCACTTATGCACCACGACTTCGCGGAACGAGGACTTGCGGGGATAGGGCTTGCCCCCGTTTCGTTAAGGGAGCGGATTTAGGAGGCAGGGTGCGGAGGCGGGCGCTAGCAGGGAGGCCGGCACTGTGCCCAGGCGTGGGGGGGGCACGGAGCCCGCTCCGCCCGGATCCATGCCCACGGCTCGGGTGGGGGCAGCTCTTCTTCCAGCATTCCCCTCTGACAGGTCTTCGCCTCCCTGACCATTACGGAAGGTTGCTCGCAGCTTGCCCTGAAGCTGGCAAGCACCAAGAAATGCGGGGTCTGGGAGGGGTTCCTGTCCTCGCCTCACCTGGCCTGGCCGGAGGGAGGTGACAGCCCTTCCTCACAGTGAACCCCCCAGCCCACTCCCGGCAGCCGCCGACCTGCCGCACGGCCGGGCACGGGTGCCCCGACCCCGGCGGGCGTCCTTCGGTGGCGAAGCCAGGCTCGGGGTCAGGGTCTCGAGCACTCCCCGCAGCCTCTCTCCGGCGGCTGCGGTAATACGCAAAACTACTCTTTGTAATCTCCTTTTCAACAGTGAGGAGTACATATAGGTAATTTTAATGAAGAGGTTCCTGTACCGCATTATTAGCAATAAATCTACACCATTCTTTGTTGGTTAAAATCATCATCATCATCATTGGTATCATTACTGAACTCATTATTCTTGTGTTACTATCAGAGTAGATTTATGATAACACTCGCCATCACGCCTGAGTTAAAGAAGGTTTAAAGGTTTGATTAATAGCTGCTGTCACATTTTAATACTCGACATTTTCTCACTTTTTTTTTTTAATAAATAAGGAGCATGATGATTACAGGAGGTAATTACTGCTTTTGTTATAAAGTGTCTGATTAGGCGCACAGGCACTTTTCCTCAAGTAAAATATAAATAAACAACCAACCCGGTGGACACAATAAATTCTCATAACGATGCAGTAAGGCAGACTTTGAAAACAATTAAGGTTTTGCTCAGTCGCAGCAACATTTTAGATTAATAAGCGTTAACAGAAAGAAAGAAGCTCCTCCACCCTCCCCAAAGCCCGTTTCTACAGGTTTGCGGGGGAAGGCATAAAACCGACGGTAGGAGCTGGAGCGAAGGACATGAAGAGGATGTCACCTTTCAACCTGGGCTCACCCTAAAATGAAAAAACAAACAAAACCCAAAAACCAAAAGGAAAGGAAAAATCTGAAAAACCACCGCTCCGCGCCTCGGGCTTGGTGTGTGATTTTGCACAGGATGAATGGGTGGGGTGCTTGCATGGTATAAGGGTGTTCTTGCGCTGCCTCCCGAGCGCCGGTTCGCCTTCCCTCGGGCGGGCGGTGGCGGCGCCGCGGCCCTGGGGGGCAGGAGCGCCGCACTCGCTCTCCCTGAAAGGTCACACGGTGCTCTGCCTCACTTTGTCTTCCCCGTGCCCTTTCCTGGCAAAAATGGAGACATCACATCCTTGCCCACCCCCGGCTCAGTATTTATGAAGGTTTTCTGACAAATAGGCAGGCTGGCCATGCATGGGTGACTGCCTTCATTCTGCACTTGGTTTGTTTACATAGGACCAGCACCATTTCCACGGATTAAAAAAATCACAGTGAGAAGGAGACATTTATAATCTGCCAATGAGGCCACAGGCAGTTAAAAAATGTGTGCGTGTGTATGCTATGAGAAAGAAAAAGAAATGTTCATGTCCAGGGAGCTGACCTTCTTCTTAGAGGGTAACTCAAGGGGTATAAATATAAATATAGGTTGCATATAATGTGTTATGCGCAAGTACAAAGTATGCATTTAATAATTATCTGTTATACCCAGTTATTGTGTACAAATGCATAGCATTAGTTTGCATCTTACGCAGTTCTTTCACCCGAAGCCCCACCGAGCTTCCAGAAGCAGCTATGTAATCTTCTGGCTACACACAAAGCGATGTGTACACACCACCACACACAGGGGCTTCGCTTTAAAGCCAGCTTGGATGGCGGCGAAGGCGCCCACACGTGCTCATGTGCATACACGCGGGAGGGAAGAAGGGAGGGCGAGCATCCCTCGAAACGCATAGCCCGTTCTCCACGGCGGGGTGGGGGCACACAGACCGATGCCTGGCGGGGAGGGCCCCGAGCTCGCCCCGTCGTGCGGCTCCCACGGTCCGTGCCCTCAGCGAGGCGGTGCCGCCGCAGGGGCACTCTGTGGACACGGCCGGATGGCGCCGGGCTCACCCTTCTGCTCATCTTTTACCCGGAAGCGTTACCTTAAAAAGGAAAAAAAAAAAAAAAAAAAGAAAAAGAGGTGGGGAGAAGGGAAGAGAGAAATTAAATGGTGTAGGAGCTGTAGGTATTTTTCAAAGAAAGAGCGTGCATTTTATGATCCCTCTCCCTCCATCTGCAGGAAGAGTGAAGGTGCAGGGGAAGAAGCTATAACTGGAAATGTTGCCCTTTATCTTACCAGCTCAGGACACTTGGATGCTGATGCTGCTTCTCCGGCTGCTGCTGGGGTTTTTATGCCACATGTCACCCACCTCGGGCAGCTGGAGCAGGAGAAGGAAATTCCCTACAAAATAGTAATTGTGAAATGTATATTGGCTTTCGCAAAACGAGAACACTGAAATTTGCCTAACTACTGCATAAGCTACATCCCGAAAGGATGTTTGCCTCACTGCCACTAAATTAGGCCTTAACACGGGAAATATGTAGTTAATATATTCCAGGCATCAATTGTATTTTATAGTTTGTAGGCAATAAATGGGCACAAGCAGAATATGTAGTTTCTTCTGATGAGATAAGACATCCTGTAACTCAAGTAATTAAAGGATGTGTAGATAGATTTGTGAAAACATAGAAAAACAGACATATGGACTCAAGGACGAGTAAAATTGAGAACACAAGTAAGAAGATAAGGAGTGATTTGTTAGCATGAGAACAGCATTTTGGGGGTCAAAGATTATTTGACATGAAAGATACGAGAAGAACAAAGGAAAACCAGGAGTTTAATGGGAAAATATTGAAAAGTGTGACTGGAGGAAAACGACAGGGGGAAAAGTGTGGCCAGAGGAAGACTACTGACTTCATTCCTTGCAGATCCCCGAAGGCCCCTCCGAACCACAAGAGACGCGTGCAAGGGGGGGGTGGTCTGGGGTGGAGTTATGTTAATAGATACCTGAAATATTAAAATAACCCCTTTGAAATGCCACAAACACAGTGTATAAAAAGGCGAGTTTGGGTATAACTGGCGCGCCTCTGGTTTTGACCATGCGCCCAGCGCTGTTTGCCTTTGTTCTATAATAAACTTGTAAAATTCAGGAAATTCAGCGTGAGTGCATTTCTCACAAATTGGTGACCCCGACATGATCACCTTGTCTGCAGGGGCTCCGGAGGACCACGAACGAGGGGCGCCCCGTTGATTTCAGCGGCTCGGGAGAGGACCCTTGGAAGCCCCTCAGAATACAGGTGAAATTTTTCAGCCATATTATAGGGTAAAGGCAAGGACGGAGCTCCCTATCACCGCGGTTGCCCATAATTCTTGTGCACGAAGACCCGAGTAAGAAAAGGACTGTAAGTATTATTCGGGCGGGCGGGATTGAGGTCAGTGAGTGTGTGACTGAGACGTGGGCTGGATGGTCTCCGGACCTACGAAGTGAGAGCGGAGCCCTTATAACCGCGTTTCCAATCTCCCGTGAGGGACTTGGCCAGTGAAGGGGCGAAGCGAGTGGACTGGAGAGAGTGGACCTTGGGAACATGGGACAGGGGTCGAGTAAACAGACAGGTCCCGGGAAGGAAGGGAGCAAAAAGGTACCTACGGATATACCCCCAGACAGTCCTCTGGGGACTAAATTATCTAACTGGGATAATAGTCCCTATACTAAGGGGAAAGACAAAATAAAAATGATACATTACTGTATGATCAAGTGGACTAAAGAGAAGATTAGACCCGATAATTTGTTTTAGCCCCTATATGGGTCCTTTGAGGGGTGGATATGCCAGGCTTTAAACGTTTATGTAAATAGTGAGCCCCTCGATCCAGAAGAAAGTGAATATGCCTCATGCTGGAAAGGGGAAATATGGCCAACCGGGGTTAATATACTAAAACTTAAAGAACAACAGGAGGCAGACCACTCTAAATGATGGGACCCATTAGACCATTTACCTCCTCCATATAATCCAGTCCCAGGGGCATCTTCACAGGAGGGAGAAGAGGCAGATGATGCCTCCCCAGAGAATATGGGGGCAAGTGATGAGGGAAGATCCCGGGGTGGGAGGGGAAGAAGGGTCCCCCACACTACACCTACGCAAGCCAGGAGACAAACTGCCAACATAATGGTAATAGGTGAGGTTAGTGATTCGGAAGAGGGACCCCCTAAAAAGGATGTGACCCTATTTCCATTACAGGAAGTTCCTTTGGGGGGGGCGCAAGGGGGTATTGGATTTGTCAATGTCCCACTAACCTCCATGGAAGTGCAAAATTTTAAGAAAGAGATGAAAGGTCTCTTAGACGACCCCCTGGGTTTGGCGGAACAATTTGACCAATTTTTAGGTCCAAATATATACACCTGGGAAGAAATGCAGTCTATTATGGGAATTTTATTTTCTTTAGAAGAAAGACAGATGATCCGAGTAGCAGGAATAAAAATATGGGAAAGGGAGAACCAGCAGGGACCCTCAGGGGAACAAAAGATGCCGATAGCCGCCCCTAATTGGAACCATAACGAGGGGGTTGGAAGACAGCACCTGAATGATTATCGAAACCTAATAATTAAGGGTATTAAAGAAGCAGCGCCTAGGGGACAGAATGTAAATAAAGCTTTTGATAGTCAGCAGGGAAAAGATGAAACGCCCACTGATTGGCTGGAAAGGCTCCAGAGGAATATGCAACAGTACTCAGGCATAGATCCGATGAGCCCTGCAGGACAAACCCTGCTAAGGGTAAATTTTGTGACACATGCGTGGCCAGATATCAGAAAGAAGCTAGAAAAGTTAGAGGATTGACAGGATCGAGGGCTGCAGGAGTTGCTGCGAGAGGCACAAAAGGTATACGTACAGAGGGATGCTAAAAAGGCAAAGGCAAAGGCTAAGATTATGGTAGCGACTATGCGAGAGTCTAATTCTGTGGGACGTCCTGAGGGTGCTAAGAAAAACAAGAACCAGGGACCGAGTGCCCTGAGACCAGGCCGAGTTGGGCCACCCGGCTCACAACCCCGACGAGCAAGCAGACAGAAGGGGCCAAATAGGGAGCTTGAGTGCTTTTATTGCAGAAAATCAGGACATTTTAAATGAGAATGTCCTAAAATGCCAAGAGATCTGAGGACCTTTGCGGAGGAACAACAGGACTAGGGGTGTCAGGGGCTCTTCTTCCTGGGGAATGAACATCAGTTTGAGCCCTTGATAAAATTAAAGGTAGGACCCCAGGAGGAAACGTTAGAATTTCTAGTGGACACAGGGGCAGAGCGCACCTGTGTTACCCGAATCCCAAAAGGGTGCAAAGAAAGTAGCGAAACTATAAAAGTATTGGGGGCAAAAGGGGAGGGATTTAAGACACCAGTAATTGTCATGGTCGAGACGGACAAACGACAAGTACGCATTCTTATAGTACAAGCAAAGAAGGTTTTTTTATTACTACAAGCCAGCAAATTTATACCCATTATACTTGTTACCTTGTACATATGTCTGTCCCTTATTGGTCAGAAAGTTGTCAGAAGTTGTTTTTCTCACCCCTCATTGGGTGACTTTTTCAGGTTCCTTATCACAACTGCAAATGGTCAACACATTCCTTAAACTTAGTTTCCCAGGCATGCTTCTCATTCTTTCTTGTTCTCTCACGGGAAGACTGCAATCTTGTCAAGGTCAATATCCTCCCCAGGCCCCTCGGTCCAGCCGAGGTCCTCTACAATTCCCCCTTTTTGTTTTTGCGCCAAATATGCCATGTGAATTGTCCGCTGCAGGGCCCTTTGCAGCAAGGACAGCACACATGGGAGGATGCTCAATGCAATGATAATAATTGCCAATATTAATAATCCTGTTTTCAATACTCCTTTTAACCACCCTCCAATCCCCCATTGAGAGAACAAGCCATCCAACCCAAAAAAAACCCCCAACATCTTCTGTCAGCTTCTGCACCTCCTTTCGCAGTTGTTGGATACTCTGGGACACTGACACCGAATGATCTGATAGGTTCATACAACACATACCATTAAGGTTTTCACAACTGTGGCCATGGGCCAACAATAGAAAATCAATAGCTGCTCTGTTTTATAGTGTAGCATGGCATATAGAATCTATATCTAGCAATAATCCAGAAAGAGCTTGTGATGTAGCATTGCTTCGCGTGCTTAGCCAGCGTCCCTCTTGGCTTGTAGCATTTGCAGGCATTACCCATACATTCATCTTGGGCTGCGATGGTACCCATATTGCAACCACTACTCTGAGGAGACTGCAGCAGGCGATGACACTTCTAAGTAGGGTTTTACCAGTCGTGCTGGCACCCATCGCGGTCCAGTATCTGTGGAGACACAAGCATAACCTCGACCCCAGGTTAATAAGTCACAAGGTGCAGACCATTGACCCGTCTGCAGGTCCCGTATCTGAACCTTAACCCCAGGGGTCAAACCCGATATACTTGTCAATGACCCAAAATGATGCAGCATTGGTGGTTGTTGAACATCATCAGTAACCTGCAAAAAATTTAATACATACGTGGCCTTGTTAAGTCGAGCCTCCGGCCCCTCACCCATCATTCCCCCTTTTTGTTTTTGAAGCATATGCTTTAGAGTTCCATGGGTGCGCTCTACAGTGCCTTGTCCTGTGGGAGAATGAGGGATACCGGTGACATGGGTAATTCCCCAAAGCTGCAAAAAGGTAGTCACCTTGGTAGAAAGATAGGCTGGACCGTTGTCAGTCTTAATCTGCTGAGGTACACCAGCCACAGAAAACGCTTGTTGCCAGTGTCGAATAACATCCCTGGCGGCTTCACCTGTATGAGCGGTGGCAATAACAACAGAAGAAAAAGTATCAATAGACACATGCACATATTTCAACCGCCCAAACTCAGGAATATGTGTCACGTCAGTCTGCCAGATTTGCAAGGCTCGAAGGCCTCTACAGTTGGTTCCATAATAATGAGGTACATGGTGGCCCTGACAGTCAGGGCACGCGGCGACGATGGCACGAGCCTCAGAGTTCGACAATCGAAATTGCCGCTTTAAGGCTCGATGTCCTTGGTGAAAAAAACAATGAGCTTCGATCGCCTGTTGTCTCACATTTGGTACTGGACCTATTGCCACCCCCGATACGAGAGCATCTGCACGAGCATTCCCTTCCACAATAAAACCAGGCAAGCTTGTGTGGCTTTTAATATGCATGACATAATATGGGGAGCGGTGTTCCTGAATCTCCATCCATAACAGCTTCAACACCCCAAATAACTTTTCATTTCCCACCTGACCAAGCACAGCCTTATCCAATCTTTGAACCAAACCCACCACATAAGCTGAATCGGTGACAACATTTACAGGATCTGGAAAATGTTGAAACACCATCACCATTGCTCAAAGTTCTACAACTTGAGGGGAGCCTTCTTGCTGTTCTATCTTCTGTTGCCATTGCTGGCCATCATGCCACACAATGGCTGCTTTTCCTGTTTTTCCTGAACCGTCAGTGAACACCGTGGGACCAATCACCGGCTCTGATTGACTTGGTTGCTTTTGTGCAAAGCGTATTTGAGTTCCCATTTTAATTAACGGATGAGAGGGAAGATGATACCCAATTTGCCCAGTATAATTTGCCAAGGCTGCTTGCAATGCAGAGCTATTAGCAAGCCACCATTCAAAATAATCGGTTTTAACAGGCACAGTGATACATTCCGGGTCCCTGGCTATCAATTCCATACATCGAACTCGGGTCTTTATGATAATTTGGGCTAAAAGCTCAAAAAGACCTGGGGCGGTTTTGTTTGGTCTGAACGGTAAGAAGGCCCATTCTAACACATGCAATGGATCCGGCCAATCAGAATTCCATTGTGCGATCATGGCAAAAGGTACCAATTTGTCTATTAATACAAAAACCTGAATTGAAACTGTCAGATCAATTCTCCACACATGTCTATGCACAATTGCTTGCTCTACTTCTGTAATTACTTGTTTTGCCTCAGGGGTTAATGCCCGTGGTGCAGCAATATCTGTATCACCCTTCAATAAATCCAAAAGTGGCTGTAATTTCGATGATGGCAACCCTAAATAGGGTCGAACCCAATTGATCACTCCGGCCAATTTTTGTACATCATTTAAAGTTTTTATCTCCAATTGTAACTGAATGGGTTATGGTGCGACCGTCTGATTTAATATTTTCATCCCCAAATACAGCCATGGCTGTTGATGCTGTACCTTTTTAGGTGCAATAACTAGGCCTAATTGCTGTAGTGAATCACGTGCTGTGACTTCCATTTCGCTTAACATCTGTTGAGATGGAGCGGCTAACAAAATGTCATCCATATAATGATAACAATAACATGTTGGGAATGCAGCACGAACTGGACTTAAGGCCTTTGCCACAAACCACTGACAAATGGTGGGAGAATTTTTCATTCCCTGAGGCAAAACTTTCCAATGATACCTTTTCGCCAGCTCACTGTTGTTCACTGAGGGTACAGTGAAAGCAAACTTCTCCATATCAGGTGCGGCTAAAGAGATGGTGAAAAAACAATCTTTCAAGTCCATTACAATAATTTCCCATTGCATTGGAATCATAGTTGGAGAAGGTAACCCTGGCTGCAATGCCCCCATGGCTGCTATTACCTCATTAATCTTTCGTAAATCATGCAATAGCCTCCATTTTCCAGATTTCTTTTTGATCACAAACACTGGTGTGTTCCATGGGCTATGAGAGGCTTCAATATGTCCTGCGGCCAATTGTTCTGCAACTAAAGATTTCAAGGCGAGGAGTTTTTCTTGATTGAGGGGCCACTGATCCACCCACACTGGTTTATCTGTTAACCAGGTCAGTGCCAGTGTCGGGCGCTCCACGCCCTGCAGCACAGTGGCCCCTATGAAAAATCCGTGGTAAGACGCACCTTCCATTGATCCAACACATCTCGACCCCATAAATTAAGCGGCAAAGTGGTGACATATGGCCTCACAGTGGCTTTCTGTCCCTCTGGGTTGCTTGTTAGCACAGGTTTTGCTGCAATAAAACTATTTGAAACTCCACCTACACCCAACACTCCTTCCGCATTTACAACCAATGGCCACGAGGAGGGCCAGTTACACTGTGCTATGATGGTCATATCAGCCCCAGAGTCCAGCAAACCTATCAACTTTATCTGTGATGGGGATGCATTTGCCATAGTGAGGGTACAGGTCATTTCTGGCCTGCTTTCCGTAATGCGTTGCAACCAAAAGACCTGCGGCTTTCCAGTGGACCCAAAACCTTGAGTACCACGAATTACCTGTTCTGTCGCAGGCACACAGCTCATAAATGGTACGAGTTGAGCAATTCGTGTGCCTCCTTTTATAGTGACTGGAGGGGTTGCAGTAGATACCATTGCACATATTTGCCCGTGATAATCAGCATCAATAACTCCCACATGCACCATTAACCCTTGCAAAGTACTACTTGATCGTCCTATTAGTAAGGCACTTAATCCTTTACCAATCGGTCCCCAGGCTTCCAGGGGCACTTTATGCAGTCCTTGGGTAGATAAAGTTACTGTGTGGGCAGTGCATACATCCATCCCGGCTGCTCCTTGGGTTTGTCCCCGTAACTTGTCACTTGTGGTGTCTGCGCTGGCTGTTGTACCAGAAAGGGGTCGCTGGAGTGGTAGGGCATTTGTGTCTGCACGCGCCCCTTCACGCTCTTTCTGCCGTTTCCCGACTGGAGGGGTTGACCGTTAGCATGAAATTTAGATTTACATTGCTTTGCAAAGTGTCCCAGCTTTCCGCACTTGAGACATGTAGCTGCTCCCACGGCCACCTGCCCGGCTCCTCCTTTTCTATTTTTAGCGGGACAGTTAGCCTTGACATGTCCAGTCTGCCCGCAGCAGTAACATTTCTGATTAGACATACGCATTGCAGACATAGCTGTAGCTAATGCAGACATTTTGTGTTCAACAGAGCCCACCTTTCCACAAGCCGTAATCATCGCTTCTAGGGTTGGGTCCCCAGGGAGCGTCTCAATCACCTTTTGACAATCTGTGTTAGCATTGTCACGGGCTAACTGTTTTACCAGCATTTCTCGTATATGTGCATCAAATACCTGCCGCTCTGTAGCCCCCATCAATTTCTCTACAAACGACAGAAACAGCTCTTTAGCCCCCTGTTTAATCATGGTATATCTTGCCTTAGGCTCTGCCAGCTCCACCGTTCGGAGCAAAGCTTCTACACCAATAGTCTTTACTTGCTCCAATACAAGCGGATGCCATTGAGCCTGATGTTGAGGATTATTAAATTGACCAGTCCCAGTCAGAACATCAGCTCCGTTACCATAACGTGGATCGGTTTGTGAAAGCTGTAAATTGTGTACTGCTTGCGCCTCTGCTCTCTGAGTCCAGATACT
Organism: Harpia harpyja; assembly: GCF_026419915.1. NCBI lineage: Eukaryota > Metazoa > Chordata > Aves > Accipitriformes > Accipitridae > Harpia > Harpia harpyja. Next base: position 16,868,613 of record NC_068968.1, on the reverse strand, counting down.
ACGAAAAACGTCGCATTGCACAGGTTGGAAAATAATTTGAGCAATTTGAGCAACATCATAAGGTGTCATTTCTTCCATAGTTAATAGGTGTATTAATTGCATAACTGCGGGGGAGTTGGGACCATATTGCGCAGTTGCCTTTTGTAAATCCTGTATAACTGTCCACGAATATGGTCTATGTTCATCCATAATTCCTTGTCCTGGATCACCCCGTACCATCGGGAAAGCCATCGCCCCAGTCCCCCTTAAATTTGTTTCACCGGAGTTGCCTGCTGTTACAGGAACGTTAATTTGCTCGGATAGGTCCCAATTTCCTTCTTGCAGAGCTCGAGCTTTCATCTGCTGCCAGAATTTAAGGGGGTTGTGGGGACTGACAGTAATTCGAGCCGGCGGAAGGACCCAGGGCTGTCCTCGGCAACGCGAGCCTCCCTGTAATTGTCCCTCTTTCGGTGTTCCCGCAGACCCCCCAGGTTCAGGATCCCCCATATTATTGTCCATGGGATCATCCCAACCCTCTGATGTTTCGGCTGGCAGAGGGGGGTACAGGCATGAGGTCCCCTGTTCCCCTCCCCGCGCCCGGGGGGGCTATTCATCCCTTCTCGATCCTCTGAATCAGGCGGCAAGGGGGGGGCGGACGGGTTAACCGGCGCCTCTGCCGTTTCAGCGGGGCATACGTCACTACCAGGAAGCAAGTCCTGGGGCCGCTTATATGTTCTATCTTTAATAGTCCGAGGATGTCCTGAGGGCTGCTCATCATCAGAGTCATCAACGAAAGGGTTCTTTTGTCGGCCCCGTGGCTTTGGCCGCCCTGCACGCTTGCCAGAGGACTGGGCAACAGACCCCACGTCCTCTGTGGGAGAGGACTGCCCTCCCCCCACGATAGGGACTCTGGCTCCTTCATCCTATCCCTTTGTTCTCTAATGTCTTTGACGGTTTCAAGGAGCTGGCGCCACGTCGTCAGGAGGCTGGCTGCCTCCTTAGACCCTCGGGACGCACTGTCAAACAGCTTGTCCCCGAGTCCTTGCCACACAGGCACACTAAATGCAGTCACTGTATCTGCTTTATATCCGTGTTGCTTGCCCCATAAGAGCATTTTCTGCAACATCAACTCTTCTACTTTAAGTCCTCTCTTTTGCAATATTACTTTCCACATATTTACAATTCCGGCGTCCTCTTTACTGAGGGTCCCGCCCATGTTCCCGGCAGCTCACCTGTTTATCTCCAGGTGTCAAGTATCGGTCCGGACTAGCAGCTCTTCCCGCCACTCTCAAGCTATGCCGGGCTCTGTCTCCACTGCTCTCCTCACAGTCACAAGCATTATTTACAGCATCACGTCGGGGTCACCAATTGTCGCGGTCGAGACGGACAAACGACAAGTACGCATTCTTATAGTACAAGCAAAGAAGGTTTTTTTATTACTACAAGCCAGCAAATTTATACCCATTATACTTGTTACCTTGTACATATGTCTGTCCCTTATTGGTCAGAAAGTTGTCAGAAGTTGTTTTTCTCACCCCTCATTGGGTGACTTTTTCAGGTTCCTTATCACAACTGCAAATGGTCAACACATTCCTTAAACTTAGTTTCCCAGGCATGCTTCTCCATGCTCCCTCAACCGCTCCTCATAAGACTTGTGCTCCAGGCCCCTCACCAGCTTTGTTGCCCTTCTCTGGACACGTTCCAGCAACTCAATGTCTTTCCTGTAGTGAGGGGCCCAAAACTGAACACAGTACTCAAGGTGCAGCCTCACCAGTGCTGAGTACAGGGGAACAATCACTTCCCTGCTCCTGCTGGCCACACTTTTTCTGATGCAGGCCAGGATGCCATTGGCCTTCCTGGCCACCTGGGCACACTGCTGGCTCATATTCAGCCAGCTGTCAACCAGCACCCCCAGGTCTTTTTCTGCCAGGCAGCTTTCCAGCCACTCTTCCCCAAGCCTGTAGCGCTGCATGGGGTTGTTGTGACCCAAGCGCAGGACCCAGCACTTGGCCTTGTTGAACCTCATACAATTGGCCTCAGCCCATCGATCCAGCCTGTCCAGATCCCTCTCTAGAGCCTTCCTACCCTTGAGCAGATCAACACTCCCTCCCAACTTGGTGTCATCCACAAACTTACTGAGGGTGCACTCAATCCCCTCGTCCAGATCATTGATAAAGATATTGAAGAGAACTGGCCCCAAAACTGAGCCCTGGGGAACACCACTTGTGACCGGCCACCAATTGGATTTAACTCCATTCACCACAACTCTCTGGGCTCATCCATCCAGCCAGTTTTTTACCCAGCGGAGAGTACACTTGTCTAAGCCATGAGCCGCCAGCTTCTCAAGGAGTATGCTGTGAGAGACAGTGTCAAAGGCCTTACTAAAGTCCAGGTAGACAACATCCACAGCCTTCCCCTCATCCACTAGGTGGGTCACCTGGTCATAGAAGGAGATCAGGTTGGTCAAGCAGGACCTGCCTTTCATGAACCTATGCTGGCTGGGCCTGATCCCCTGGTTGTCCTGCACATGCCATGTGAGCACACTCAAGATGAACTGCTCCATAATCTTCCCCAGTACCGAGGTCGGGCTGACAGGCCTGTAGTTCCCTGGATCCTCCCTCTGACCCTTCTTGTAAATGGGAGTCACATTGGCAAGCCTCCAGTTGTCTGGGACCTCCCCTGTTGACCAGGATTGCTGATAAATGATGGAGAGTGGCTTGGCAAGCTCCTCCACCAGCTCCCTCAGTACACTCAGATAGATCCCATCTGGTCCCGTAGACTTGTGTGAGTGTCCAGGTGGCATAGCAGGTCATTAACTGCTTCCTCCTGGATTATGGGGGGTATATTCTGCTCTCTGTCCCTGTCTTCCAGCTCAGGGGGCTGAGTACCCTGAGGATAACTGGTCTCACTATTAAAGACTGAGGCAAAAAAGGCATTAAGTACCTCAGCCTTTTCTTCATCTCTGGTGGCAATGTTCCCTTCTGTATCCATTAAAGGATAGATATTCTCCTTGGCTTTCTTTTTATTGTTAACATATTTGTAAAAACATTTTTTGTTGTCTCTTATAACAGTGGCCAGATTGAGTTCTAGCTGAGCTTTTGCCTTTCTAATTTCCTCTCTGCATGACTGTTATGGGTTTCTGTGGCGCGTTTTTTTTTTTTTTGGTAGCGGGGGACGGGCCGCAGGGGTAGCTCCTATCAGAAGCTGCTAGAAGCTCCCCCGGCTCCAAGTCAGACCCGCCTCTGGCCAAGGCCGACCCAGTCAGTGACAGTGGTAGTGCCTCTGGGATAACAGATTTAAGAAGGGGAACCTGCAGTGAGTAGGGTGGGATTGGAATGTGAGAGGAACACCTATGCAGATACCGAGGTCAGTGAAGGAGGGGGAGGAGGGGTGCCGGAGGAGGTTGATGCCCCTGCAGCCCATGGTGAGACAGCAGCCTGTCCCCCTGCAGCCCATGGAGGTGAATGGTGGAGCAGAGGCCCCCAAAGATGGCCGTGACTCCATGGGAAAGCCCACGCTGGAGCGGTTGGTGACTGAATATTGGCCTGCGGAAAGGACCCATGCCAGGGAAGTTTGTGAGGAACTGCAGCCCGCGGAAAGGACTCACGTTGGAGAAGTTCATGGAGGACTGTCTCCTGTGGGAGGGACCCCATGCTGGAGCAGGGGAAGAGTGAGGAGTGCTCCCCCTGAGGAGGAAGGAGCAGTAGGGATAATGTATGGTGAACTGACTGCAACCCCCAGCCCCCGTCCCCCTGTGCCAGCTGGGGGGAGGAGGTAGAGAAAACTGGGAGTGGAGTTGAGCCAGGAAGGAGGGAGGGGTGGGGGGAAGGTGTTCTAAGGTTGGGTTTAATTCTCATTATCCTTGTTTTGATTTGACTTATAGTAAATTAAAGTGATTTTGTTTCTTCCCCAAGTTGAGCCTCTTTTGCCTGTGACCATAAGTGGTGAGTGATCCCTCCCTGTCCTTGTCTCGACCCATGAGCTTTTGGTTATATTTTCTCCTCCCCATCCCACCGGGGAGGGAGGAGTGAGCGAATGGCTTCGTGGTGCTTTGTTACCGGCTGGGCTTAAACCACGACACTGAGTCAGACAACGGGACTCATTTCCGAAACAACCTCATAGACACCTGGGCCAAAGAGCATGGCATTGAGTGGGTGTATCACATCCCCTATCATGCACCAGCCTCTGGGAAAATTGAACGATATAATGGACTGAACAAAAGACTACATTGAGAGCACTGGGGGGTGGAACCTTCAAACATTGGGATACACATTTAGCAAAAGCCACCTGGTTAGTCAACACCAGAGGATCTGCCAATCAGGGTGGCCCTGCCCAATCAGAACTTTTACATACTGTAGAAGGGGATAAAGTCCCTGTAGTGCACATAAAAAATATGCTAGGGAAGACAGTCTGGGTTACTCCTGCCTCAGGCAAAGGCAAACCCATTCATGGGATCGCTTTTACTCAAGGACCTGGGTGCACTTGGTGGGTGATGGGGAAGTCCGATGTGTGCCTCAAGGGGATTTGATTTTAGGTGAGAATAGCCAATGAATTAAATTGTATGATATTAGTTGCTATATAACCCTGCTACTGTATGTTATCATTACTATAATTGTTATATGCTATAGCAATGGTATTAGAGTAAGAATCGCTTAGATCAAGCAAGAATGAACTGTGATAAAACTGAGCGAAGCACAGTAGTGATGGAACCAGAACTAATTTCAGCATGGAACAATCCAACATTACACACCATCCTCCTGCTGCGCCCAATGTCACCTGCCCACTGCACCGCACTGAAGCCCAATCCTGCTCTGCCGACTGAGCGGACTTTGCACCATCCCTCCTGCCCAGAAAGACTGGTATGACAGATGGAGCCCAGAGTCATAGACTAAATGAACTCAATGGACATTTTATAGGGATGACCCATACAGTAAGGGAATGATATCTCTGTGTGTACATATATATATATCAAAGGATAGGAAAGGTGATGCTGATTAATTGGGATGTACTGGAAAGTATGGGACCTGAGCATGACGTAAATGGTATAGAATAAGGGGTGGATATTGTCCTGGTTTCAGCTGGGATAGAGTTAATTTTCTTTCTAGTAGCTGGTATAGTGCTATGTTTTGGGTTCAGCATGAGAAGAATGTTGATAACACACTGATGTTTTCAGTTGTTGCTAAGTAGTGTTTAGACTAAGTCAAGGATTTTTCAGCTTCTCATGCCCAGCCAGCAAGAAGGCTGGAGGGGCACAAGAAGTTGGCACAGGACACAGCCAGGGCAGCTGACCCAAAGTGGCCAAAGGAATATTCCATACCACATAACATCATGCTCAGTATATGAACTGGGGGGAGTTCGCCAGGGGGCGGATTGCTGCTTGGGAACTAACTGGGCATCAATCAGCAAGTGGTGAGCAATTGCATTGTGCATCACTTGGTTTGTGTATTCTAATTATTTTATTATTATTATTGTCATTTTATTATTGTTATTATTATCATTTTTAGTTTCTTCCTTTCTGTTCTATTAAACCATTCTTAACTCACGAGTTTTACCTTTTTCCTTCCGATTCCCTCCCCCATCCCACTGGGTAGGGGGGAAGTGAGTGAACGGCTGCGTGGTGCTTAGTTGCTGGCTGGGGTTAAACCACGACAGTAGTCCAATCATTAAAAAACGTTTTCACATTTTAGTTTCACTGGTTACAGACCTAATGCCCCTCTCTTGGGTCACATAATGAGAGTTAGAGGCATATTTCTTACCACAGTGTTTAGAGACCATTTTCTGGAAGTTAATTAATGCTCCATGCTTACCTAGAGTCAAAGGAATTTCGGTCTTCTTTTTACTTAAAGATTTTTTATTTTTTGTTAATGAAGGAATCCTTTTTCAGGGAGAAGTTATATCATTGATATTTTATGTTTTATTGTTTCTTCTAGCAGTGTTTCAGTTTTCTTTAGAATCCAAAGAAGCTTCTTTATGATGTAAAATATTTGGAATTACATTTCTGACTCTCTGGTTCTTCTAATCCTTTAAATCAAAATAACAATATTTTTTTGTGGTTGTTTTGGAAAATCACTTATATTTCAGCAGTAGCAGGCCAGTTGATGTAAAAAGAAAGGAGGAAAAAAGGAAAAATCTGCATAGCGACGGAAAGAGTCTGAATTAGTTGAATTTGAGAATAGATTAGAGCTGGATAAGACTGTATGTGATTCTTTATATAAAACCCAAGTGACATCACCAGGATCTGGGAGGAGGATAGTCTATAACTTTAGTTGAGTTGTTTTTATTTAAATCATATAGATTTGTTTTCACCTCAGAGTAATAATAGTTGCTATCTTTTTGCATTTGCCTTTTGGGGATGGGAAAAAAAAAGCAATACTAAGGCATAGTAATAGACTGTAGAGGCAGTTGAGAGCAGAGGTTGCTTCCACATGCTTAATACCTCTTTTGGTCTGCTTGTTTAGGAGAAAATGCTCACAAAGTGTCCTAGTTTCAGCTGGGATAGAGTTAATTGTCTTCCTAGTAGCTGGTATGGTGCTATGTTTTGAGTTCAGTATGTGAAGAATGTTGATAACACTGATGTTTTCAGTTCTTGCTCAGTAGTGTTTAGACTAATGTCAAGGATTTTTCAGCTTCTCATGCCCAGCCAGCGAGAAAGCTGGAGGGGCACAAGAAGTTGGCACAGGACACAGCCAGGGCAGCTGACCCAAACTGGCCAACGGTGTATTCCATACCATGTGATGTCCCATCTAGTTTAGGAACTGGGAAGTGGGGGCGGGGAATCGCCGCTCAGGGACTGGCTGGGTGTCAGTCGGCGGGTGGTGAGCAATTGCACTGCGCATCATTTGTACATTCCAATCCTTTTATTATTGCTGTTGTCATTTTATTAGTGTTATCATTATCATTATTAGTTTCTTCTTTTCTGTTCTATTAAACCGTTCTTATCTCAACCCGTGGGTTTTGCTTCTTTTTCCCGATTTTCTCCCCCATCCCACTGGGTGGGGGGGAGTGAGTGAGCGGCTGCGTGGTGTTTAGTTGCTGGCTGGGGTTAAACCACGACACAAAGCAAAAATTAGTGGGCTAGAGTAACCTATAGCATTGGAGTGAAAAAGACACATGGAAAGACCTTGAATGGCCTTCAACAGGACAGGGGAGTAGCAGGAACTCTAAGTGCCAAAATTTGAGAAAGGCAGCGTCTCCTGGCCCAGAGAAAGTCCTGAACTCAGCAGGGTCTGGGAGCTCCTGCTTTTTTGGAAGTAGGGTGGTCTCAATCCGGTGATAAGCACCACCTTTCCTCTTGGCAAGGTACTGTCAGAGTGTCTCACTGAGTTTCTATCAGCATGCTTAATCTCTCATTTGGGAAAGAAAAATACAGTCTGGCAGACCACCCTTAACTTTTGTCAATTTCTTAACTAGAGAATTCAGTCCTTCAGTGCCTTTTTATAAAGATGAGGCTATAACCATCACCTTCTTCAGATATGACTGATCAGAGAAGCAGTCATTCTCCAAGGCATTTTGATAACCCTACTCTCCTTTCAGGTAACTGACATCACCTGAGTTGATGTCATGTGGTCCAACCTGAGGGGGGTTGGACCACATGACCTCCAGAGGTCCCTTTCAACCTCAACCATTGGGTTGTGTGATTCTGTGGTTATGAAAATGGTAACAATTGTGGCAGCACACCCTTGCTGAGAGATGCGGATGTGCGAATCGGGGGCCCTGAGCGCTGATCTAGATCTCGACAATAGCGTATGTCCTGGTTTCAGCTGGGATAGAGTTAATTTTATTTCTAGTAGCTGGTATAGTGTTATGTTTTGGGTTCAGCATGAGAAGAATGTTGATAACACACTGATGTTTTCAGTTGTTGCTAAGTAATGTTTAGTCTAAAGTCAAGGATTTTTCAGCTTCTCATGCCCAGCCAGCAAGAAGGCTGGAGGGGCACAAGAAGTTGGGACAGGACACAGCCAGGGCACCTGACCCAAAGTGGCCAATGGGGTATTCCATACCATGTGACATCATGCCCAGTATATAAACTGGGGGGAGTTGGCCTGGGGGGATCGCAGCTCGGGAACTAACTGGCCATTGGTTGGGGAGTGGTGAGCAATTGCATTGTGCATCACTTGTTTTGTATATTCCAATCCTTTTATTATTACTATTGTCATTTTATTAGTGTTATTATTATCATTATTAGTTTCTTCCTTTCTGTCCTATTAAACTGTTCTTATCTCAACCCACAACTTTTACCTTTTTTTTGCCGATTCTCTCCCCCATCCTACTGGGTGGGGGGGGAGCAAGTGAGTGGCTGTGTGGTGCTTAGTTACCAGCTGGGGTTAAACCACGACAGCATATTTTATGCCTTTGGGAAAGTCATTTTGCACCTTAATCAGATTTAACTGTATCACAGTCATGGATATTTTTACAAGACCTGCCCCACTGCTCTGTTTTGTGGATTAATTAGCTAATATTTCTTCAGTGATTTGCATATGTAAATGCTATATAAATGCTAAATAGTTATTAAACTCTGCAACTTGCTGCTAGTGCTCACATCACCATGGTAAGCACCACTTTCTTTCCCAGTGGATAAAGGCTAATAGGCTTTGCCCAAGGATAGACCTTACCACCACTGCAAGGCAGCAACTGATAGTCTTCAGTGTTGTTTTCTGTAGTTTCTGAGGGGTTTGCATCAGATTATTCTTAAAGATGCAAATCCTGTCTAACACCAGCATTTTATCTAAAATTTACAGTAAACTTTTTTAGTCTGATCTCTGCTTTCCAAATAAGAAGGTTTTTCTTCCTGTATTATTATTTTCCAGCTCATCAATATAACAGAATATGTAAAATGATATACCATGTTTTGTGCTATTCTTTTTTTTAAACAATAATCATGGAATCCACTTTGTGCTATGTGTCAACATACTGTCCATTTGATGCCTGAACCATCTTCTTGGCTACAGGCTATCTGAAGTGATGCACACAGTTCCAACTTAACTTACCTGTTTTTTCCCTGTTGCTGTGAAAACAAGCAACTTAGAAGCAGCAGAGCTCTAAAACTTGCATCATTTAGAGGGGAAAGACCTGGGTGAAAACAAATGGTTTATGTTTTCAGCCAGAAATAAATAAGGCATGGACTATGGCTCTCTCATCTATGAGTGAGTTTTATTTAAAGAGTTAGAGCGAGCTCTAGTTTACAAGATATTCAGAACCGTATGTATGCATTAATTAAAGGAATGTGGAGGAGGAGGAGGGGATCTGAGAAAATAACAAAGCAGCAGTGTATGCATGCAATGATTTTTCATTCTGTTTCGCTTCATCTCTGCCCCTGCAACAGAGGATCTAATCAATCTGCCGGCTATTAAGTTTGTTAATTGATAATGCATACTAATTAGGCTGTTCACAGTTACTTAAGAGACTTTGCTAAGGTGATTGTAGGCACAAATCCAAATTAAATTTAAAGTATTCTGTGTGTGGTTAAAACCCATCAGACAGAATAGATGGATTTTATATTATAACAGAAGGCACAACATACCCATAAGTATTTCATGTATTGCACAGTTATCCATTGTTATATATTCTAAGTCTACCAAACAATTAAAAATATAAAAACAGCATCTAAAAACTGTAACTAAATAAGGTATGCGTATGAATATGTGGGAATAGTAGAGATGGAGGGAAACTGCAATTTGGTCTTAAAATAAATATTCATATTAATTTTCACACTTATGTCTAGGAACAATAGTATGTAGCTCTGCTGCAAGGGAGGAGCAAGCATAATAAGAACTCAGCCTAATCTAGCTTTATGAACACTTTGACAATAAGCCACATAAAAATGACATGCCTTTCTGCCCCCATCCAATAAGGCAATAAACCAGTAGTAGCAGAGTAGCATCAAAAGCATGTCAACTAGCTATTTGCAATATATAGATAGAGTCAGAGCTATTATTTATATAGTTGCTATATTATTACAAACCTAAGAGTTTCCTTTCCATTTTTAGTGGCTCTATCTGTGGTGCAGTTTGAGGTGCTCCTGACCTTAAGGAAGTAATTTCTTATATATTAATATTCTTGGTCTTTCTTCCCCCCCCCCTTCTTCATTTCTATTGTCGTGGTTTAACACCAGCCAGGAACTAAGCACCACACAGCCACTTGCTCACTCCCCCTCGGTGGGATGGGGGGAGAATCGGAAGGGTAAAAGTGAGAAAGAAACTCATGGGTTGAGATAAAAACAGTTTCATAATTTAAAAAAAAATTTTTAAAAATAGTGTAAGGAGAAGAGAGAAAAAAAAATAAAAAAGAGAGAGGAAAATAAAACCCAAGAAAGGCAAGTGATGCAAATGAAAACAATTGGTCACCACCAACCAACTGATGCCCAGCCAGTCCCCGAGCAGCGGCCCCCCCACCAACCTCCCTCCCATCTTTTATTGCTGAGCATGATGTCATATGGTATGGAATATCACTTTGGTCATTTGGGTCAGCTGTCCCAACTGTGTCCCCTCCCAACTTTTTGTGCACCTCCAACCTACTTGCTGGTGGGGCAGTGTGAGGAGCAGAAAAGGCCTTGACGCTGTGTAAGCACTGCTCAGCAATAACTAAAACACCCCTGTATTATTGTTGCCGAAATCCGGAATAAAACTCCTTAACAGCAATGAGAAGTTAAGAAGCAGGCACTCCTTTATTGCAGCGCTGGGCACACGGGGGATCGCTCCACCTATCGTGTGCACCTGTCTTGTCTAACGATACAGTTAAATACACACCTGTTATACATATTCATTAAGTTTCTGGGAAATGTTATACATAATCATCAACTTTCCAGTAAATCATTAGCATATGTATATGTCTCTTCACGCAGGCGCAGCAAAGGTCTCTGGTGGTCTTCAGAAGCCCTCTGGTGGTCTTTCATAGTCTTCCTCACTTGTCCGCTTCTTGACCTCCTTTAGCTGATTCTGCGCAGTATGATTCTCATCACTATCTATATTAGTTTGCATAAAAATGTATACTATGTTCTCTTTTGAAATCCAACCTTTTCAATGATTGGTCTTTCAGTTTGTTATCAAGATGGGAAAGGTAGGGAGTTTCCAAGAAGCGAATCTTCTTGGCTTCTTAAAAGAAAATATAAGCCAACGATAATCAGCTAAAAGTACAGTACTGCACATTCTTTAAGTTCTTTATCTACTATAGTCACACACCACAACTCTATATTCCTAATATTTCAGCTATAATCAGATTTGATTTCTTTTAAAATGTAACATTATCAACACTGTTTTCAGCATAAACCCAAAACATAGGCCCATACTAGCTACTATGAAGAAAATTAACTCTATCCCAGACAAAACCAGTACATCTATGCATCATATAAAATGAAAGTTCTTTGCAATATAAATTAGGAGTTGGCAGGTGCTAGTGATGGAGGTAGTGGGCATTTAATTAGTAAATGAATTATATTCTTATGGTGTGACCATTGGACCAAAAATCCAAGCTGTAGTGCTTTATTTTAACTATATGAAATGACCGGGTACAACAATTTAGTATGCAGAAAACTATTTTTAAGCACTTCATGTCTCACACCCTTGTTGAAGAAAATTCTTTGCGATGAGATATGTCATACTGAAGGAAAAATTATTCCAGTTAAGATTTTTTATTATCTGCATGTGGTCAACAGATACATTTGGTGTGACAGCATGTATGTACCAATAAAAAGGTTTTGGTACCTACAAAGTTGTATGACAGTAAGGGTGTATAGCGCATGTTACAATGAATTGTTTTGTATGTATAGGTTATGTATATATTATGTTGAGGATTATGGGAAAAATATTTATTATTTGTTTCATAGCAGCCAGTGGTTTGATTTTATGCATAGTACAAATCTGGAGAGATATAAGGACACTCATTTAAGTGGCTGAACAGTAACCCAGAGGCACTATGCACAAAGTAATGAAAAGATGATGTACACCAGGTTGCAGAAGAAACCTGGTGGACCTGTCTTTAATAAAAAAAAATCTATGAATAGGCTTTGTGACATGAGCAATGTAGCCTTCACACTGAGAGATATAAGCACAACTTGTAACAAACTTTCTTGAAGTTTTCTTCCTCTGAGGGTTCTGAAGGACCTGTAATACCTCCTATCCCTTTCAGTGCTTTGCTTAGTCTGTAATGAATACGTAAATAAGAGGCGATGAGCTTAAATGGAACTCAAAGTAGCAGGGAATTGTTGCCATGAAAGAGTGATTCTCACTAGAGTATTCTACATCTCAAGGAAGATACAAGGAAGATGATTATTTTACAAAATACTTTGATGGCAGAACTGTGGAAATTACCCTCAGAAAATTTGCAGATGACACCAAGCTGAGTGGTGCAGCTGACGTGCCTGAGGGATGGGATGCCTTTCAGAGGTGTCGTGGTTTAACCCCAGCCAGCAACTAAACACCACGCAGCCGCTCACTCACTCCCCTCCCACCCAGTGGGATGGGGGAGAAAATCGGGAAAAGAAGCAAAACCCGTGGGTTGAGATAAGAACGGTTTAATAGAACAGAAAAGAAGAAACTAATAATGATAATGATAACACTAATAAAATGACAACAGTAATAATAAAAGGATTGGAATGTACAAATGATGCGCAGTGCAATTGCTCACCACCTGCCGACCGACACCCAGCTAGTCTCCGAGCCGCGATTCCCCACCCCCACTCCCCAATTCCTAAACTAGATGGGACATCACATGGTATGGAATACCCCGTTGGCCAGTTTGGGTCAGGTGCCCTGGCTGTGTCCTGTGCCAACTTCTTGTGCCCCTCCAGCTTTCTCGCTGGCTGGGCATGAGAAGCTGAAAAATCCTTAACTTTAGTCTAAACACTACTTAGCAACAACTGAAAACATCAATGTGTTATCAACATTCTTCTCGTATGTCCTGGTTTCAGCTGGGATAGAGTTAACTGTCTTCCTAGTAGCTGATACAGTGCTATGTTTTGAGTTCAGTATGTGAAGAATGGAGTGAGTGAGCGGCTGCGTGGTGTTTAGTTGCTAGCTGGGGTTAAACCACGACATCGTACTGAACTCAAAACATAGCACTATACCAGCTACTAGGAAGACAGTTAACTCTATCCCAGCTGAAACCAGGACAAGAGGGACCTGGACAAGCTTGAGAAATGGGCCCATGTGAACGTCATGAGGTTCAACAAGGCCAAGTGCAAGGTCCTTTCCCCTCATGAACCCGTGTTGGCTATGACCAATGACTGCATTGTCTCTCAAGTGTTTTCCAGTAACTCCCAGAATAACAATGACACCAAGCTGAATGGTGCAGTTGACATGCCTGAGGGACGGGATGCCATTCAACAAGGCCAAGTGCAAGGTCCTGCACCTGGGTTCAGGCAACCCCTGGTATCAATACAGGCTGGGGGATGAAGGGATTGAGAGCAGCCCTGCGGAGAAGGACTGGGGGGTACTGGTGGATGAAAAGCTGGACATGAGCCGGCAATGTGCGCTCGCAGCCCAAAAAGCCAACCGTATCCTGGGCTGCATCAAAAGAAGTGTGGCCAGCAGGTCGAGGGAGGTGATTCTGCCCATCTACTCCACTCTGGTGAGACCCCACCTGGAGTGCTGCGTCCAGCTCCGGGGACCTCAGTACAAGAAAGACATGGACCTGTTGGAGCAGGTCCAGAGGAGGGCCACAAAAATGATCAGGGGGCTGGAGCACCTCTCCTATGAGGAAAGGCTGAGAGAGATGGGGTTGTTCAGCCTGGGGAAGAGAAGGCTCCGGGGAGACTTTATTGCAGCCTTTCAATACTTAAAGGAGGCTTATAAGAAAGATGGGGACAGACTTTTTAATAGGGACTGTAGCGATAGGACAAGGGGTAATGGTTTTAAACTAAAAGAGGGTAGATTCAGACTAGATATAAGGAAGAAATTTTTTACGATGAGAGCGGTGAAACACTGGAAGAGGTTGCCCAGAGAGGCTGTAGATGCCCCATGCCTGGAAGCATGCAAGGTCAGTCTGGACAGGGCTCTGAGCAACCTGATGTAGTTGAAGATGTCCCTGCTCATTGCAGGGGGATTGGACTAGATGACCTCTAAAGGTCCCTTCCAACCCAAACCATTCTATGATTCTATGATTCTAACCTTCTCTATAATTTTACCAGGCACTGAAGTGAAACTGACAGGCCTGTAATTACCAGGGTCTTGCTTCTTACCCTTCTTGAAAATTGGGACAATATTTGCCAGCTTCCAGTCAACTGGGACCTCTGCAGATTCCCAAGATGATTGAAAAATAATGGAGAGAGGTCCTGCAATGACATCGGCCAGTGATTTCAGTACCCTGGGATGAATCCCATTGGGCCCCATAGACTTATGCACATCCAGCTGGAGCAGCAAGTCTCGAATAAGTTCAGGGTCATCTGGGAGTTTATCATCTCCCCAGTCATGATCTTCCAACACAGGGCTCCGGGGGTCCCAGGGCCCATCATCGGTGTTGAAGACAAAGGTGAAGAAGGCATTAAACGTCTCTGCTTTGTCTACGTCCCTATTTGTGAGGTGACTGATGTCGTGGTTTAACCCCAGCCAGCAACTAAACACCACGCAGCCGCTCACTCACTCCCCTCCCACCCAGTGGGATGGGGGAGAAAATCGGGAAAAGAAGCAAAACCCATGGTTTGAGATAAGAACGGTTTAATAGAACAGAAAAGAAGAAACTAATAATGATAATGATAACACTAATAAAATGACAACAGCAATAATGAAAGGATTGGAATGTACAAATGATGCGCAGTGCAATTGCTCACCACCCGCCGACCGACACCCAGCCAGTCCCCGAGCGGCGATTCCCCGCCCCCACCTCCCAGTTCCTATACTAGATGGGACGTCTCATGGTATGGAATACCCCATTGGCCAGTTTGGGTCAGGTGCCCTGGCTGTGTCCTGTGCCAACTTCTTGTGCCCCTCCAGCTTTCTCGCTGGCTGGGCATGAGAAGCTGAAAAATCCTTGACTTTAGTCTAAACACTACTGAGCAACAACTGAAAACATCAGTGTTATCAACATTCTTCGCATACTGAACTCAAAACATAGCACTGTACCAGCTACTAGGAAGACAGTTAACTCTATCCCAGCTGAAACCAGGACAACTGACCTCATCAAGCAATGGACCAATGTTATCTCTGATCCTCCTTTTGCTTTTAACATATTTTAAAAAGCCCCTTTTGTTGTCCTTCACAGTGCTGGCCAGCCTGAACTCTAATAGAGCTTTGGCTGCACAAATTTTTTCCCTACAGTGGCAAACAGCATCTCTGTAGTCCTCCCGTGTTGCCTGTCCTTGCTTCCAATGTCCATACACTTTCCTTTTCCACCTAAGTTCTAGAAGGAGATCCCTGCTCATCCAAGCCGGCCTTCTGCCCTGCTTGCTTGACTTCTGCTTAAGAGATGGCTCTTAAAAAGTGACCAGCATTCATGGACCCCAATACCTTCAAAAGCAGATTCCCAGGGGACCTTACTAACTAGCTCCTTCAGCAGCCTGAAGTCTGCTCTCCCCATATCCAGGGTTGAAGTTTTGCTGGAAGTTTTTCTCCTATTGCCAACGATTTGAAACTCAACTACTTTGTGGTCACTGTGACCAAGACAGCCACCAATCACCACTTTGCCCACAAGTCCCTCTCTGTTTACAAGTAACAAATCTAGGAGGGCACCTTTCCTAGTTGGGTCCCTTAGTACCTGCACCAAGAAGTTATCATCTTCAATGTGCTTCAGGAATTTCCTGGGCCTGTTTGTGTCTACTGTATGATATTCCCAGTTGATGTCTGGGAAGTTAAAATCACCCATAAGGACAAGGGCAGTTGATCTAGAGATATCCCTTAATTCCTTGTAGAATAATTCATCGGTGTCATCGTCCTGGCTGGGTGGTCAATAGTAGACTCCCACAACACCACCTGCTTTATTTGCTTTCCCCTTCATCCTTACCCAGAGGTTCTCAGCTGTGTCATCACCAACTGCAAGCGCCATACAATCCAACCCCTCCCTTACATACAGTGCTGCCACCCCCTTGCCTCGCCTGCCCTGCCTATCTCTCCTGTCCATTGCGGCACCCCAGTCACAGGACTCATCCCACCAGGTTTCACTTATGCCAATGATGTCGTAGCTCTGGGATGGGCCAAAGCTTCTAGCTCCTCTTGTTTATTCTTCATGCTGCGTGCGTTAGTATAAAGACATTTCAGATGTGCTCCAGTGCACTCAACACATCATGGAGCAGACTGAAGGACCTCGCTAGCACACTGTTCCTCAAACTTGGCCTGCTGCCCCATGGCTAATATGAACCTGCAGGTTCTTAACTAGGCAAACAACAGATGAACAGGAATCCAAGTGGGAAATGAAGCGAAATCTGATCATCCTCAGAGGAAGAGGAGCAGGAGGATGAGGAGGAGGAGGAGGAAGAAGAAGAGGAGAAGTAAGCAATTTTATGGGGATAGTGGAGAGTGTGGAAGTGAATGGGGTGGTGGTAAGTTGCCTAGCTCTGTCCTTGCCCTTCTTTGCTCCTACTGGTTTCCCTCTCTAGAGGTGCCTCTGCTCTCCAGGGCCTTGTTCGTGCAGATGACAAAGTCTTTGCAACTTGGAATTCTCCTACAGTGCAAAGGGCTGTTGGGGCAATTTTCCTGCCTTTCCAGCCTTACATGAGGCTTCTGTTTCTGGGCCCAGTTGATGCATTATGCATCAGGGCTGCTGGCAACTGACAGCCCCTCAGCCAGCATCTACTTGAAAATCAGTGGTGCTAATCAAAGTCGACATATTTGAATGTCCAGACACAAACAGAAATTTAGTAATCAAAAAGTGTATTTCCTAGGGCTGTCTCCAGAGAAATCCACAGGAAGAAATTGGAATAATTTATTAGCTTGCAAGTTTTCATTGACAGTTAGCCCAAGGCTATTTATCTCTGTAATAGAGAACATCTCCGATGTGGCAGAATTGACCAAATCTAACAGCTTTGATCAGAAAATGAATCTGGCAAGGCTGTCTGTCTGTGAGTCCCAGGGGAAAGGTGGGAAACAAACAAAAACATTTAACAAGTGGTCAATAGGAGAAAGAGAGAGAGAGAATTTGCAGCCTGGAAAGTCAGAAGCCTGCAAAATCTTCACACACAAATACTGAAATGAATTACTGGAGAAATAAATTGTGTCTCACATCATAACATTTAACATTGTGCTTGTGCATAATCAGAGCTATACAGCCCAATGTGATTCTTGCATTAATGTGATGATAAATAACTGCAGGAGGGGGAAAATGTCTTAAGTTCTCCTTAAAGGAAAACAAAATACAGAGGACTCCATATCTTCACAAGAACACTGGCAGCTTCACTGTAATCTACATTTACTATCCATTATTAATACTTGCTTTGCCACCAAGAGTCAGATGTCCGATAGACTGAAGTACATTGAAAGCCTGAAAGGTCACACCAAATTCAGTTTTAGGGGAACAGGGACATGTTTCAGCTGTTTCACTGCATGACCCAGCCATGACTTTGACTATCTTCCTGCTGATCACCAAAGGCTTTTTAACTATAAAATAATTACAAATAAAAGCTTTTAGGGATAAGATTAAAAGACAAACTTACAAGTACAGAACTTTGCTTTATGTAATAAACTAGGCTTGCCTTCTCTTGGAAAGAAAATCTTTACCCATAAAGATCATCTGACAATAGAGAATATGGAGCAAAAAGTTCAGGATAGCAGTCAGAAGCTTTTACTTTGCCACAGTTCTTCTATTTTTATATTATTTAGTACTCTCTATTTCTAGTCATCCATATGTAAAATGGGATAATAACAGCTATGAATGAAAAACTTCATTCTTGTTTGGAATTAAACTGCTTTGTGATCTTTAGGTATAGATGCTTCAGATGCCCATTATATTATTATAATATATTCTGAATGCTACTGCCTCACAGAGAACAGAAAGCCAAAGGACCATATGCTGATTCCCTTTTGCTAGGAATTACAGCATTTCTCCCCAGGTAAGCAATGACTTTGCTCCTGGCTTTAAGCAGGAAAGGTAGAAATAATGTGCGTGTGTCTGCCCCATAATAAATGTTTCTAAATTACATGAAAGAAACAAAAGTGCAAGCCCATCTTAACCTAATAACAAAAGATCAGGAATTTCGTTTTGTTTATATCAGTGAATTGAATAAGCAACCTGCAAACTGAAGCACTCGAGATTGAAAGCACTCCAGAAAGTAACCAGGCAGCCTAGTCAAATATCCAGCAAGAAACTGAAGGCAACAGACTACCTTCTCATGTCTTTCCAGGCCATTTGATGCGACTGTAAGTCCTCGCACCTGATCTATATTGTTACATATGCTTAGAGAGATCAGTAGGGAATAGCCCAGGAATTTATTTGTCACTGTTTGAGGTGTTAAATTTATCACTATTTGAGGAGAAGAGAGAGGTTGGCCTCTTGAACGTTGTTCATCAAATTGAATTTTGAACCGTTTTGTATTGTTATATGAAATATCCAACATGAGCTATTTTTGTACTTGGAAAAACGCAAACTCAAGATATCAATAGTCTGAAGATGGCTAGCACCCTGTGATGGGTTGACCCTGGCTGGATGCCAGGTGCCCACCAAAGCCATTCTATCACTCCCCCTCCTCAGCTGGACAGGGGAGAGAAAATATAACAAAGAGCTTGTGGGTAGAGATAAGGACAGGAGAGATCACTCACCAATTACCGTCACGGGCAAAACAGACTCAGCTTGGGGAGAATTAACTCAATTTATTACAAATCAACCAGAGTAGGGTAATGAGAAATAAAACCAAATCTCAGAACACCTTCCCTCCACCCCTCCCTTCTTCCCAGGCACAACTTCACTCCCGGATTCTCTACCAACCCCCCAGTGGCACAGGGGGACGGGGATGGGGTTTACGGTCAGTTCATCACACATTATTTTCTACCGCTTCATCCTCCTCAGGGGGAGGACTCATTACACTCTTCCCCTGCTCCAGCATGGGGTCCCACCCACGGGAGACAGTCCTCCACGAACTTCTCCAACGTGGGTCCTTCCCACAGGCTGCAGTTCTTCACGAACTGCTCCAGCATGGGTCCTTTCCACGGTGTGCAGTCCTTCAGGCACAGACTGCTCCAGCGTGGGTCCCCCATGGGGTCACAAGTCCTGCCAGAAAACCTGCTCCGTGGGCTCCTCTCTCCACAGATCCGCAGGTCCTGCCAGGAGCCTGCTCCAGCGCGGGGTTCCCACGGGGTCACAGCCCCCTTCGGGAACTCACCTGCTCCGGCGTGGGGTCCTCCACGGGCTGCAGGTGGATATCTGCTCCACCATGGACCTCCATGGGCTGCAGGGGGACAGCCTGCCTCACCATGGTCTTCACCACGGGCTGCAGGGGAATCTCTGCTCTGGCGCCTGGAGCATCTCCTGCCCCTCCTTCTTCACTGACCTTGGTGTCCACAGGGTTGTTTCTCTTACATGGTCTCACTCCTCTCTCCGGCTGCCGAATACCGTCTGTCCCAACTTTTTTTCCTTCTTAAAAAATGTTATCACAGAGGCGTTACCACTATCGCTGATTGGCTTGGCCTTGGCCGGCAGCGGGTCCGTCTTAGAGCCGGCTGGTATGGGCTCTGTCGAACACAGGGGAAGCTTCCAGCAGCTTCTTACAGAAGCCACCCCTGCAACCCCCCCCACTACCAAAACCTTGCCACACAAAGCCAATACACACCCATATAAGGTACACTTTGATATCACTGGGCTGAACCATGAAGTCCTTCATGAGCTCTTAGGCTCTTGGGAAGCAAGGGGAACTTTTGTCTTATTAAGAACTTGAGAGTATTTTATATTTGCATTATAATATGTCCTATTTACAGACTAAATAAATATAAAAATGGCGTAATTAGAGTTTCTATGTAATATGTCAAAGTTCACCATTTTCATGACCTGGTGATATAAGAAGCCGAATGGTCTGAATGATAAGCCAAAAAGACCATGTTTCCACTCCCGTCTCTTCTACTGGCTCACTGTTTTATATACAGTGAGTCTTTTAAGTTTTTCAGGACCCAAGGAACATGAATATCTGAGCTGCTGAGTTTTTTTACCATTGTGACTGAAGTCAATATGGTCTTTAGACACTCAGTCACTCCTGTGAAAACCAGGTCTTCTGTCTCAAGTTGTACACCCTGAATTTGCAGATAGTTTTAAAAGTGTTTCCCTTTGCAACTCTTCACTTGAATTTCCCTTTTTGTAAAATGGGATCATATACTTGTCCTTTAAATGGCCATGAGTGCTACACATAAAAAGCATTTTATGGGCCTTCACCCAGCCCCACTTGGAAAACAAGAGTTTTTCTACTGGCTTCTGCAGAGTTTAAATCAAGACCTATAAGTGGTATGCATTACTTTAAAAGCTGCATTCAAGATGGTGTAGATTTTCTCCATATATATGTGATAGGATGGAGATACATTCTAGAAGTGATTGCAATAACATTTTGAGGATACACTATATGATGATGAATCTCAGTATGCCTTAAGACATTCAGAAAGCACCATGGTATATCAGCATCCTGGTAAAAGCCAGGGATGGGATTCATTTGATCAGCTGCAGATATCTGCCTCTGTTCTAGAGAAACAGGCACATTTTAGGTTTGAGTCATCTTATCATAAAGCAACAGTCTAAAAGAGGTTGGATGAATTGTAAAAAGAACTTGTGTTGACTAGCAGAGATACAGGTATCCAAGGAGTAGATCTTGAAAGTTAAGCGAGTCCAACTGAGTGGAAATGATTTATGGTGGCATCAATCCAGAGTCTGCTGAAGACAATTGGATTCTCTTCCATAGTTCCAGTGAGTAGCTATTGTAGGACTGGTTGGAACAGGATCACACCTTTTATGGTCCAGTAGGCAGGGTCCTGAAAGGTCTTGGTCTTCTGTGCCCTTGCCCTTTCCACATGCAATGTATTCAAAGCTCTTTGAGGCATCCCTGGAAGTCACACTAGAGACAGATATATACTGATAAAACCATAAAGCAGCAAGACACTCGTAAGAGCTTCAGTTTAATTTCTGAGTGCAGCTCAAGATGCTAAAGATAATCTTTGGAGCCATGGATGGTGTGAAACTGCTCAAGATAATACACATCACCACATACCCCAGTGAAAACTGTGTTGCAAGAGGATGCTGCCAGTTCATAGGCAGAACAGAGTCATGTACAGGTTTTCCATTTCTGTCCTCTTCCCTTTGTTAAATTTGCCCTGCCCCATTCTGCAAAGGATGAAAATTAATTAGAAGAACAGTTGTATCTGCTGCCTACTGATTCTTGTTTATGATGGCCCTTCTGGCTACATGCTGTCAGTCACAGATCAGACATCATGGCTGGGACTTCTGAAGAGGAAACCCACTCTGTTTCCAAAATGCTAACATTTTCTTTTGTAAAGCTGTCACATTATCTCACACCATCTAACATCTTATATCCTAATTTTTCCACCCTAAAAAGGCCACCATGCAATTCCACTTCCTTGGAAGGTGAAAGCACTGCTTATTTCCCAACACACCCATACCAAACTCTTTGTGTGCAAGCACAGGCAAGTCAAATGTAAACTATGGTACACTTGCACAGAATTGGCTTCCAAATTATTCTGTGACCTTGAAGCCTTCAGGTAAGTCTTCACTTTGCTCCTTTTTATTTCTGGGTAAATATCATCATAGGCCGTAACTCTTCAAATGAATTTCTTTAAATAAAATTGCTTTGCACTAGGGAGGAGAGAAACTGAAGAAAAAATAAAAATAATAAAAAAAAATATCTCTGTGTAGACACAGTTAAGAAACTCTAGAATGGAGAATGTAAGTTAAAGAAAAGCTGGCAGCTTTCTCTTTTTCTTCCTCTCAAACTAATTTTTTTTCCAGAAATAACCTCTCTTACGTCATCAAGGTTGTAAGGATACTAGTAAATGGCACAATCCAAAAGCCTACATAGGAGTAGAATACTTGTCCTGTGCCACTGCTGGCAGCTCTGCCCAACCCAAAGCTTACCTGGAATGTTCCTCTGTGCTCCTCTGGGAGAAGTGGTATGGCCAGGACGGCACTGTAAGCTGGAATGTATTTAACCTACATTTTCTTTCTTGTCAGAATAGAAATGCACATTGCCAGATACCAGCCAAAATTTTCCTATTTTGTCTCTTATTTCTCTTGACATGAATTATGCTAATGCTTTTTTCTATTCCCTTCTAGGATGAAGAAAAGGGAGAATTGTCTATGTGTGAAAGTGTCTCCTTCCTCTACATAAAAAGTTGCATTTTTTTTTAACCTGCCAGTGCAGAGCTTGGTGTTCCCTTTAGTTTGCAGATGAATGTTTTCTTAGCAGTGTTGTTTTTGGATTTCTTTTATTTTATTAATATTCTGCCCCCCCCCCCCCCCATATTAATCTTCATCAGGATATCCTTGGTGCTGTATCTCAGGCTCTTGTGTGCACCAAAAAGGGGCTATGAAAACCTGAGCTAGGCAATACTAGATGATAGTGAAAAGGATGGGTGTTCTGTAAGGTGCTGGGGTTAGTAGGGCTGCACACTGCCTTCATCTCATGTTTATTTTATTTTACTTTGTTTTATTATTAAATACTGTAACTCTCCCAAATTAGCTGATGTAGAATCCCATAGGCATATGGTTAGGGTTATTCCATGCATTCAAATCAAACTACCAGTAACCTTGAAGAACCAAAATGTTCCAGGACTAGGCCACCAACCAGATCCTGGGCATGCAGAGAAAGCCATAATACTCAGATGGCTCATAAGAGCAGACCTCTGTTCTGCTACCCCTTGCAAATAACACAACCTTTGCATTTATCAGCCATCATCCTCTATCAGGTCATGCAGCAAGGCCAAGTTGTCCTGATGGGTTAAGCATATTCATAGAGCAAATGTGTGTAACACATTTTGATACTTCGTCATGTAAGTTATGTCATGTCAGAGTGATACTGTGGTAGCCTGTGGACAAAGAGAGGATTTCTGAGGGATAGTATTATGGTGACTTATGAGTTAGTATATGACTTGACTTACTACAGACTTTATGGACCTGTGGGACTCTAGAAAGTCTTCTTTCTTGCAGGGTTCTGAGCTGCTTTCCCACACCGAATACCTCTTTTTGTCTTTCCCTTGTCATAGAGTCCAGGCCATCCCAACATGTCCTAAGCAGGGATTCCAGACGTTTTTGGAAACACGGATTTTTCTAAACTGCAATGTCTGACTCCCTGTGCATCAATAGGCTTTCCCAGCTGAAGGCCCTTGAGATTGAAATTTCTTTTCCTTCACACTTCAGTAGAGCATTAGTCTAACCTGCTTTTGGGTATGATATGACACAGACCCTGTGTAGGCTCTTGTCCTTCACAGAAGAGCACAGTAGAGAACAAATTAGGGCAAACCCATTTTGAATCCAATGGCACAGCCCATCCCCAGTGGTCTCATTGCCGAGACACAGGGCAGTGGGGCAGGAACAAGCATGCAGTGATGGGCAGAGCTTGTACGCCTGCAGATCCAAGTGCCCAGACTTATTGGGGTTTTTTTCCTCACCGGTCTCGCAGGAAGGCAATGCAGACACAGCAGCACAAGCACACAAGCACTCACTGCCTACTCCTCCAGTGGCATTTTCCAGGAAGATATTGCAGGCAGTTGCCTTTGGCATCATTAACTCTCCATGGATTCCCACCACCTCTGAGACACAGGGTGCAGAGATGTTTTGTAGGAATAGGAACAGATATATACACAAGAGGGGATGCTTCCTGAGTAGGCACTTCTGTCTACATGTCTGAGTCCATTGCATGTGTTTCAGTAGAGTGAAAATTAATTTATTTGGCTTAACTTTTGGATTCTGTGTGTTTATTTGTTTACATTTGTTTCCATCTTTCATATTATTAATGTATTTCCACTTCATTAGCAAATGCTCAGTCCTTCAGAGGCGCTAATGTTATGTGAATTTTTTTCTTTGTACTTTTAGTCTGCTTTCCTAAGCTGCTGCTCCAGGAGCCATGCCAGGTTTTCAGGCATGTAAACTAAAACAGAACCATCCTAGTGAGAGTCTTCCTTATAATAAGGAAATAAAACTTTTGCCTCATTTGATTTTAAAATCAACTTTAAAATTTATTGTTTTCACATGAGCAAGACTTCTTCTCCCAGGTTTCTTATGTACCTCTGGCAGCAGATGCTTTCCTGGCAGTGTCTCTCAGACCTTTGGTCATTATCCTCCAATGTCACCCAGCTAACTATCACCACAGGCTGGAAATCACTCATGACTCATGACTTTAGTGAGTCTCTAGGACCTCAAGTCTCCTCTGACCTTAACCACTCTCTTCAATGACATTAAATAAATTAAATATTTAAATTACCTATATTAACTTTAATTGTATAATTATAGAGTCAACGAGAAATAAATCCATAAAGGGGAAACTCTAATCTAAAAAAGGACTTGCCCTCACTTCAAAGTGGATGAACATGCCAGTGGAAATGATAGAGACTGTAACCTCTGTAGGAAAGCCAGTTCATTTCAAGCTTTCCTTGGCTATAGTCATGTAATAGAAACAAAACCAGAATGTGTAGTCAAGGGCAAATGTCCTCATGTTATTTCAGTGTTTTATAGTCATATCCAAGAGAAGACAGCAGCTTTCCAGTTATGTGTTGGGATGGGGAGATAGGGAAAGCCTTCCTCTGAGACACACATAGACTGCAGGCAGAGGTCAGGGAAGGTGAACAACAAATAGTACTACTAAAAATCTCTTAAAATAGATCCAAATCGTTTTCAATGTGAATAGTGTTATTAGAAGCTTAATTTAACTTAATTAAATTTAATTAAGTTTAACTTAGCTTTAACTTAGTTTATGCCCTTTCACATACCCAACAGCAGTCTTGCATATCTCCATTTACCTGTAAACTGTCCCAGTGAATAAAGGCAATTGGGAAGATGAGGTTATCCAGTTTCATAGAGCCTTGGCATTCACTTTTAGGAGACTGAATGTGGGCTCAAGAGTAAATCTGTCTCCTTGTGTAATAGGGCTTTAGGTGCAGGCACATCCCAGGGAGCAAAGGCAACTTGCAGAGGGGTAACAGAGGAGATCAGTCCTTTGCCTTTGTAATTTCACCCCTGCAGTTCAAGACCATCTCACAGGACAATAGGAGCTGTCGGAGCCCTGTGCCTTTGGGCAGACTGTGGAGCAGAGGAGTGAGCAGACGAGGGGGGTGTGCCTTGTGAGAGCTGGCGGTGATACCTCTGTAGTTTTCAAATGGTATTTGTCTTCAGTTTTCTCCTATTATGCTGGGGACTTACTGCAGCTGGGCTACATGTCTGAGTGGTTAATAAAGTTGATTTACACTGTTTATTTCTGTCAGGAGTCCATCAGGCATATTTTATTTTGCCTCCGGTAAGTCCCCGACTTTTTACTCTATAGTCTGCTTCCCCAGACTCATCAATTCCATAAAAAGAAAAACATCATTACAACATACAGCCAAGCAAGACATTCACAGAGGAAAGAAGTGTTTTTAATATTAGCACCTACTAACAGTTAACTCTGTTGTCTCTGTTGACATTACCCTTTCATTGGTAAAATACATGTGGAAGGTGTGTGTAATGTGCGACTCATGCTGATTACAGTGATTTTGACTTAAAAGTCAGTGTGGGGTGCCATAGTTTGGTTTGCCAGTCAGTTTAACTAAAAATTATGTGAGGGAGGTAAAAAGGCCTCCTTCCCTTCCCCATGAAGACTCTTTTCATCATTAGTTAATATTTGTCATGAAAGGGTTTCCTTTTTTCCCTTAGCACTGCTGCAGATTTTTGCTGATGATCCTCCTTAGTGCCCTGCTCCCACCCTCCAGGAAGAGTGGAAAAACATCCCCCACAGAGAAAGAGGGGAGAAGAGTTACTTTTTGCACCTGCAAAGTTGGGAATCACAGTTGCCAAGACATCCTGTAGCAACAGGGAAGAAGAAACTGTTGTTTCCCCTCACCCAGCAGCTCTTGGGAACTTTTATAAAGACAAACTGTCATCATATCACATATACTGAAAAACAAATTGCAGGGAAGCTGGGCTATGAATTGATTCTCATTGATTAAATTCTCATCTCGGTGTGCTGGAATAGTGAGGAAGATCCAAAGGATCCTGTTGTGTGACAGGGCTACATAAATCCAAGGATTTATGTCAGTGCTTTATAGCGCACCTTGGAAGTATCCAGTTTTGGACTTCCTGTTTGAATATAAAACTAGGGTTGATTTTCAAAGGAAACATTAGTTAAAGCCTCAATTAATACTCAAAATCAGTGGTGGTTGCCATTACTCTTTCAAAAGTCTCCCCAGTGTCCAGGGTGATATTTTTGGCAAATAAGACTATAAATGGAATAGGGAGAGTTAAAAAAAAAAAAAAAGTTCATTTAGATCTCAGAAAGTGAAAAGCTGAGAGATTTGTCTATGTAGTTTAAATGACCTATATGCAAAGTTTACTGTGAAATTAAATTTTTGAGGTGTTGGAGGGGTGTATAGGAGAGCTCACCTAAAAAATACCTTTCCACATAAATTCAGCTGCCATGTCCAGGTAACTCACAGCCTCTCCACTAGAGACCAACAGCCAAGCATCCAAAATAAAACACACACATATCCGAAGCCCACAACAAAGAATGCTGCAAAGACCTCCATGTGAGCTCTGATGGAAGCCAGTGAGTCCTTACGACACAACATAAAGCCCTATCACTTTAGATCCAGAAGAATATAGCTCTCAGTACAGGAGGCTGAGCAATGCTGTGCCTTCATGCAACCTCTCACACCACCTACAGCATAATTCCTCATGGAAATCCCTTTGCTCAAGCTCAGCAAGGCTAAGTCAGAGCTTTAGCCAGTACTGTCCCTCAGGTGATGATGGGTACTCACCATCTGCCCTCAAATTGCACTGTACAATTCTCTTGTGCTGTGATGCCAACAAGCTTGACAATGTTCAAGCTGCTAATGGATGAGTTGATCTGCTATGCTTTTTTGTTGTCCCTGTTAGAATTAATGTTTTATCTAGACTATATGCTTCCTGGAGACTGTATGCTTCTGCTTTTGTACAGCTCCTTGTACACTGGAGTCCCATTTTATTTTCTTTTTTCTGGGGCTCCCAGATGCTGTGTTATTACAAGGAATAAATATCAACAACAGTGAATAGATTCAAATGAAAAATAACTGAAAGCAGAATGAAAATGGTATTTTAGAAAGCTGAAGGAGCAAATGCAACAGCTATCATGATGGGGTTAACTAGACTTAACCAACACTGGATGATTAAGTTGTATTTTTAGCAAGCTAAAGGCACATTTGTCATGGTTGTTTCTGAGGTTGTTTCTACCTTCTGTGGGAGTTGGAAGATACTGATATATATCTGGCAAGACTTTTTCAAAACAAAGACTGATTTTATTTTTTATGGAAAAAAATGTTGATTCCATTGCAAAAAGATTTAAAAAAAACCCACAATGCTTAAATATTTAATATTCTAAAAAGATACAGGATAAAGACAGCAATGCTGTCATCTGCCTCTCACAGATTCAAAGGCTCTGTGATTTACCTAGCTTCTCAAGAAAATGTCAGTGTCTAATATGAACTACGAATACTTTCTTATTTAAAAAAGGATAGACCTGGAAGAATTCCATCAGCATTTTGTCTTACACAGCCACGTATCAGTTACTGGCAGTCAGAAAATCTATGGATATTTGCCACAGATTTCCATGTTTGGTGGTGGTGAAATCATTAGTGAAGAAAAGGATTGCTTTCGTTCTGGAAAAATTACTTTATGCATTAATTTTTGTGTCCTTGTGTGCCAAAGAACATACTTCATTGTGTGCTTCATGCACACTCTCATCACTCTTTCATCAAAGACTGGGTTATTGCAGTAAAGGACAGGATTATGTGTGGTGAGTATCTGGAAGTACACAGAAGAAAATTTAGTCTGTCCAGGAGCAGATTCATTTTAATGCAGTAATGGAATTAACTATACATGTAGATTTTAATTTTTTTTAATATCCTGTACTAAAGTTATTCATATTATACCACATTCCCTGTCCTGGTTTCAGCTGGGATAGAGTTAACTGTCTTCCTAGTAGCTGGTACAGTGCTATGTTTTGAGTTCAGTATGAGAAGAATGTTGATAACACTGATGTTTTCAGTTGTTGCTCAGTAGTGTTTAGACTAAAGTCAAGGATTTTTCAGCTTCTCATGCCCAGCCAGCGAGAAAAGCTGGAGGGGCACAAGAAGTTGGCACAGGACAGAGCCAGGGCACCTGACCCAAACTGGCCAACGGGGTATTCCATAACATGGGACGTCCCATCTAGTATAGGAACTGGGAAGTGGGGGCGGGGAATCGCCGCTCGGGGACTAGCTGGGTGTCAGTCGGCGGGTGGTGAGCAATTGCACTGCGCATCATTTGTACATTCCAATCCTTTCATTATTGCTGTTGTCATTTTATTAGTGTTATCATTATCATTATTAGTTTCTTCTTTTCTGTTCTATTAAACCGTTCTTATCTCAACCCACGGGTTTTACTTCTTTTCCCAATTTTCTCCCCCATCCCACTGGGTGGGGGGGAGTGAGTGAGCGGCTGCGTGGTGTTTAGTTGCTGGCTGGGGTTAAACCATGACATTCCCTTATTTCCTGGTAAATTACCAGCTATGATGTCAGCAAATGTTAACTTTATTTTTAATCCTCTGTTGCCTTATTTAAAGCTGTTGTATTTCCAGTCTTAGAATGAAAATACTGAAGCCTTATTTGACCTTTCTAAAATTTGGTTTTCTTTCTGGCTAAGTACTGAGAAGCAGAACTGACAGCAAACAAGGTAGTTGAGTTTTTGATTTCCAGAACTGTTTGCAATCTTGGAAAGGTTCAGTGTGTAAGTTAAAGTCACTTCAGACCAGCTCTAACTTGCATGATTGCTCACTTAGCCTATCACCAAGGCCTTCCTGGTGCTGACAGCTTTGCAAAAGGTAGATTTTCCAACTCAAACTTGCATTTCTAATGAATTAGACAAAAAAAAAAATTAAGGACTTAAAAAATGAAGAACTAGTTAAATTTTTTTCAAAAATATTTCCAAAACATATATATAAAATGGAAGATGCTTTTATTTTTAATAAATTAAAAGGTCACAAGAACTGTGTTCTATGAGAAGGCTTAAATTCTAATTAAAAAAAATCCCACACCTGATAACCCAAATATGTCAGTTTGGATATGTCACCAGTGTGCTCCATTACTGCTCAGTTGCCACATGTCCTACCTGCTCCCTAGGACTGGGCTCTCTGGACATGGTACATCTTCCACAGTACATAATATCTGGGGGTTCCCATGATACACTGCCTTCCTTTACTTGGAAGAGAGCTATCCTGCTGCATCACATCCTGTGCGGGTGTCCCAATTCAATGTTGGGGAAGGTTTCGATATGATCCCAAGAGCGAGATTAAGACACAAACGAGGTCAAATGCCGTATACCCAAAAGAGTTTTTATTATCAAAAGTATCAAAAGTAGAAAATAGTAGCGATAGGATAGAATGGAAGAAAAGGCAGAAATCAAGCAAGCAGTCGGGGTAGAGTTGCAAGGATAGTCACCACCATGGATCCAGCAGCGTCCCGTTGGTCCTCAGTCTTCAGTTCTTCAGTGGTGGGTGCACACCACGGCTTGTCTCCACGGTTTTTTATAGGGCATATTTCGATGATGCATGCACATACGTACTGTTCATGCACTGTTCACACGCTGCAGGTTTCATCTATCACATGACCTTCGCGTGATCAAATCTTATCTCAAAGACTACAGTTTCCATGAGAATGGTAGTCTCCACATTCTTGCATGCTTGTCGGCTTCAGCCCGTTTCCTCTCCTGGATGCCTCAGTGGCCTAGTAATTGTCCTTATGGACAGAGGAATGTCCTGCTT
The DNA here is from genome assembly GCF_026419915.1 of Harpia harpyja. NCBI lineage: Eukaryota > Metazoa > Chordata > Aves > Accipitriformes > Accipitridae > Harpia > Harpia harpyja. The sequence continues at coordinate 16,838,768 of NC_068968.1, read as the reverse complement.
AGGCCATTTCAGAGACAAAGGGCTCGAGATAAGCAGTTCACAATTCTTGAGATGAATGGCTTAAGATGACAGTCAAGTCTCTCACACCTAACAATCTTTGAGACAAACAGCTCGAGATAATTCAGTCTCACAGCGAGGACCAGTTTATAATGGGAAACACGATCAGGAAACTCCCATATGGCATAACATAATTGCTGCTTTCAGTTGGACTAATGTGGGTTTCTGATCAAATTCTTATCTTCCATTTTTCATCAGAATTGAAATGTTGACCTGCTCTAATAAACAAATACCTTCTGCTTAACTATCAGAAATGGATGTCTTATCTTTACCTTATTTCTAAAAATAACATACTAATTATAGGCAAGTCTAGATCAGCCTAACTTCTAGATCATATTTTTGATGGTATCCTTTATATAGCAACATGTCATGTCCTGGGCTGGACAGGCGAGGGAGTTGTGGTGAGTTCAGAATTCCCTTGGGCTAAATTAAGGTGAAATGACACCAAACGATCAGTTGAACATTTTATTCATGACAGAAGCAAACTGAACTTGGGAGGTATAACAGTAGGTGGCAGGGTTTCTCACAACAGGAATTGGCATGAAACTACCTCAGTAAACCATGTACCCCGTGGTAATCATATACATCAATTCAGGGGATGAAGAGATCCCTCCCGTTGAGTCACGAGGTTCAGAGTGGACTCCCTTGCTTTCTAGACTCCTTCTCAGAGAAGAGCCTAGGGGTGGCTAGATCCACTCCTAGTCCCAGACTTGGTCAACAGTTTTATGTCTTAAAGGGATGAAGTGTAAGGATTATGGAAAAGGAAAGAGAAAGAGAGAGGAAGACAGAGAGAGAAAGAGGAAAAGAAAAGAGAAAGATTTCACCGGTCCTGGGTCCAGCTGACCTGTCCCTGCGCAGACTCAGTTGTCCCTTGGCATTTGTCCAAATCACAAGGTCGGTCTTGGCTGGTTCTTGGAGTCACTGCTGATTCTTATCAGGGACTATCTCCTGTCCCAGTCAGCCTCAACAATGGAAACGTTAAACATCACTTCTCATCCCCTTGGGCCATGTCTACCTCTATTGAAACTTCTTTAATTTCATTATAAGCTAGATAATTATTAAACAATTCCTATCTACCTTCATATATCTACTATATCTACTAAGGTTCCTTTGGTTCCCCGTCTCAGTCCCCCCTTTTCTAGAAAATAGTAAATTCTTTTACTATATCCAACTCTAGTATTTTAATGCATTATTGCCTTATTTAGCATTTTCTCAAAATATTTGTTGGACTCAAGTTTTCGTCACAACTGATTCTTTTTCCATTCACTGTAAGAGTCCCCTGTATTCTTACAGCACCAAACGCCACATTGAACCATTATGCAAAGGACTACAGACAAGAGAATGATGATTATTACAGTGACAAACAATTGTTTCAACCATGTGAAATCTGGCAACCAGGAGGTTAATTTCTCCCATATCTCAGTGAATCCCCATGAAGTGCCATCTTGTGACATTAAATGTAAAAGTTGGGTTTTTTTCCAAATTTGAGAGAGATCTGTTTCTATTCGTTTCTTTTGGTTAACATAGGTGCAGCAGCGTTCATTAATCACAGTGTACAGGCCCCCTTGCTGAGCAAAGAGCATGTCTAGACCTAGTCGATTCTGGAGCACCATTTTTCCTAGGGAAGTGGTTTCTTCCTGGAGGGCCTTTATAGCATCGATTGTGACATTATTAATAAAAGATTTACCAGAGCTTTTTCTAACTCACTAACTCCCAATGATGGAATGAAAGCTGGTTGGTCTTTCCACTAGAGGATTGCTGGTGTGTTTTTGCCTTACTACTGGTTTCATATAAGTTTGTAAAAAGTTTTGGGAATCGTGATCAGTTAAATTTTTAATCGTAATGGTATTAGGAGCTATGGTTCCTACGGCACATTGACCAGTCCAACCTAGAGGCAGTACTTTATATCCTGTCTGTCCACAAATCCAATACCATCCTAATCCTACTGGAGTGGGCCATCCCCTGGGTGTAATAGAATTATGCCCCCGGGTTCTTGCAACCCGGGTTTGATTGGAGTTCCACATGTTTGCGCCACCATACTTAATATATTCAGTACAATTGGGGTAACTCCCAACAAACAACTTAACTGATCCACATTTAGGGTCTGTGTTATTACCTCCAGAATTCTTAGTTGTGTTTTTCAGATGGCACCTTTGAACACATGGAACCTTTTGGGTTTCATTCCACAATTCACTCAAATCTGTTTGCCATTGAAGGTTCTCAGGAGGTATTTCAGTGTACCTTGTGAGGGACATGTTATTAAAAGCTGCTACTATCACAGAGATGTTAGAAAAGACTGTAGCAATTACAGGGTAGCCCCATCCGAGACCCTTAGGAAAACGTGAACATATCCAGCAATCAGTTTGATTTACTATTTTTGCAATACTCTTGTGGAGTTGAACAAACATGTTCCCATCCCATGTTACGCTCCTTGTTACCAAGGTTGCCCATGTTACCGCATAAAAACTAAGTGTCCATCGGGTTTTGTGGATTGCAGTAAAGGAGGTGAGTAGTACTTGGAATGGTCCTTCCCACTGTGGTTCCAGGGTTTTTTCTGTAAGAGACTACATATACATAATCCCCAGGTTGTATATTATGTACAGGTCCATCTAAACCTCTCCCTCGAGTCCCAGCTACATGTTTCCTGATTTTATTGAGCTGTTTACTTAATGCTATCATGCAAGAGGTCACAATTTCATCCCCAGCTTGTACAGACACCCCTTTCTGTATTTCATAGGGTCTCCCATACAACATTTCAAAGGGACTCAGTCCTTCCCTTGTCCTTGGTCTTGTTCGTATACGCAAAAGGGCTAAAGGGAGAGACTGAGGCCATGTTAGATTTGCTTCTTGTCCCAATTTTACAATTTGCTGTTTGATTAAGTGGTTCATTTTTTCTACTTGACCACTTGACTGGGGGTGATAAGGAGTATGAAGTTGCCAATCTATACCCAAATGGCAGCTAATTTGTTGTACTATTCTTGAGACAAAATGTGGTCCTCTGTCAGAGGACATGGTTGCTGGAACCCCGAAACGTGGTATTATTTCTTGCACTAATATTTTAGTTACCTCCCGGGCTTTAGCCGTTCTTGTTGGGAATGCTTCTGGCCAACCTGAAAAGGTATCAGTTAATACTAGTAAATATCGATACCCCCCTTTTCTTGGAAGTTCTGTGAAGTCAATTTGCCATTGTTGTCCAGGCCCATTGCCTTTCCCAATATGACCCATTTCTAGTTTGGGGGTATTCTTAGGATTAGTCTGAAGGCAAACATCGCATTGTTGAGTCACTTGTCTCACTGTGGTATATAAATTTCTAGCCACAATTTCTCTTATTAAATGTTTATACAGAGCCTCTGTCCCCCAATGTCTTTTTCTATGCTCCTCCCAAATCAAATGCCACAGTAAGCAAGAGGGAATGATTAGTTTTCCCTGTGGGGTATGAGCCCACCCTTCATTATATGACCCTTCTAAATCTGTAATAAGTTTCTGATCTTCCTTGGTATATTCTGGCTTACCTTTTAGGGAGATTTGTCTATCAGGAATTAAAGCCCCTTCTATTTTTACCTTTGTTCTGGCCACTTGTTTTGTCTCTCTGTCCGCCAGTTCATTTCCTTTTTCCAAATCTGAGCTCACTTTCTGGTGTGCCTTAATATGCATAATCGCTACTTTCTTAGGGAGCTGGACAGCTTCCAGTAACTTCAGAATTTCTTCTGCGTGTTTGATATTTTTCCCCTGGGAATTCAATAGTCCTCTCTCCTTCCAAATTGCTCCATGTGCGTGTACAACTCCAAAGGCATATTTTGAGTCCGTATAAATGTTCACAACTTTGTCCTGGGCCAATTCCAGGGCGCGGGTCAGAGCAATTATTTCTGCCTTCTGTGCGGAGGTGTTCATGGGCAAAGTCCCTGATTCTATTACCTCTTGACTGGTGGTGATGGCATATCCCGCATGTCGATTACCATTTAGGACATAACTGCTTCCGTCTGTGAACCAGGTTTCTCCGTTTTCCATGGGGCTGTCTTTCAGGTCTGGGTGACTTGCATATGTTGCTTCGATGGTTTCCAAACAGTCGTGATGTACTGGTTCTCCTGTGTTCCCGCTGAGAAAAGAAGCTGGGTTGACAATGTTAGTGACTACAATCTCCACGTCATCCTGCTCTACCAATATAGCTTGATACCTCAGGAATCTTTGGGGAGAGAGCCAGTGTCCACCCTTTGTTTCCAGTACTGTTGATACTGTATGAGACACTAAAACAGTCATTTTCTGGCCCAGAGTAAACTTTCGGGCTTCCTGTATGTTTAGTATCACAGCCGCAACTGCCCGCAGGCATCCAGGCCAACCTTTTGCAGTCGTGTCTAACTGCTTAGAGAGGTAGGCAACAGCCTGTCGATATGGACCCAGGTTTTGTGCTAATATTCCCAGGGCAATGCCCTGCTTCTCGTGTGAGTAAAGAAGAAACGGCTTGCTTACATCTGGGAGTCCCAAGGCCGGGGTCAACATTAAAGCCTTTTTCAGTAGCTCAAAGGCTCGTTCGGTCTCCTTGTTCCACTCAAGGTGTTTCTGCTCAGTGGCTGTCAACGCATACAGTGGTTTAACAAGCAATCCATAATTATAGATCCACAATCAGCACCACCCTGTCATTCCCAGAAAAGTTCGTAACTCTTTCACTGTCTGAGGTCTCTGAGTTTGGCATATTGCCTCTTTACGGGCTTGTCCCAAAGTTCTTTGTCCTGCACTAATTTCATAGCCCAAATAATTCACTTTGCGTTGTATTACCTGTGCCGCCTTCTTGGATACCCGGTACCCTTGAAGTCCCAGGAAATTCAACAGACTCACCGTCCACGTCATACAATCTCTCTCTGTCTTGGTGGCGATCAGGATATCATCCACATACTGTAACAGCTTTCCCTCCTCAGACGGGGTTTCCCAGGATTCTAAGTCTTTCGCAAGCTGATTGCCGAAAATGGTAGGACTATTCTTAAATCCTTGTGGCAACACCGTCCAAGTGAGCTGGGTCTTTCGACCACTCTTGGGGTTTTCCCATTCAAATGCAAATAATTTCTGGCTGGCTTCATGGAGAGGGAGGCAAAAGAAAGCATCCTTTAAATCTAAAACAGTAAACCAAGTTAATTCAGGTGTTAATACAGTCAACAGGGTATATGGGTTCGCCACTACCGGGTAAAGATCTTCAGTTATCTTATTCACTGCCCGTAAGTCTTGGACCACCCGATATGACCCATCGGGCTTCTGAACCGGTAGTATAGGGGTATTGAATTCAGACTCACACTCTTTTAATAATCCCAACTGCAAAAATTTTTCTATCACCGGCCGAATTCCTTCTCTGTCTTCCTTCTTTAGGGGATATTGTTTAATCCTTACCGGCTTTCGGCCTTCCTTGATCCTAACTTCAACAGGGGGGGCACTTTTCGCTCTTCCAGGTGCATCGGTAGCCCATACCCCCAGGTACACTTGGTTTAAGATGTCCTCGTTAATGTTTCCTTCTAGGGGGAGACTGGTTAAGGTTAGGCTCAGTATTTGAATATATTCTTGATCTTTTACCTCCAGAGTAATTTCCCCTTTTTCGAATACAATTTTTGCTTCCAATTGTTCCAACAAGTCCCTTCCCAAAAGTGCCTTTGGGGAGTTGGGCATATATAAAAATTTATGAATGCCCCACTGTTTTCCTAATTTATATTCTAAAGGTTTACAAAAATATGCCTTTTCACTTTGACCAGTTGCTCCTTTCACCATGACATAATCATTTCCCAGGGGCATCAAAGCTTGGTTCAGAACCGAGTATGTTGCCCCCGTATCTACCAAGAATTCTATTTCTTGTTGTGTTTTCCCTAGCTTAATTATAACCAGTGGATCCGCTAGGGTAGATTCCCCAGGTTCCCGTCAATTTCCCTTCACATGGGCTACTGTTCTTCCTGTTTGAGCCCCCTGATCCTCCTTCTTGTTCTTTGGGCATTCCTTTTTCCAATGACCAAATTTCTTACACAAAGCACATTGATCCTTGCCCAGTCGGGGCAAGCCTCGCCTAGGCCCTCTTCCTCTTTCTTCCTGGATAACAGCCATTAATTTTCTTTGCCCCTGCCTATATCCTTCTTCTCTGTTACTAAATACTCTCCATGCCTCATCCAATAATATTTCTAAATTCCTACCCTCTGTAGGGCGTAATTTTTGAAGTTTGCGCCTTATATCCCCTGTAGATTGACCCAAAACCAGGGAGACCAATTGTTGTATTCCTACCTCTGACCCAGGATCCAGCGGTGTGTTGCGGCGCATTGCATCCCTCAATCGATCCAGGAATTCAGATGGAGACTCGGAAGGACTCTGTTTGACTGCATATAAAGCTGACCAATTTATAATTTTGGGGATTGCCCTCTCCATTCCTTTTGTAATCCAATCCTGATACCCCTGCAATCTTTCCATATGTGCAGATCTATTAACATCCCACTTTGGGTCTTGGAGAGGGAAATATTCTTTAACGTCCCCTCCTGTGATCTTATAATGATCTTCAGCTAGGTTCCCTGCTGTTTTTAAAATCAGCTGTTTCTTTGTTTCGGTCATATATTCTAATAATAGCTGTATATCCTTCCAATCAGGGTTATGCTGTTTTACAATAAATTGGAAATGTTTAGTTACACTTACCGGATCACTCCTATAATCTTTTGCAACCTTTTTCCATTCCCCTAGGTCAGCAGTAGAAAAGGGTACTTTGATTAACATCGTCCCACCATCCGGCCCCACCGCCTCTCGGAGAGGTGCTTGTAAAGCTGTTGAGGTAGTTTTCTTCCTAGTACGGGAAGATACAGGGCTGTCCGGGGGGGTTGGAGTTCTATCCGAGTCAGCATCCTGTTCCTGTGGTCGAGGGGGAGGCTTAAACAGATCAGTTAGATCTTGTTCTGGTACCTGATGAATTTTATTTGTCTTTGTACATCTTTGTCCAATACTACATGCCGAACAACACCGTCTCAGTTTACCTCTAAGCTCCTTGTTGTTTTCTCGCTCAACTGCGAGCACCATGGGGTCCTGTGGGGGTACTATTCCACAGTCCCTTTGCCACTCCGGGTGGTTTCGGAGGGTGAAAAACATGTCTGCATATGAAACTTCATCCCATTTTCTTTCTCTCCTTAAAAACAGCATTAGTTGTAATAGAGTATTATAATCTGTTGACCCATTAAGTGGCCACTTAGCATCACCTTCTAACTTATATAACGGCCACTATTGATTGCAATACTTAATAAGGTTCTTTTTATTTTCCGTACCTCCGGCCCCAACAATATCTTTCCAGTGGGTAATAACACAACCCAGAGGACTCTTCCTCAATATTCCCCCTTGATTGTTTCCCATTTTATTACTTCTCCTCTTAATATGATTCCATGCAAATTGTTTCTTACACCTCTTTATAGAATTCTCCTGGTTTTTCTCTCACATGTCCTGAATTCCAGGATTAAATTTTCCTTTTCACACACCAATTTCACTATTTTGGCTATCTTTCCAACCACAAACAATCCCAACTGTGTACGTAGCTCGTTCCCTCTTATCCCAAGGAGTCCAAACCCCACACTCAGGGCATTCAATATCCCCGCCACAATCTATTTGCAACCTCTGTTTACACCACACACATTCCAGGACATATGAGGGCATACACTCATTTCCTGGATGTAAAAGACACCATTCTAATACCCACATTTATGCGATGCACCATACAGGGACTTTCTTATACCAACACCACAAAATGATTAAGATAATCAAACTCAAACTTACAATTACAACTTTAACATATAAATTCAAGTTTCAAATCATCAGTGAGTCACACTTCGTTTGTCTCCGGCCATACCCCTTGTGAAGTTACAAAACTGTGGAGCAGAACTCCACACACGCTCTGCAGCTGAGCTGTGTCTCTTTTACTCAAACATTCAATCCACAGTTTTAGATATTTACACCTTAACAAACATATATACACATATAAATCTCAACATAACATTTTCACATTCTCACACAAAATCTTTAACATTAAATTTCCAAACATTCATACCATACAATCATCGCTCCAGGTGATAACTTTTCAGCAGCTGTAAAAATGTATCAAGCGCAATTGCGAGGGGGTCCACTTACCCCATAAATCAAGCACAATTGCGAGGGGGTGCGCTTACCCTTCTCCTGCCTCTTATATACCAGTCATCGACAGGTCCGTCCTGGCTCCCGATACTGGGATGCAGCAGTCACCCCGGATTTGCTCGATCTACCCCCAAGATCGCTGGCGGCCGCTCTATCAGTCAGCAAATCCCCCCTTACCATACAGGGTACCCTCCTCCCATACGGGGACTACGCTGCACGCCAGACGTCTCTGCGCAATTTACCAGCTGCCCCGGCCTGTACTTTTACAGGCTCCCCTTGTAGAACATACCGTTTGGTCCGCGGCTTCAGGAGGTTGTTGTCTGCTCCCGCGGTGAGCGGCTGGCAGCGGAGGCTCCTCCGAGGAAAGTGCTCGGGGCGCGCCGAGGGGCGTCCGCTCCGCAGTCTGTCCCGCAGCCGAACAGAGAGTCTCCTGGCTGGCTCGCCAAACTGACGTGCGGAAAACAGACTCCACAATCAGTGAGATTGTAAAGTAGGTATGTTCATTCAGCGCTGGGCAGCACGGGGGGTAGTCCCACCAAAGTCGTGTGCGCCTGATTTGGCAGTTCACTTTAAATTTATACAGTCAAGTGTTACATATACATAGAGTTTCACAATACGCCTATACATAGGCATTACCTATCCCCGCTTCATATTATAATTAGCTCTAGGAAGTCATTTCCATAGTCTCCTCTCAACTGCGCTTGCGCAGTGCCTCCTTATGGTGGTCGTCTGGTGGTCGTGAAGATGAAGGCTGTATGTCTTCTTCACAGTGAACTCTTAACCTTCTGTCCCTGCGCAGACTCAGTTGTCCCTTGGCATTTGTCCAAATCACAAGGTCGGTCTTGGCTGGTTCTTGGAGTCACTGCTGAGTCTTATCAGGGACTATCTCCTGTCCCAGTCAGCCGCAACAATGGAAACGTTAAACATCACTTCTCATCCCCTTGGGCCATGTCTACCTCTATTGAAACTTCTTTAATTTCATTATAAGCTAGATAATTATTAAACAATTCCTATCTACATTCATATATCTACTAAGGTTCCTTTGGTTCCCCGTCTCACAGCGTTGGTCTAAAGGTCCAGTTCCAGTGGGCATGCGTGCACCAGAGTTTTCAGTTTGTGTCCTTTTATCATCCTTGCCCCTCCTTCAGGTGGGCACTCGAACTCATTAGGCTAATTAGGTGTCATGAGCAGTTTGTGCTTTCAGAACCTTCGGGAAATGGGTCGGTGGGCTTGGGGGTCGTTTGGGGAGTAACTTCCCCTTCCCTGCAGACATGACCATTGTTTGATCTTTGGCCATGCATGGTGAGCTGCCCTGCTCAGCATATCAGAACAGCACATCAGAACACGGAGCTGTGCACCCTCCGGCATGCCCTCCCCCTCCTGTTGCTGATGGATGCTGATCGGCTTCTTTTCACCTGTGGTTCCTTGCAATGCAGAGTTCGTTGTTATGCAGATTTCGTCGTTAAGCAGAACTTGCCCCACCACAATGTTTGAGACATTAACTCTTTCAGTCTCTCACGCAACAGTGTAAGAATTTGTTTCACATCTTTCATTTTGACAATTTCCTTCATGATTCTACTGCTGCAACCACACAAACAGTATTTCTGGATCCTTTTATAAACACTTTTTTTCTTTTCCTTGGGGATACTTGCTATTCACAGTTTAATACATAAAAATCTGGAATGCGCCCATTTTCTGTTGCTCTTATTCTTATGTTCACACTTGCTTCATAAGACATGATAGATTACATTGCATGAAAGTGCTATGAACAACATAGATGGTGTGTAGGATATGGAGGTACTAGAGGGAGAGAAAAAGAGAGTGTGAGGAAAACCAGTGGCAAATCCAGCAAACAGTTGTAGGGCGGATGGGGAGTTTGAAGACAAAAGGAACTGGACTGGAAGTGTAATGAACGGGTTAACTTTGTTCATGAAATCGCACGTGGGGGTAGAGACATTCTTCGCTTATCTAACACCACAGTATCCGGCTAGGTAAACAATTGCGTACTGATGATTAACGAATGTAAAGAGACATTTTACAGAGCATGAGTGAGACTCAGGTCACCTAAAGGACAGCTGAGGAAGACTTCGGCCTTCATCCCCAGCGACCACCAGAAGGCAGATTACGACCACCTAGCAACTGACGGCGCAATCGCACACACAATGCAGAAGATACCAGCCGTCACGTAGACAGAAACTAGAAACTGTATAAATAAAGGGACTCTTCCCCATTTTCGGCGCGAGCCTTTGGCGGAGCACTGTCTCCCCGGCCGCCCAGTGCTGTTTTGCTCTCTTATCGCTTGCTAATAAATTCGATCTTGTTATTTAATACAAATTGGCTCCTCCAATTTGTCACGAGTGTCTATAACAGAAGCATCCAGGCCACCGGAGGAAGGACAAAAGTGAAGAACTTGTTTGCAGCATGGAGGGAGGTTCTATGAGCAGGAAAAGGATGGAGATAAGGGATTTCCATGGACAAGCAATAGATGATCACCGAGGGAGCAAAGCTGGAGGGCAGATTAGTGTGTGAATGAGTGGCTGTGTGAGAAGTCCATAAGTGAAAGGCAAAGAAAGAGGGAGAATGAAACAGGATATTGAGGACAGTAAAATAGATCGACAATGTGCACATATCAAAACTCCTCTAGGCAAACCACCTTGATTTGCCCCTTTTTCCCTTTCCCAAACTAATCAACACTGCATATTGCCAGTTTCAAACCCGTGAAAATTTGGCTGGCTGACAAAGAGATGCTGGAAGATCTTTGACAGAACCAATATTCGTTCTGCTTAATAGCTACCGCTGCAAAAGTGCACCATTCAACCAACCTAAAATTCAAATAAGTCTCCAAAAGGCCAATTTCCCATTTCAAAAAGGGACACCTGAACAGGTTATGACTTCTATCATGTCCTCTATGCATATAAAGCAGTCCAGAGAAATGCTTATATAAAATTGTATATCTAATGAATCTTCTCAGGAAGTAAGGAGAAAAAAGTAGAAGTCATGAATGATTTTGGATACATTCATTTTGGAGTTCTCAATGGAAGAGAGCTTAAAAAGAGATGATGTTGAAAAAAAGATGTTGCCACTCAGTCAGGAAAACTTAGAAATCTGAGGCTAGGTATCTAAAATTAGAGTAATTTACAATCTCTATCCACTTTTGAAAATCCTGGCCAAAGTGTTTTCTTAAAAGTGAATTATCTTCACCAGTACAACAGGTACTTGGTGTTCTAGTATTTTTGTGAAACCTTATTGACAAAGCTACAATATTCTACCCATGGTTAACATGACAGCATATACTATGAAAAAAACCTTAAATGCAGAGTAAGTTGTTACTGTAGTTCTTGGCCCTGGGGAGGAGCAAAACCCCCTGCTCCCAACCCAACAACCTCATAATCTGGAAGAAGCTTTTTTTCCTCATCTTCACCAGACCCCCTCTGTTTTGTAGTACTCCAAGTGTCTAGGCTATTGTTTCAGAAATATTTAATTTCTTTTCAAAGAATAGACCTGTCTGTGAACAGAAAAAAGGAGGAATGAAGTGCCCTTGTGCTAAGAGACTTTGTGGTATTGTACCATATAATATCTCCATGGTATAGGCTCCAAGGCAGTGGTGTTAGGTGATTGTCCCTCCCTCTGCATAAGTTTCCTGGGAGAGCTGAAAGGGCATAAATCGCATATGCAGAGAAAACTGTTTGATCCCAGTGAAGGGCCTGGCAAAATCCTAAAACCCTCAGTCAAAAAATAAATGCAAGCTGAATTATCTTTTTCTGTATTGAGCCTTTGTTAGAGACCTCATTCAAGCATGATAAGTCAAGGAGAAGCAATCTCAAATTTTAATATCTTCAGTTGTTGGGATAAATGTAGATGTTAGTGTTTCTCCACTTGCTACTAACTCATATCATAGAAGTGTTACAAGAGCATGCTACTGTATCAGTCGAGTCTTTTGGATATGGACATGAAGACAGGCTCATGCATATGCATGGAAGCCATCACCACTGATTAATGGGAAACAAATCCTCTACAGTTTATCTCATATTTGTACCCACCGCAGTAGTATCAGAGCAGCACATGCACATATTACATTTTTAAAGAGGAGCAAGTGAGAGGAGCAGCCAGCCTGTGTCTAATGAACATTGGTCAGTAATGACCATTGGCCAAACTTTTGCAATGCAGGAAGGCAGGATATGTGCCACACTGGTAATCACAGTCTGTCCAATTCAAAGCGCAAGGGAACAAATGACAGAGGTCCTAGTTGGACTAAACCAGGAAGCCAAAGACGAAGAGAGGAGAATTTCTGAAGTTAACTTATCTTACTAATATGCTTTGCTTTGCTGCAGCATTCTTGATGTCTTTAGTAGGGAAAATGAATGGCAGAGTGAGGAAGGAGTTTTGTATGCATAATACTTGTCTGTTTTATTCAGTAATTACTTTTAATCTTCTTTGTCTTTCAAACAATGTTTGATTTATGGTTTTACAGAAAAGATGACAATTAATCTATGTAGTTCACAAATTGAAAGTAAGAAGTAAAGATACTATTATGATTTACAGCACACAAATTGTCCAGGCTACTGTCTGAGGAATATTTGGTTTACTTTAGAAGAATAGACTTGTCTTTTAAGAGAAACAGTGAGAAGGGAAGTGTCCTTGACTTAGGAGACTTTTTAGTTTAAATAATAAGGAGGAACTATAAATGCAAAGAAAAATATCAAGCATAAAATCAAGTTGATGAAGACAAGTTGAAATAAGAATTTGCCATTAGCAGAAATGCTTATGGCTAGATTTGACAACTACTGGGATATGAAGAAACCTGTTTTTGCTATAGTGCAAGGAAGTAGACTACCTGATTCCTCTTGAAACTAATATCTAAATATTTATGAAGATGTAGTCAAGACTCTGTGAAAATATAATAAGGTAATGGAACTCATTTGGGTGGCTTTGGTGAAAAGACTGTCCGTTAATGTTATTGATGTACACTGGAAGACATCTGATGTGAAGTTCACAATTGAAATGTTACAAACACTTCAGCATATGGATCCTTCACATTCACTTAATTGCCAGTTTAGTAATAATTTTATGTAATGAGGAATTATTAATAATATGTGAAATACTAAATTGACGTAATCACCAAAAAATGTAATATGACATCCACTGTGCAAAGGATGTTATAATTCCAGATGTCTTTGTTATATTTTAAACAAAGAATATAACTGGCCAAGTTCATCTTTCAAAACTGTTGACTTTATAAAGTTTTAATAAATTTTATAAAATTGTGTTTAAAGGTAAGGCTATTAATCACATGTTCTTTTTCTTCATTCTTAATATCCCTTATTAGCATCCAGTTATGACTAAAAACTTGATAAATTATTATTAACAAACTACCTTACAGTTTTGTGGCACAAGTCCCACTGTGAAATAAATCTCTATATGCTGTTTCTTTGATTATGTAGGCAGATACCAATACCCTGCTCAGATAGTTGAGGAAAAGGGACCAAATTTGTCTCTTTCGCAGTTGCAGTTTAATCATTCTGGACGATTGTGGTATTGGGACAAGAGATCTTTTATCTCCAGCACACCAATAAAAATCTTCCCTAAGTTTGCAATTACTGAAAGTCAATAGCCTATTGGTATGAGAAATGTACTCTTCAAGGACAAATGTCTACAACACAGTTATCACCCCTATTGCCACACAGAACAGATTGAGTGGGCATGGAGAATGTCAGGCATCTCCCCAGGTAAGCCTCGTCACAGCAGGATTGGCACACACTGATGTGGGGACCAGCAAAGTGTGCAAGGCCACTCATTCTCTGGGACCCTTGTCTAGTCCACAACTTCATTTTCCTGAGTCATTATTCTGACACATTTCATGGGCAACATCTTCAGTGAGAGAAAAGAGCCAATATGAATTTTTACTTATACTGGTATAAATCAAGAGAAACCCTACTGAAGCCAATAACTTTCTATACAAAATCATAAAAGTAAGAGGTAAACTGAAGCTATTAATGAACACCAAAATAGAAAACAAAGTCTTTAATTCCATTTTACCTCACTTCAGGATTAAGTGAGAGACACAGGAACTGAAGTTCAGCTGATCTGGGAGCTTGAATTGTGAAACATACACTTCAGCATATAAAATACATTGTGTAGCACATGTCCAATTTAAAAATTCATATACTGGAATGACCTTGTCCAGAATTACTATGTATACTTTCATCTCTTCTGCTCCTTTTTCATAAAGCTAACATCAGTGATGAACTCCTATTAAAATCGAAAGGATGAAGATCAGTATATTTACTGGAAGAAGGCATTTTCCAAACATCATTTAAAGAAGCGAGATGACAAGCATGAAAATGTAAATCAGAGGTCAATTTTGTTGCAGTTTTAGGTGGACACTACTCTCAAAATTTAATAATCCTTTGATAAAGGAGGTCCCACTTAGTACCTAGGGAATGGCCCATTCCAGGTGCTACTCCAATCAGTGTGTCTTCACAGGAGAACAGCTGTATGCAGAAAGTCTCAGGACTGGAGTTTATTAATTATTTCATGCTTAATTGAACATATTTTAATCAAATCTTATAATAAAATATGAGGTTTATTACTTCCATTACCTTTTAAAACATTAAATTATGGGATCTGAAGAGTTGCTTTCTGATTTTCTCCTTGGAAGAGTCTATCTAGGAATTACATGAACTATATTCAACAACAAATAGGACACGGCCTTTAGAAAGATCATGCATATATGTTTCATATGGGAGATAAAATGAGTTATTTGTATATCATACTATAACAAAGTAAAGAATTTTTCAGGCTATGTAAAATGTCTGTGTTCTTCAGGTGATATAATTTCAATGCTAGTAGATATGCTATGATTTGATGAATTGCAATAATTACTATGTGCATTGTACTCTTGTTTTCACATTTGCAGATTTTTTCTGTGAGGCTCACTAATGGTTTGTGTTTTAACCAATTTAATACACCCTTTCTTAAAGTATTTAGAAGCATTTTTTTATATAAAGAAATTGCTGTTGAACTGGCAAAAAGGCTCTATTTTAATATTTTAACAATCAGCAAAATAGTACTGTAGAAAACCAAAGCATTACATATTCTGAGAAATGTTACAATAGAGTATCTTATTTCTTGTAAAACACATTAAGCAATAGCAATCATTTTAGGCAAATGTTTATTTTATATTTGATCACTAAGCAAAAGAGAGTTTCATTCATCTTCATTTTTGCATTTTTAAATCCACATAATTTAGTTCACTGTCATGGTTTCACACATTCACACTGGAGCACTAAGCTGAATGTTAATAATTTTTCTGTGTATTGTATTAAGTGAAAGACAAAGTATTTTTCTCTCTTTTTTATTTTTGTTTTGCTTCACCTTTTCTTTTGGCTCTGTTTATAGCCCGAGGACCATGACATACAGGAAGATGAGAAGCCCCTTATCTTACCATCTATATCAAAGGTAGAAGTAGGAGATAACAATAACATTCCTTCTCCTCTCATGAAAGAGGACAGGAGGAATCAGAAAGAGAGTGAAAGAGCAAAAAGAAGCAGTTGAAGAGCTGGAAAGGGGAGAATTCTGAAAATTCATTTTCAGACATGGTTTGATCTTCTGGTAGTCAAGGATTGCAATTAATATTAATTATTTTGCAAAGCTCTTCTCCTTTCTAAATTCTCTATCTTTTGCTGTAAGATTTGCATTTTAATTAATATCAGAGGATGATACTCTTGCTTATATTAAATAGTTGCTTAAACTCTAAGGAGTCCCACTGAAATAAAACACCAACCCATACTGAGTTATGACACCACAATCCAGCAAATTCCCTGCAGCATTTTTTATCTTAAATACAATTATATAGAATATAGTAAGGAAGTGCATGAAGTAAAAAATATGCACAATGAAAAACATAATTAAATGATGTACATTTCACCCAGCTCATCAAGAAAAAAATGTCTAAGATGACACAAGTGGGAGAGTAGACAGAATTTTCTAGAAGCGTAACCTATAATAAATATAGCAGGAAAATATAAACTAGCAAGAATTAGTGATTAGGGATCCAGTCCTGAGGGTACCAAGCAATCTCAAATTTTATTTAAGTGCATGGGAGCCCTAGGTGCTTGAACCTCTATGAAGCATGCCCTAGGCAACAAGGTAAGAATTTCATCTCACAAGAAACCAGAAACACTGAATATTATCCTTACAGATGAAAGTGACACTTGGAAGTTTTTACATTAGAGCTGAGTGAACATTTTATTTGCTGAAAATTATTTCACAGATGTTACCTTTATTTCTCTTTGCAAACTGCCCACAGAGATAGTAACATTGTAAAATTCTCAGATGTACTTCTTATTCAAACTTAGTCACAGACTTCTTCAGTGAATTTTCTCTTCAAAATCTGCTTTTGGTGAATATTTGAGCTTGCATTCACTTTTTCATGAGTAATTCATACTAATAAAGCTTGAGCACTTAAGTGTTCCTGGAATGCAAATGTGAAAGCATTGCAAATATGGTCTAATTGAAATCCACTTTCCACTTTGAGCAAATATTCGTGGAACATTTTTCCTAGTATTCACTTCATTTTAGTTGACATTATGGGCTAAAATCTCACTGATGTGCACTAAAGACAGACATCACAGCAGAACCCTCTTCAATAATGCAGGTGCAATATTCCTGGAACAGGCAGGTCTCTTGAACAGGCGCAGCATGATTTAACCTGCTCTGTCCTTTTATTTCATTCAGAGGGCAGCCTTTATAGTAGACTGTTCAATGGCTAAGTGAACTCTCCTGAGTGTTTCAGCCACACATCAAAATATAAGAGCACATGATGTACCTTGCTGTAAGCTCCCCTTCAGAGCTAATCAATAAAGTTATTCATCTAGCTTTTTTCATAATTACCAGTGATCAGCTTATTGCTGGTGCAAGATAGGCTTCTTCGGAACATATATTTGTTGCTGACGTGAGGTCACCATACAAGCAGTGACCAGTGGTATAACTTCTTTTATATTTATACGATAGATAGATAGATAGAAATAGCTATTGCTGCTGAAACATCTTGCTCTTTGGAAACAGGCAAAAGTGGTCAATCCGGACCCACTCAACCTTCCTTTAGACACTCACCTCAGATGCGTTTCAGTGCACTAGGAATCTCACCCTCCCTAGGAATGTGCTACAATCCATAGAGCAACAGGAGCCGCCAGAGGGCAATTCTGATCTTGGATGGTCAGAACTAATTTCTGGAAGTGCCCATCTTTCCCCATCAAGGAGAAGGAGGCCCTATGGTGACAAAACACCCAATGGAAATGCCTCAGAAAAATGCCTCTCTTGGGAGGGACAAATCCAGACCCTGTTGCCTCCAGTGTCAGATTTGTAACAACTTCATAGAATAGAATGGTTTGGGTTGGAAGGGACCTTTAGAGGTCATCTAGTCCAATCCCCCTGCAATGAGCAGGGACATCTTCAACTACATCAGGTTGCTCAGAGCCCTGTCCAGACTGACCTTGTATGCTTCCAGGCATGGGGCATCTACAGCCTCTCTGGGCAACCTCTTCCAGTGTTTCACCGCTCTCATCGTAAAAAATTTCTTCCTTATATCTAGTCTGAATCTACCCTCTTTTAGTTTAAAACCATTACCCCTTGTCCTATCGCTACAGTCCCTATTAAAAAGTCTGTCCCCATCTTTCTTATAAGCCCCCTTTAAGTATTGAAAGGCTGCAATAAAGTCTCCCCGGAGCCTTCTCTTCCCCAGGCTGAACAACCCCATCTCTCTCAGCCTTTCCTCATAGGAGAGGTGCTCCAGCCCCCTGATCATTTTTGTGGCCCTCCTCTGGACCTGCTCCAACAGGTCCATGTCTTTCTTGTACTGAGGTCCCCGGAGCTGGACGCAGCACTCCAGGTGGGGTCTCACCAGAGTGGAGTAGATGGGCAGAATCACCTCCCTCGACCTGCTGGCCACACTTTTGATGCAGCCCAGGATACGGTTGGCTTTTTGGGCTGCGAGCGCACATTGCCGGCTCATGTCCAGCTTTTCATCCACCAGTATCCCCCAGTCCTTCTCCGCAGGGCTGCTCTCAATCCCTTCATCCCCCAGCCTGTATTGATACCAGGGGTTGCCCGGACCCAGGTGCAGGACCTTGCACTTGGCCTTGTTGAATGGCATCCCGTCCCTCAGGCATGTCAACTGCACCATTCAGCTTGGTGTCATTGTTATTCTGGGAGTTACTGGAAAACACTTGAGAGACAATGCAGTCATTGGTCATAGCCAACACGGGTTCATGAGGGGAAAGTCCTGCTTAACTAACTTATTTTTGTTTTTTGACAAGGTCGCCCACCTAGTTGACCCAGGGAAAACAGTTGTCCTGGTTTCAGCTGGGACAGAGTTAATTTTCTTTCTAGTAGCTGGTATAGTGTTATGTTTTGCATTTAGTATGAGAATAATGTTGATAACACACTGATGTTTTCAGTTGTTGCTAAGTAATGTTTATACCAAGTCAAAGATTTTTCAGCTCCCTACAAGGGGAGATCGCGACCACCAACTCATTGACCACCTACTCAAATGGTACCACCTACTCAAAAGAAGACAATGAAGGAAGACGACAGAGTCTGCGCACTAATTTACATGAGGGGTGAAGAAGAAAGAACCAACCATTAAGGGAAATAATAATGAATATGTATTAGTTAAGTGTATAAAGGTGAGAATTTTTGAGACAAGGGTGTGCTGTCTTGAGACAGGCACCCATTCATGCGCATCAATGAAATTAATTTGAAAATACCTCGACTCTGTGTGTTATTGGCTTGCACACCGGGTAAACGAACTCCGTTTGTGGGACAACAGTTTTCTGGTGACCCAGATGGGACCTCGCTAACAGCCTTGCCTGGATCGTCTTGCCGCACCCAACAGGAAGAAAAGAACTGAGTGGACTCCAGCGTGCACCAACCTATTGATCGGGGATTCCATCAGCTCCTCTCCTGCGGTCGGGCGGTAAGCGACACAACAGTGCAATGCTATTTAAAAGAGGTATTTTTTTTAGAAAAAAGGGGAGAGAGGAAAACTACCGAAAAGCAATGAGCATTTGGATCCTGTGTAAGATGTATCAAGGAGGATATGCAGCAGAAGACAAAGGGAGACATCCCTCATAAATTCTTTTCGGTACCAAAATGGGCACTACTGCTTCTCAGGAAGTACCCTCCTGCTCTCCCTTAGGATGCATCCTAAAGAATTGGAATAAATTTGGTGGGGATCCCCTGACAAAAGATAAATTAAAATGTTATTGTAATCAGTGGTGGCCACAATACTGATTAGAGGATGGTGAGAAGTGGCCAGAAAATGGATCTTGAAAATATAATACGATATTACAATTAATGTTATTTTGTCGTAGGACTGAAAAATGGGATGAGGTACCTTATGTTGATTTATTCTTTACTTTGAGGAATGATTGGGATGTTTGAAAAAAATGCGGCTTATAGATTCTAAACATCAAATTGGTATATATGCATTGGGGGAAAAAAGGAAAAAGGAACTAAATTTTGTTGTACTGGATGTGGGGGTGGAAAAACTGAGACTGGAGAAAATGAAGAGGATGTACAATTACTAGTATACCCCCCCAAGAATTCGGAGGCAAATAGTTCGAGTGATGAAGAAAGTGATAATATGAGTCCAGTCTCAGGAAGAACAAGACAACAGAAACCTATAGCGCAAGCTCCCCTTAGACAAGCAGTGGGACCAGAAGGAACACCAGTATATGTACATGTACCATTTACCACCTCTGATTTATTAAATTGGAAACAGGTGGTTGGATCATATCAAAGCAATCCTGAAGGGATGCATAGTACTATCAAAACTGTGATGATGACTCATAACCCTAATTGGGGAGATATACAGGCCCTTTTAGAATATTTGTTCAGTACTGAAGAAAGAACAGTTTTAGAAAAAGCTGGGGAAGGAGTGACCCAACAGCGTGGGGGGGGGGATACCTAATATGGACATTTACCTCCCAAAAGAAGGTACCCTAATACGGGGGGAGGAATGGAAAGGCTAAAAGAGTACCAAAAATCTATTTTATATGGAATTCGACACAGTGTACAGAAACCTACAAATTTATCCAAATTATATGAAGTAAGACAAGGGGATAAAGAGACCCCTTCTGCTTTCTATGAGAGATTGTGTGAAGTGGCACGGAAATGGACTGATTTAGATCCAGAAGATCCCGGCAATTTGAAGTTGTTTAATATGTTGTTTACCGGTCAAGCTGCAATAGATATTAGAAAAAATTGCAAAAAGTAGAAGGGGCAGATGGAATGACAATTTCACAGTTATTATCCATTACATATCAAGTATATAATAATCGAGATGAGGAGGCTGAGAAGGAAAAACGAGGACGGGCCAAAATTCAGGCATCCCTAGTAGCTGCCCTAAGTGATGGGAGAAGCAGAGGGCGAGGAAGGGGACGTGGAAGAGGTGGAGGAGTTCAAGGAAGGGGAAGAGGACAGGAAAGTTATGATAGAGAAAATTACAACATCCCTTCAGGAGCAAATCAGTGTGCATATTGTAGAAAGGAGGGACATCGGAAAAATGAATGCCCTAATCTCTCTAACGATCAGGGAAAGAGGAAAGAGGAGGCTATTGAAATAATGGCAGAAATCGGGTTAGACTGAAGGGGACTGGAGGAATCTATTAAAATCTCCCCTGCCGATCCTCTGGTTCCGGTTAAGCTGGGGAATGAGATAATAGATTTTTTAGTTGATAGTGTGTCCTGGGTTCAGCTGGGATAGAGTTAATTTTCACAGGAACCTGGGAGAAGGGGGGCACAGCCGGGACAGCTGACCTGAACTAGCCAAGGAGCTATTCCATACCACGTGCCATCATGCTCAGTATATAGATGGGGAGCGGGCTGGGGGGTGGGCTCTCAGCTTTTCGGTGAGGGAAGTGGTGGAGCGTCGGGTTCCGGGTGGTGAGCAGTTGCACTGTGCATCACTCGTTTTGTATATTCTTTTATTACTACCGTTGTTGTTGTTGTTGTAACTTCTCTTTTTGTGTTGTCCCAGTAAATTGTCCTTATCTCAACCCTCGAGGTTCCGGTTTTTTTTTCTTTTCTCTTTTCTGATTCTCCTCCCCATCCCACCGGAGGGGGGCGGGAGGAGTGAGCGAGCGGCTGCGTGGTCCTTTGTTACCGGCTGGGCTGAAACCACGACATAGTGGAGCCACACATTCTGTAGTAACTAGTTATAAGGGACTCTTAAGTAAAACTAAAATAAATATTGTTGGTGTGACAGGGAAAAAGACCTTAAAACCATTTTTAAAACTTATGGAGTGTTCAGTTGGTGATACTAAATTAACTCATTAATTTCTCTATATGCCAGAATGCCCCTTACCACTGCTTGGACGAGACATGCTTTGTAAGTTGAATGCACAACTAACCTTTTCTGAAGACTGTTCAGTTGCATATTCCTGCAGAGATGGCTTGGAAAGCCCAGATATGTTTAATAACTTAAGAGAATCCTGATGAAGAAATGGATATTCCAGAAGAAGTACTAAACGCAGTTATACCTTTGGTGTGGGCATCGAAGATGCCTAGATGAGTGAAGAATGTGATTCCAGTAAAGATTGAACTTAAACCAGGAGCCCAGCCAGTAAGAAAAAGAGAATATCCTATTAAGCTGGAAGCCCAAAAGGGTTTAGAACCTATGATAGGCTCCTTTTTGGAATATGGACTGTTAAGAGAATGCCAATCATAATATATGTTTTAGGGTGGTTTTGAGGATTCCCGAGAAGGCAAACACACACACACTGACTATAAGGGAAAAAGCAAGCATTTATTAACTACAGACATGCGTGCTAACATGGTGTTACTCTGTTCTTCTAGTTTTACTGACTGGACCTTTGTGAGAGCATCAGCTTGTGCATTCCCCAAATGTGTCTCAGATTGTTCTTTTGTGTGTGTGTGTGTCCACATGAAATACACGGACATCCCTGTCCTGGAGGAGAGCCCAAATACACTCCCAGCAACTTTTTTTCCTTCTTAAATATGTTATCACAGAGGCGCTACCACTATCGCTGATTGGCTCGGCCTTGGCCAGCGGTGGGTCTGTCTTAGAGCCAGCTGGTATTGGCTCTGTTGGACACAGGGGAAGCTTCCAGCAGCTTCTCACAGAAGCCCCCCTGTAATCCCCCGCCACTACCAAAACCTTGCCACACGCAGCCAATACATTCCACCCCTCGCCCCTGTGCATCACATATTTAAGAATTATCATTAAAATCTACATTCATCGCACAAAATCTTCACGGTTTTCACAAACTTCACTCACATCAACAAAAAAGAATTCTCCACATCATAATCAAAATAATATCATCACCACACCGACAAAAAGTGGACAATTTACGCACAATCCACCCCTCATCCCTTCACCACAATTATAACAACAAAGATTCCCTACTTGTCATGCAGGTCTTCACTCTCTAGCTGCGTTCAGTCCATGTTTTGCCCGTTACCTCTCTCAGTTACTCGAATTCCTCACATTCCCGGGCTTCAGCACTAAAAAAGACTGTGGAGGGTTGACCGCCAGGTGTCCACCAAAGCCGTTCTATCACTCCCCCTCCTCAGCTGGACAGGGGAGAGAAAATATAACAAAGGGCTTGTGGGTCGAGATAAGGACAGGAGAGATCACTCAACAATTACTGTCATGGGCAAAACAGACTCAACTTGGGGAGAATTAACTCAATTTATTACCAATCAACCAGAGTAGGGTAATGAGAAATAAAACCAAATCTCAGAACACCTTTCCTCCAACCCTCCCCTCTTCCCAGGTACAACTTCACTCCTGGATTCTCTACCTACCCCCCCTGCCAGTGGCACAGGGGGACAGGGAATGGGGTTTATGGTTGGTTCGTTGTTGTACAACTGTAGTCGCTTTAAGCTCCCGCAACTGATTCTCCAGCTGCTCAACTTTTGCTTCCAGTTTCAAGCAACAAGGACTCCGTCCCGCGGTAGACCTTGTTATCGGATTTCTCTCTAATCCTTCATGTGGAGAGTCTCCCATTCACTCCCTCCGCAACCGAGTGGCGCAACCGACAGATAGCTATCGACCCCACTATCCGCATCCCACCCACTTCTGTCTGTGTGCCGCCTCCTTTACGGGAATCCCTTCCTCGTCGCCAATTATGTTTTAGGGTGGTTTCGAGGATTCCCGAGAAGGCGAACACACACACTGACTATAAGGGAAAAAGCAAGCATTTATTAACTACAGACGTGCATTATGCTAAGGGTATCTTGTAAAGCAGATTAACGTACCGACCCGAGGACCGTGAGGAAGATGGACCATCCGTACATTCTTGTGCCGTCTTGCGCCGCGAGCTCAGCCCAGCAATCGGTAGGTGCCAGCTTTACATGGGCGTCCCCACGGAGGCAACAGTGGCCTCGCTGTACACCAGCCCCATGCTCTTCAGGAAATCCTGGTATTTATACATTTGCAGAGGAACGGGTTTTGGCACACGTGGCCAGCGGGTGCCAAAACACGCCTTGGTTGCAACATAGGGAGCCTGTGACACATGCGCTCGCTGGCCAGGCGTGCTGCACGAGCCATAGCCATCCTGTCTATTGGTTCATGGGCTTTGTACACGCGACATATTGTCATAATCCAGCAGTCATGTGCCAACCATGCTCACAGCTGTACCGTGCAACAGCCCGCTGCACATCCTCCCCCAGTATTGCTCAGCTTTCTTATCTCCATGGTCAGCATTCCAAGCGACAGGCAACAAACCATCTGTTTTCTGTGCTGACTGCGCTTTTCTTGGCTATCTACTTCTTCCCCAGTGTTCATCCACGGACCAAAATTCCATCTTTTAACCCCTCCATATACAATATAATACTCCAATTTTACCTGTAAAGAAACCTTATTCTTCAGAGTATAGACTGGTACAGGATTTACAAGAAATTAATGCGAGGACAGTAGATGTTTACCCTGTGGTTCCGAATCCATATACTCTCCTTGCTTCAATCCCTGACAGTAATACTTATTTTACAGTGTTGGACCTAAAAGATGCTTTCTTTTGTATTCCTGTGGCTAAGCAAAGCCAGACCATCTTTGCCTTTGAGTGGGAAAATCCAACTACGGGGCAAAAGGCGCAACTATGTTGGACTGTTCTTCCCCAAGGATTCAAGAATAGCCCCACCTTGTTCAGTAACATACTGGCTAAAGAGCTAGAACAATGGCAAAGTGATAATGATGCTGTGACATTGTTGCAATATGTTGATGATTTGCTAATCGGTTCTTATAGTTATGAGGCAAGCCTGGAAGCCACCATTAGTTTGCTTAACTTTCTGGGCCTAGCGGGATATCGAGTTTCTAAGAAAAAGGCTCAGATAGGAAAAGAAAAGGTCCAATACATGGGGTTTGAAATTATGAAAGGACAAAGAGAATTAAGCAATGAAAGGAAAGAAGTGATTTATAGGATCGCTGTGCCTACATCAAAAAGACAATTAACAGGATTTCTGGGAATGGCTGGATGGTGTCATTTATGGATCCCCAATTTTGGACTCATTGCCAAACCATTGTATGCTGCCATAAAGGGACCTGAAGGGATTCTTGAATGGACACCAGAATGTAGAAAAAGTTTTGAGTAAGAGGGTTGTAGGAGGAGTTGTGAAACAAGGAATAACTCCTGCGGAATACTGGCAAATAGATTTTACGGAACTACCAAGGTGTAATTTATACAAATACTTATTGGTGATAATAGATACCTTTTCTGGTTGGCCAGAGGCCTTTCCATGCTGTACCAACAAGGCTAGAGAAGTAATTAAGGCCTTATTAAAAGCAATTATCCCTAGGTTTGGTATTCCAGAAGGTATTTCTTCTGATAAAGGACCCCATTTTATTGCAGAAATAGTACAGGGAGTTTCTAGATTTTGGGGTATTAAATGGTATTTGCATACCCCTTGGAATCCACAGTCCAGTGGTAAAGTAGAACAAATGAACCAAAATCTAAAAAGATAAATTTCAAAGTTGTGTCAGGAAACACAAATGAAATGGGTGGCTATATAAGAATTTGGAAAGATGAACCGTTAAAGGAAAAGTGGAAAGGACCTTATACTGTGTTGTTAAAGACTTATACTGCCGTCAAGGTAGAAGGAATTGACTCTTGGATACATTATACCAGGATAAAGAAAGCACCTACCGTGGGAACAAACTTTTGGAAATCTGAAGAAATAGAACCTTTAAAATTAAAGTTATCCAGATATTAATGACTTGTACTTGGGAAAATAGCTGTTTAAAAATAATACTGATTGCTGGTTTAACTTTTTGGTTTATGTTACCTTTGACTATTATTTGTATAAGGAAACCTTTTCAGAGATTTTGTGTACAAGAAACAGTCGAAAATGAAAGTCAGGGTGATTTTGTTGATGTTGATCTATCAAAATGTACACATCTGTAATAACAATGTAGTTTTGCAGCTCATCCAGTCATTCGGGAAAATTCACAACGTAAGTCAAATCACGGCATGCTTGCCACTACCAAAGACAGCAGCCTCTCCTTTGGAATGGGGAATTCTAACCCTCGATTTAAACTGAACTTTTGATACCATGTTAACAAATGGGACTGGAATATTAAGATTTACTTTAAGAAAAGAAAAAGTATTTGGATTAGGAAAATGGACGATTCTGGGAAACAATTCTAAAAATTGGTGTTGGCATGTTAATGAAACCCAACAACCTGGATTGATTAAGCAGACGGAGACATGTGATCGATTTCCTTGGGGAATGCAGTACCCTTCAGTATGGAAGACAGCAGAACAAGGAGAATGGCATTATATGCAACCTACTCCTTGGTATATTGATTGAACAAGGAATCAATCGAAAGAAAAAATAAGAGGAATTAACTTACCTTCAAATTTGACAGAGAGTACAGGGAAACTTCCTCTTGTCAAAAACTGGAATTGTACTCAAGTTTATAATTGTTTCATGAATGCAACTGAACTACAAAGATTGGGACTTTGGCTAGAGCTTTAAGACTAGGGTGCCTATGCCAAAACTATTCGACTTCCATAAAAGATACTTAGACAGGTACTATGATTAAGGGTAAAATTATAAACTGTGATTGGGAAATACTTTTTCCAATAGGACATACAGTATGGGTAGCCAGTGATGGATCCTGGTCAACACAGTTACCTCTAAGAGGCCCAAAGAAACAGATTACTTTAGGCCAATTATAAACAACTTCAAGAATGACACTTCAAAATCGTTTGGCTCTGGATTTATTACTGTTACATGAATATGGTGTGTGTGGATACCTGAAATTAAATAATGATCAATGCTGTGTCCACATTCCCAATATAACAGAAGATTTGGAGAAACAATTAGATACCATTAAACAAGTGGCAAGATCCAGTAAAAATATAAGAGGCAACAGAGACAGGGTGGTTAAATAAGATCCTGCATGGGTTTAGATTGTCCTGACTGGATGGCTACAGAGTTTACTACAGAATCTAATCATTTTGGTTATTATAGTGATTTTTGTTTCTATTTTGTTTGGATGTCTTAAGAGTATCATCGTGAAACAGGTATCTCAATTGTATGTATTAATGATGAGATAGAAAATGAGACTTGTTGAAGTATATTAAGACTTCACAAGTCTCAAAGGGGGGAATTGTTATCAATTAATATGTATAATATGATTGAAATAACCAGGGAGCTGCTAAAGTTCTGTGTACAGCCCCCATCAGTTAATATTTAAAATAGGGAAACAATAACTAGACATGATTTAGGGTTTAGGAACTAATTACTAGACAATGGGGCTTTGTAAATAAGTAGGATGCTTATGTCAGAAAAGGCAATGGATTGTGGTCTGGTCAATAAACCTTGAAGAACCGCTTGGAATGGCCAAGATTAGGTAAGAAGTAGGTAAAAGAGAATTCCTACAGGGGAGATCACGACCACCAACTCATTGACCACCTACTCAAATGGTACCACCTACTCAAAAGAAGACAATGAAGGAAGACGACAGAGCCTGCACACTAAATTACATGAGGGGCAAAGAAGAAAGAACCAAACATTAAGGAAAATAACAATGAATATGTATTAAAGTGTATAAAGGTGAGAATTTTTGAGACAAGGGTGTGCTGTCTTGAGACAGGCACCCATTCATGCGCATCAATGAAATTAGTTTGAAAATACCTTGACTCTGTGTGTTATTGGCTTGCACACTGGGTAAATGAACCCCGTTTGTGGGACAACACCTGAAGTCTCTGGCAGAAAGCCTGGGGAGACCAGAGGCTGACCCCTGGGGTTTTGGAGTCGGGGATACAGAGGATCCGAAGCCTGCTATACTCCAACTGAAAAAGAGATATTGGCAGCATATGAAGGAGTTCGAGCTGCCTCAGAAGTGGTTGGTACTGAAACACAGCTCCTCTTAGCACCCTGACTGCCAGTGCTGGGCTGGATGTTCAAAGGGAGGGTCTCCTCTACACATCATGCAACTGATGCCACGTGGAGTAAGTGGGTCGCACTGATCACACAACGAGCTCGCATAGGAAACCCCAGTCGCCCAGGAATTGTGGAAGTGATCACGGACTGGCCAGAAGGCAAAGATTTTGGAATATCGCCAGAGGAGGAGGTGACATGGGCTGAAGAGGCCCCGCTGTATAATAAACTGCCAGAAAATGAGAGGCAATATGCCCTGTTCACTGATGGGTCCTGTCGCATTGTGGGAAAGCATCAGAGGTGGAAGGCTGCTGTATGGAGTCCTACATGACAAGTCGCAGAAACTGCTGAAGGAGAAGGTGAATCGAGTCAGTCTGCAGAGGTGAAAACCATCCAGGTAGCTTTAGACATTGCTGAAAGAGAGAAGTGGCCAGTGCTCTATCTCTATACTGAGTCATGGATGGTGGCAAATGCCCTGTGGGGGTGGTTACAGCAATGGAAGCAGAGGTAAACCCATTTGGGCTGCCGCACTGTGGCAAGATATTGCGTCCCAGCTAGAGAATCTGGTTGTCAAAGTACATCACGTAGATGCTCACGTACCCAAGAGTTGGGCCACTGAAGAACATCAAAACAACCAGCAGGTGGATCAGGCTGCCAAGATTGAAGTGTCTCAGGTAGATCTGGACTGGCAACATAGGGGTGAGCTATTTATGGCTCAGTGGGCCCATGATACCTCAGGCCATCAGGGAAGAGATGCAACATATAGATGGTCTCATGATCAAGGGGTGGACTTGACCATGGACATTGTTGCGCAGGTTATCCATGAATGTGAAACATGTGCTGCAATTAAGCAAGCCAAGCGGTTAAAGCCCCTGTGGTATGGAGGGCGATGGCTGAAATATAAATATGGGGAAGCCTGGCAGATTGACTATATCACACTCCCACGAACCCGCCAAGGCAAGTGCCATGTGCTTACAACGGTGGAAGCAACCACCAGATGGCTGGAAACATAATCTGTGCCCCATGCCACTGCCCAGAACACTATCCTGGGCCTTGAAGAGCAAGTTTTATGGCAACACGGCACCCCAGAAAAATCAAGTTGGACAACGGGACTCATTTCCGAAACAACCTCATAGACACCTGGGCCAAAGAACATGGCATTGAGTGGGTATATCGCATCCCCTATCACACACTGGCCTCCAGGAAAATCGAATGACACAATGGACTGAACAAAAGACTACATTAAGAGCAATGGGGGGTGGAACCTTCAAACATTGGGATACACATTTAGCAAAAGCCACCTGGTTAGTCAACACCAGAGGATCTGCCAATCGGGGTGGCCCTGCCCAATCAGAACTTTTACATACTGTAGAAGGGGATAAAGTCCCTGTAGTGCACATAAAAAATATGCTAGGGAAGACAGTCTGGGTTACTCCTGCCTCAGGCAAAGGCAAACCCATTCATGGGATCGCTTTTACTCAAGGACCTGGGTGCACTTGGTGGGTGATGGGGAAGTCCGATGTGTGCCTCAAGGGGATTTGATTTTAGGTGAGAACAGCCAATGAATTAAATTGTATGATGTTAATTGCTATATAACCCTGCTACTGTATGTTATCATTACTATAATTGTTATATGCTATATCAATGGTATTACAGTAAGAATCACTTAGATCAAGCAAGAATGAACTGTGATAAAACTGAGTGAAGCGCAGTAGTGATGGAACCAGAACTGACTCCAGCATGCAACACCACACACCATCCTCCTGCTGCGCCCAATATCAACCTCTCACCACACTGCACCGAAGCCCAATCCTGCTCTGCCAACTGAGCGGACTTCGCACCATCCCTCCTGCCCAGAAAGACTGGTATGACAGATGGAGCCGAGTCATAGACTAAATGAACTCTATGGACATTTTATAGGGATGACCCATAGAGTAAGGGAATGGTATCTCTGTGTGTACATATATATATATATCAAAGGACAGGAAAGGTGATGCTGATTAATTGGGATGTACTGGAAAGTATGGGACCTGAGCATGACGTAAATGGTATAGAATAAGGGGTGGATACTGTCCTGGTTTCGGCTGGGATAGAGTTATTTTTCTTTCTAGTAGCTGGTATAGTGCTATGTTTTGGGTTCAGCATGAGAAGAATGTTGATAACACTGATGTTTTCAGTTGCTGCTAAGTAGCATTAATACTAAGTCAAGGATTTTTCAGCTTCTCATGCCCAGCCAGCAAGAAGGCTGGAGGGGCACAAGAAGTTGGGAGGGGACACAGCCAGGACAGCTGACCCAAAGTGGCCAAAGGAATATTCCATACCATGTGAAATCATGCCTAGTATATGAACTGGGGGGAGTTCGCCAGGGGGCGGATTGCTGCTTGGGAACTAACTGGGCATCGGTGGGCAAGTGGTGAGCAATTGCACTGTGCATCACTTGTTTTGTATATTCCAATCCTTTTATTAGTATTATTATCATTTTATTATTGTTATTATTATCATTATTAGTTTCTTCCTTTCTGTCCTGTTAAACTGTTCTTATCTCAACCCACGAGTTTTACCTTTTTCCTTCCGATTCCCTCCTCCATCCCACTGGGTAGGGGGGGAGTGAGTGAACGGCTGTGTGGTGCTTAGTTGCTGGCTGGGGTTAAACCACGACACCAGTACATGTGGGTTATTTGGATTTTAGCACAGCTAAAAGTATCCTTCTAGACAAAATGTCCAGCATACAGCTAGACAAGTCCATAATACGATGGGTGAGCAATTGGCTGATGGGTCGGGCTCAAAGGGTTATAGTAAATGCGGTTACGTCAGGCTGGCAGCCAGTCACCAGTGGGGTTCCCCAGGGCTCAATTTTAGTACCAGTGCTCTTTAATGTTTTTATAAATGATCTGGACGCAGGAATCAAATGTGCATTAAGTATGTTTACCAATGATACTAAATTAGGAGGAGCTGTGGACTCCCTCAAGGGTAGAGAGGCCTTACAGGGAGATCTGGATAGACTAGAGAGCTGGGCAATCACCAACCATATGAAATTTAACAAGAGCAAGTGCTGGATTCTGCACCTGGGACGGGGTAATACTGGTTATACGTACAAATTGGGGGACGAGAGGCTGGAGAACAGCCCTGCGGAAAGACATCTGGGGGTTTGGGTTGATGGCAAGTTGAATATGAGTCACCAGTGTGCCCTGGCAGCCACAAGGGCCAACCGGGTCCTGGGGTGCATCAAGCACAGCATAACTAGCCGTTCGAGGGAGTTGATTGTCCCCCTCTACACCACATTGGTGCGGCCCCACCTCGAGTACTGTGTGCAGTTTTGGGCCCCTCAATATAAAGAAGGACATCAAACTATTAGAGTGTGTCCAGAGGAGGGTGACCAAGATGGTGAAAGGTCTCAAGGGCAAGGCTTATGAGGAGCAGCTGAGGTCACTTGGCTTGTTCAGCTTGGAGAAGAGAAGGCTGAGGGGTGACCTCATCACAGTCTACAACTTCCTCAAGGGGGGCAGCAGAGGGGGAGGTGCTGACCCCCTCTCTCTGGTGACCGGGGATAGGACACATGGAAATGGAATGAAGCTGCGTCAGGAGAAGTTCAGATTGGACATTAGGAAAAGGTTCTTCACTGAGAGGTGTTTGGTCACTGGAACAGGCTCCCCAGGGAAGTGGTCATGGCACCAAGCCTGTCAGAGTTCAAGGAGCATCTGGACGACGCTCTTAGCCATATGGTTTAGTTTTAGGTAGTCTTGCGAGGAGCAGGGAGCTGGACTCAATGATCCTTATTGGGTCCCTTCCAACTTGAGATATTCTATGATTCTAAATAGCTTCATTAGCAATTTTTTTTCAGCTTGGCTATTGACCAATGATTTCTTATGTATTCCTAGAGAAAAAAAAAATTAGTCTTTCCAAATTTAATTCCTGGAATCTCCAATCACGTCAGGGCCAGCACAGAAGTGCAGAAAATCATTGAAATAACTTAGAAACAGAGGTTGCTAGTTTTGTCTCCCAAATGGCCTTCTGTTATAGGTTTGTGTGGTTTGGTTTTTTTTTGGTAGCAGGGGAGGGGCCGCAGGGGTGGCTCATGTGAGAAGCTGCTAGAAGCTCCCCTGGCTCCAAGTTGGACCCACCTCTGGCCAAGGCCGACCCAATCAGTGACAGTGGTAGCGCCTCTGGGATAACATATTTAAGAAGGGGAACCTGCAGGAAGTAGGGTGGAATTGGAATGTGAGAGGAACACCTATGCAGATACCGAGGTCAGTGAAGAAGGAGGGGGAGGAGGGGTGCCGGAGGAGGTTGATGCCCCTGCAGCCCATGGAGGTGAACGGTGGAGCAGAGGCCCCTGAACATGGCTGTGACTCCATGGGAAAGCCCACACTGGAGCAGTTTGTGACTGAAGATTGGCCCGCGGAAAGGACCCACGCCAGGGAAGTTTGGGAAGAGCTGAAGCCCGTGGAAAGGACTCATGTTGGAGAAGTTCGTGAAGGACTGTCTCCTGTGGGAGGGACCCCACGGTGGAGCAGGGGATGAGTGAGGAGTCCTCCCCCTGAGGAGGAAAGAGCGGCAGAGACAATGTGTGGCCAGCTGACCCCAACCCCCATCCCCTGTTCCCCTGCACCGCTGGGGGGAGGAGGTAGAGAGAACCAGGAATGGAGTTGAGCTGGGAAGGAGGGAGGGGTGGGGGGAAGGTGTTCTAAGGTTTGGTTTTACTTCCTAAGATCCTTGTTTTGATTTGATTTGTAGCAAATTAAATTGATTTTGTTTCTTCCCCAAGTTGAGCCTGTCTTTTGCCCGTGACCATAAGTGGTGAGTGATCCCTCCCTGTCCTTGTCTCGACCCACGAGCCTTTCTTTATATTTTCTCCTCCTCATCCCACCGGGGCCAGAGGGAGGAGTGAGCAAGCGGCTGTGTGGTGCTTTGTTACCGGCTGGGCTTAAACCACGACACCTTCTTACTAGCATGCTCTGGTCTGAGTCAGGCACTGCGTGTCAGTCCTATTTTCCAGCCACCCATTCTCAGACTTTGCTGGATCCATTAGCATCAAGCTGCACCTGAAAAACCTGTTTCCCTTTCCCATTTCTCAGCTTGTCCTTTTCCCTGTTGTTTTATTTTAACTTCGCCCTTGTAATCAATGTGAAGTGGAATGCTATTTGAAAACTAGCAGCACAGTATTATTTAATTTGGGGGGTTGATTTTGCAAATTTCTTAGGAGAAGAGCACTGCTGTGAGCCCACAGTCCCAGGCTAATTTTTCACCCTTTTAGGGGTCCATCTACAAAGGCTGAGTTGACCGAAGACTGCTGTGTCATCTATCTCATTTCTTGCTGTCCTGGTTTCAGCTGGGATAGAGTTAACTGTCTTCCTAGTAGCTGGTACAGTGCTATGTTTTGAGTTCAGTATGCGAAGAATGTTGATAACACTGATGTTTTCATTGTTGCTCAGTAGTGTTTAGACTAATGTCAAGGATTTTTCAGCTTCTCATGCCCAGCCAGCGAGAAAGCTGGAGGGGCACAAGAAGTTGGCACAGGACAGAGCCAGGGCACCTGACCCAAACTGGCCAACGGGGTATTCCATACCATGTGACGTCCCATCCAGTATAGGAACGGGGAAGTGGGGGGGGGCAGGGATTCGCCGCTCGGGGACTGGCTGGGTGTCGGTCGGCGGGTGGTGAGCAATTGCACTGCGCATCATTTGTACATTCCAATCCTTTCATTATTGCTGTTGTCATTTTATTAGTGTTATCATTATCATTATTAGTTTCTTCTTTTCTGTTCTATTAAACCGTTCTTATCTCAACCCACGGGTTTTGCTTCTTTTCCCGATTTTCTCCCCCATCCCACTGGGTGGGGGGGAGTGAGTGAGCGGCTGTGTGGTGTTTAGTTGCTGGCTGGGGTTAAACCACGACACTTGCTTTGTGATATTTGGAGATTTTATTCCTCACTTGCAGATAATGCTGCCCAGTTAGTGCCGTAAGGGAGATGTACAGGTGGTATGTGGTTCTTAAGGTCTGGAGAAGATGCAGATAAGTTGCATGGTGCTGTGGATGGTATCTGTTCAGAGAGGACGGTAGCAATCTCCCTTCTCATTCAGGCTTTTTGTTTGATTGTTTCCTCTTTCTTTCTCAGCTTTCTTGCACAACTTCCTTTGTATTGTTTTATGGGAGATAAGCACTATGCTGTGGGAACAGTGCTGGGGAAGCAGAGGCAGACAGAATAACCACCTCCTAGCTCGATCGCTGTATGAAGACATAACTTTTTTCCAGAAAATGAAACACCATTACCATATGTCATGTCCCGATTTCTCAGGATGACGACTCAGGTTTGCTGATTCCCAGGTCAGGACTAAGGTGAAACGACACCAGGGATCCTTTAACTCACAAAACTCAATTTTTATTTGCTCACAAGAAGAATTGGCATGCTCACCACAAAGATTGGTATGCTCACAAAAAAAAAAATTGGCATGAAACCATGTCAGTAAACTGTGTAACATGTGCTAACCATACATCACCAAACATATACTACAGGCCTTGCTTATTTGGGGATCAGATCAGGGAAGACAATAAGGAGAGCCCTCCCGTTGAGTCACAAGGTTCAGAGTGGACCCCCTTGCTTTCTGGACTTCCTCTCAGAGAGGAGCCTAGGGGCAGCTAGATCCACTCCCAGTCCCAGACTTGGTCAACAGTTTATGTCTAAAGGGATAAGGTGTAGGGATTCCGGGGGAGGGGGGCGGGGAGAGAGAGAAGAGAGAGATTTCACCAGTCCTGGGTGTGGCAGTACATTCCCCCCCCCCATCCTGCCAGCAGGAAACAAAACTTCTCCAGGAAGGGAGAAGGGGAAGGAAACCCTGGAGGCTGCAGGTTGAAATTTGAACTGGCCAATCGAGATGCGCCAGGTACACCGAGGTGACCCTCCTAGCCAATAGAATTAAATGACCACGGGTCAGATTCGACAGGGGTATAAACGGGGTCCCGACGGAGGACATACTGGCAGTCCTCCTCGGAGCAGCGGGTCTGCAGTCGGGAACTCCCCCTCGGGTCGGGGCACCGCCCGAGGTAACTCCTCGAGGGAGAGAGCCCTCAGCTTTTAGGTGAGTGATATGCACATTTTGAGCCATCACTTTAAATCTTGGGGATTCTTAAGTCGGCTGTGTAGTATTAATTCTCTTTACATCATTGAGCCTGTGGTTTTATAAAATGTTACCGGACTTCTAACTAACTTTTACTGAAGAATAAATCTGAGTTTTAACACCTGTTGGATTTGGTTAGTCGTGCATCCGTAACATTTTAAATTGGCGTAGTTGGCAGGATGGTGTTAATAGAGGAATTATTACGGAGGCACAGCTGCAGCCCTTCTCCCCCAGGTCTGGACTGGGCGAAGGAGAAGTGGTCCGACCCGACAGCGGTCGTGGAGAGAGTAGAACTATGCCGCGGAACTTGTCGAGACGGCAAAGGCAGTGTGTGTGCCCTCCTGGGCGCCTGCTTGATTCAAGCACAGAACCGAAAGAGTGATTCTGCTAAAAGGCAAGGGGAAATAGATTGTCTGAAGGTGGAATTGGAGCAAAGGGACGTGCAACCCCTTATTAAAACAGAAAGGCACACGGGTCCGCACGGTGGGAGCCCCCGGAGCACTGTTTGCACGGCCCCTTGGTCAGGACCCGAACTCGACGAGTTTCAAGCTAAGTTTTCGCACAAGCCGGGCGAAACCAAACCTGAGTATTTGTGGAGAGTTTCTCTAACGGGGGAGGATCGGATACTGTTGAGTGATGATGAAGCAAGAAATTACTGGGCACCGGGAGTGTTTCTAAGTGCTGGACCGGCAGGTGATCAGTCGATAACGTCCCGAGTAGCCTACTGGGCTGGGGGTGTGGACCCCAAGGAGAGAGGAGAATCTGTTACTATTCGGGTAAAGGGACTGTCGGAGTTAACGGAGGGCAGCAGGAAGGTCCGCCCAGCCGGTTGTAAACCCCGCCCCGAGCGGTCTCGAACTCGGGGGCCGTCAGGTCGGAACTACGATCCCGGAAGGGACGCTCTCTGGCGGAAGGCAGCGGCACTGGGGGCAGCCCGAGCCGTGCTGCACGGGCAGTCCGCTGGCGGCATCCGGGGGTGGGATTGCTGGAGGGGAAAGCTAGAGACCAAAGGGAAGCGCCAGCAACCCCGCCCCCTCGGGAAGAGAAACGGGACCCTTTCGCGGCGCTGCGAGAGGAACTGGAAGGGCTAAAAAACTAGGAGCTGCGGTTTGGGGTTCAGGCTGCCCAATCCGCATGGTGAATACCTGCTGATGGTCTGCTGATAAAGAGCCTTATATACACATTCCTGTGGGCCCAAAACAGATAAGTTTAGAATTCTTAATCGATACAGGAGCCCAAATTAGTGTTTTAAACGAATGACAAGCTAGTGAGCTGGGAATTAAACCATCGAGAAAGGCTATAAATATTAGAGGAGTAACAGGGGCAACAGAAAAATGCCCCATAGCTCAAAACCAACTCTGGCACCTGGGGAAAAAAGAATGACAGCTGTGGAGGTGGCTTTAAGCCCCTATGAGGGAAATATACTGGGATTTGATGTGCTGGCAGGCAGACAATGGTATCTACCCAATGGTAGGGTGTGGGGCTTCGGGGGCAGGGAGGCAGAGGCTATTCATGTGAGAACCTCGTAGGCTGCTCCTGCACTACCACAATCTAAGGTAACCTGTGTCCCTCAATACCCACTTCCAGCCGCGGCCAAACAGGGCATTTTGGAAGTAATTAATGATCTGGAGAAAAGAGAGATCATCAGTTGCACACATTCTCCTTACAATTCCCCTGTTTGGCCAGTCCGTAAATCAGATGGAAGGTGGCGACTAACAATTGATTATAGAAGATTGAACAGTAATACCCCACCATTAACTGCTGCTGTCCCAAGTATTACCTCAGTGATTGCCCACCCTCTCTATGACTTGCTCCGAAAAAACAGAAAATGGGATTGGACTTTGCAACATATGGAAGCCCTTAACACTCTGAAAGATGAGCTTAAGGCTTATCAGAGACTAGGTCCATTGCACCCACGAGATCCTTTAAGGGTGGAATGGGGATTTGCTGAACATGCCTCATACTGTGGCATGTTTCAAAAGGGGCCACAGGGACCAGCCAGGCCTTTATTATTCTCTTCCACTGCATTTAAAGAGATGGAGTGACGATATTCAGATTGGGAGAAGGGGATTCTTTCCCTCACTAGAGCAGTTAAGGAGGCTGAAAAGCTGCGTAATTCACAGGATGTTATAGTACAGGGTCCTTTCCCCCTCTTAAATTCAGTCCTCAATGGGTCACTTCCTCCGGAGGGAGTAGCCCAAAAGGCCACAGTTAGGAAATGGTATGCATAGCTAGAAGGGATAAGCCAATTGCTCCCACTAAAGGAGGGTCTGACTAAGGTTTTCAAACTACAGCAACCTCTAAACCCTGACCCAGCCTTGCTGGGTCAACCATATAAACCTTCTCCGATTGAGGAGGCACCCGAATTTGTGGCAGGCTCAGATGTGCAAGGAGTGTGGTTCACGGATGCATCTGCCCATCGAGTGGGATCAAAATGGCAATATAAAGCAGTGGCATTGGAGATTGGTACTGGGAAGACAGTCGAGGAAGAGGGTGAAGGTAGTGCACAAGTAGGAGAACTACGGGCTTTATTACTGGCCGTAGAGAATGGTGCTACCATCGTCTATACTGATTCTTACACAACCTTTAAGGGGGCTACAGAGTGGATATGTCAGTGGGAATCTAGTAAGTGGGAAGTAGGTCATGCGAAAGTGTGGAGGACAGAGGACTGGCAATGCCTCCTGGCAATAGGGAGGTCCCGACCTTTAAAGGTGGGATGGGTGAAGGGACATGCTCAGGATGGAACCCCAGCTGCAAAATGGAATCAGCAGGTGGACCACCTGGCCCAAATCAGGATGGTCACCAGTGAGAAGGAAGATTGGGATAGACTAGCAGAATGGTTGCATATCAAACGAAGCCACTCAGGGAAAGCAGATCTCCATTATGAATGCCGATCTCGGGGTTGGCCAGTGTCTATGAAAACCTGTGAAGCAATTCTTACAGCTTGCCCACAATGCCGAATAAGGCTTAAGGCTAATCACCCAAACCAAGCTCCGGCCCAGCATATCAGACAAGGCAAGGCTCTTTGGAGCATGTGGCAGGTTGATTATATTGGTCCTTTAAGACCATCTCATGGGAAGAGATATATTTTGGCAGGAGTGGAAGTAGTATCAGGATTGTCTATGGCAATGGCTGTTGGCACAGCCACTGGAGACCAGACAGTTCAGGTTTTGCAAGAGTGGTTTGGTATTCTACCTATTCCTGAATGCATTCAAAGTGACAACGGATCACATTTCACAGCCACAGTAGTACAAGACCGGGCGCGAGGGGAGGGCATCACATGGGTGTTTCACACCCCATATTACCCCCAAGCCAATGGTATAGTTGAGCAAACCAATGGCTTGATTAAAAAACATGCTGATGTCTCACTCCATAACTGGGACACACGATTACCACAGGCAGTTTTTATGGTTAACAACTGGTGGGGAAATTATGGAAGTCCAAAAAATTCGAGCATTTGGTCCTACGGAACCATTAAGGGGCAAGGACTCTATACCAGATGACCGGAGACACCAGTTCCCATGGGAGACATACGTGGGCCAATCCGTCATGGTGAAACTGCCCTCCATTGGTATTGTTCCTATGACCTTAGCAAAACCCAGAGGCCTGCATGCCTGGGAAGCCTTGGATGGGAGTGGAAAGACTCACCGTATCAGTGCCTGGTGGATAATACCAGACTTCTAACCCTGTGACCCGGTTTTAAGACTGAGGCCTAGTTTGTGCTTTCTTACAGGACCGTGGAGGAACGAGTCATTCCAGTCCTTTTGCTGACAGTGATGACGGTGACAGGCGTGGATGGTGAAGATCTGGATGATAATGTTGTGGCAAAATGATGGACATTAATATATCGTGAGTCCTTGAGCTCGCATGAGAGCAATGTAACAATTATAGTTGGAGGTTCAGATTGGATGGGGGAGGAGGTTATACTCATGTTGTTTATAGTTGGTCACCAAGTGCAGTAAATGCTAGTTCAGTATGAAACACCAGATGTTTACTATATCCTCCAACTAACCCATGGGATCACGGGGTGGAGTTGGAATGGTACTACACTATGCCCTGAAGTTCCATGGGGGCGACTGTGTATGGTACTCAAGGAACATCGATAGAGCACCCTAGAACTGAGTTTACAACTATCAACCTTAGCCAACGTTACATCTGACAATTTGGGGACTCTTAAACTATCAGTTATAACATATCGGTAAAATGACTATCAAAAATTGGGCTGTATTGGATTAGATGCCAAAGAAAGAGAAGGGTATATGTAAAGTTTTGAACACGTCAATGAACAACTGCTGTGTTCACCCCAAATGTGTCAATGTGGCTTCAAGACTAAATCAACGAGAGAATATGGCAAGAGACCTAGAGGCAATTGCTTCTGCACCAGGGACCAACTGATTGGGAAAAGTTTTGATATGTTCAGATTTTCTTTCACGGGGTGGGCGACCAGCCTTCTCTAATCTTTAATAATGCTTGTAGTTATGATTACTGTAATCTATATTGCAATAAGTTCTATCAAATGCTTGGTAGTGAAGTCTGTACTAACGATTAAGTATACTCCCTTAAAACTGTCCATACACTGGATATTCCTGTGTTCGATATTCCACTTTAATTCTAGACCAGAAGGGAACGATGACCCACAATGAGCGTCAAATTCACCAAACTGCACCCCCTTTTAACTTTGGAGGCAAGAGGTGACTGTACCACCACTCCAAAGGAACCAGTTGAATCATGACTGTGGTCACGGGGTGGATTGTGGCAGTACATTCTCCCCCCCCCATCCTGCCAGCAGGAAACAAAACTTCTCCAGGAAGGGAGAAGGGGAAGGAAACCCTGGAGGCTGCAGGTTGAAATTTGAACTGGCCAATCGAGATGCGCCAGGTACACCGAGGTGACCCTCCTAGCCAATAGAATTAAATGACCACGGGTCAGATTCGACAGGGGTATAAACGGGGTCCCGACGGAGGACATGCTGGCAGTCCTCCTCGGAGCAGCGGGTCTGCAGTCGGGGACTCCCCCTCGGGTCAGGGTGTAATGAACTGGTTAACTTTGTTCATGAAATCGCATGTGGGGGTAGAGACATTCCTCGCTTATCTAAAACCACAGTATCCAGTTAAGTACCGATGATTAACGAAAGACGTTCCACCTAACAAACAAATAACGGCGCAAACGCACACACAATGCAGAAGATACCAGCCGCCACCTGAAGGCAGATTACGACCACCTAGCAACTGACGACACAAACGCACACACAATGCAAAAGATACCAGCCCTCCGTAGACAGAAACTAGAAACTGTATAAATAAAGGGACTCTTCCCCATTTTCGGCGTGAGCCTTTGGCGGAGCACTGTCTCCCCGGCCGCCCAGCGCTGTTTTGCTCTCTTATCGCTTGCTAATAAATTCGATCTTGTCATTTAATACAAATTGGCTCCTCCAATTTGTCACGAGCGTCTATAACAAACTTGGTGCCGTGACTCGGATCCAGGTTCTTTGGTGCGGACCCTCGCAAGCGGGGAGGCGCCCTATCCCCGGATAGCCCCATCTTGAGGAGGTGCCGCCACCATACCCTGGACCCACGAACCCCCTTTAAATTACGATAATTGAGCAAAAGAACCTGCAGGACCCCTTAAACTTTGTGCACGAAGACCAAACGAAGACCCCAGGAGTGGGTGAGTATATAAATTGTGAGCCGTTTGGTTGGGGTGGTTATCCCGAGGTGCGACTGTGTGAGAGGTCTCTCTGAGATCACGCGAGTGCGGACCCTCCAGTAGTGCAGTTCTCGTAGCCCGCGAGGGAGCGAGTCACGACCGAGGGGAAGTGTGTGTGTGTGGATAAAGGCACCTCGGAAGATGGGGCAGAGGAAAAGCAAGCCCTCTGGACCCATGGGGATGGGGAAGAAAGATAAGTTACCAGACATACCCCCAGATAGTCCCCTAGGCCTGATGATAAGATATTGGAACAGTTCCCCAAGGAGAAAGAATAAGTCTAAGGAAAAGATGATTAATTATTGTATGGCGATTTGGGGTGGGAAACCCCTCAGCAATCCTCATGTATTCTGGCCCGTGTTCGGGTCCTCTGAGGATTGGGTGTGTCAACAATTAAATATATGGGTAAACAATAGGAGACCACCAGCCGGCCCAGAGGAGAGCGAATATGCTGCCTTATGGATTCCCCAATCTTGGGAACCATCATTCCTCTTTGCCTTAAGGGAAAAAAAGACCGGAAAAACCCCGAAAGGATGATGAGGACCCCCTTTGGCCCCCTCCCTATGCCCCTCAGGCCCCTCCACCTCAGGACCCACCCCAAGGCCAGGGAATAACCCAGGCCCAGGAGGGGTCAGATTCGGAACCTGATTCCCCGACCCCGACACCCCCTCCCAGAAAGTCTGCACGTAATAGAATAAGGCGAGGAGAGGAGAGATTGTTTCCTCTTCGGGAAATGTTAGTGCCTGGTGGGGATGGACGGGGGGGGACTGGGAACAGGGTATGTGGCAGTTCCCCTTAATACGGGGGATGTAAGGGAATTTAAGAAGGAAATGGGGAGTTTGTTAGATGATCCCCTGGGGGTAGCCGAGAGGCTGGATCAATTCTTGGGACCAAATTTGTACACGTGGGATGAATTACAGTCTATCCTGAGCATACTATTTACCGTGGAAGAGAGGGACATGATTAGAAGGGCTGGAATGAGAGTGTGGGATCAGCAACATCAAGCTGGCCCGGCTGCGGATCAGAAGTGGCCTTTAAACCGGCCAGACTGGAATAACCAGGATCCAGCTCATAGGAATAATATGTCAGATCTGAGAACAATTATAATTCAGGGGATACGAGAATCTGTTCCCCGAGGTCAGAATATTAATAAAGCCTTTAGTGAACAACAGAAGAAAGATGAAACCCCGACAGAATGGCTTGAAAGGCTAAGAAAAAGTTTCCAGTTATACTCTGGGGTGGACCCTGCTACCCCTGTGGGACAGGCGTTGCTGAAAACTCAGTTTGTGGCAAAATCTTGGGGAGATATTAGGAAAAAGTTAGAGAAAATTGAGGACTGGCAGGAGCGGGGGCTGGATGAATTACTTAGAGAGGCTCAGAAGGTGTATGTGAGGCGAGAAGAGGAAACTGAAAAGCGGCAGACTAGGCTACTGGTTGCTGCGGTAAGAAAAGGACAGAAAGGTGTGATAAGGTGTGATAGGTCTGGTGGGGGAGATAAGGAAAGAATTGAGAGGAGAGGAGATAAAGCCGTGGAATGTTTCTATTGCGGGAAAAAAGGACACATGAAGAGAGAATGTAGAAAAAGGATTCAGGATGAGAAAGCGTTCCGGGAGGATTAGCGGGGTCAGGGGCTCTATGTGCTGAGGACCCCTGGTAAGAAAGAGCCCTTGATAACTTTAAAAGTGGGTCCTCAGCGCCAGGAGGTGACCTTTCTTGTGGATACCGGAGCCGAAAGGTCTACTGTACAATCATTACCTCCAGGATGTAAAATATCCGGGGATAAAGTTAATGTAATTGGAGCAAAAGGGGAACCATTTAGGGTCCCCGTTATAAAAGATGTGGCGGTGCAATCAAGTTGCCGATATGGAATTGGAACGCTGTTGTTAGTACCTGAAGCGGAATACAACTTATTAGGTAGGGATTTAATCGTAAAGATGGGGAATCGGGTGGACGTGGAAAAGGAAGAGTTAAAAATCAGGCTTTGTCCCCTTACAGAGGTGGACGAGAAGCAAATTAACCCTTAAGTGTGGTATACTCCCGAAACAGTTGGAAAACTGGATATTGAACCGTTTGAGGTGGTTATTAAGAACCCCGAGATTCCAGTGAGAATTAAACAATATCCCTTATCTAATGAGGGGAGAAGGGGACTAAAACCTGAGATCGAGAGACTATTGGGAAAAGGGTTACTTGAACCCTGCATGTCCCCTTTTAATACCCCGATTTTACCAGTAAAGAAATCCGATGGCAGCTATCGGTTGGTGCATGACCTAAGGGAAATCAATAAACGAACTGTCAGCCGGTTCCCGGTAGTGGCAAACCCACACACCCTGTTGAGTCAATTGGGGCCCGAGAATCAATGGTATAGTGTAATAGATCTTAAGGATGCATTCTGGTCATGCCCTCTAAAGGAGGAATGTAGGGATTATTTTGCCTTCGAGTGGGAAGACCCAGACACTCATAGGAGACAGCAGTTAAGGTGGACTGTACTTCCCCAAGGGTTTACGGAATCCCCAAACTTATTTGGACAAGCCCTAGAAAGGATTCTACGGGAATACCGGCTGCAAGATGGGGTCGTGCTAGTACAGTATGTGGATGACTTATTGTTGACAGGAGAAAATCAAGAGGCAGTCAGAAAAGAAAGCATACGGTTGTTAAATTTCTTGAACCTTCAAGGCCTCAAAATATCACGGTCGAAACTACAGTTTGTGGAAGAGGAGGTAAAATATTTAGGACACTGGATAAGCAAGGGGACTAAGAAGTTAGACCCCGAACGAGTAAATGGAATTTTATCACTGAAAGCCCCGAGGAATAAACGACAGATTAGACAATTGTTGGGGCTATTTGGGTATTGTAGGCAGTGGATTGAGAACTTTAGTGCGAAAGTGCGATTTTTGTATCAAAAGTTAACTATGGATGGATTGCTTAAATGGACCCAAGAGGATGAGGAGAGATTGGAGAGTCTTAAAGCTGATCTAGTTAACGCCCCTGTCTTGAGTTTGCCTGATGTGAAGAGACCCTTTTATTTATTTGTGGCCACTGAGGAGGGGACAGCATACGGGGTTTTGACCCAGGAGTGGGCAGGGAAAAAGAAACCCGTAGGGTATATTTCCAAATTATTAGACCCCGTCAGTAGAGGGTGGCCCACCTGTTTACAGGCAGTCGTTGCTGTAGCCCTGATCGTGGAAGAAGTGAATAAGGTAACATTTGGAAGTGAATTAAGGGTGTTCTCTCCCCATAATATTCGAGGGGTTCTCCAACAAAAGGCTGAAAAATGGATCACCGATGCCAGGCTTTTAAAATATGAGGGGATCCTAATCCATTCCCCTAAATTGGAGATCGGAACAACAAGCTTGCAGAACCCGGCACAGTTTTTGTATGGGGGTCCTGAAGAGGAGCTAACACATAATTGCCTCCAAACCATTGAAGAACAAATGAAAATTAGGCCAGATCTAGAGGAGGTAGAATTGGGAGAGGGAGAGAAGTTATTTGCTGATGGATCATCTCGAGTAATAGCAGGAAAAAGAAAGTCAGGGTATGCAATTGTAGATGGGGAAAGCCTAAAAGTAAAGGAATCTGGGCCTCTCAGCCCTAGTTGGTCAGCGCAGGCCTGCGAGTTGTACGCAATATTTAGGACATTGGAACTTTTAAAGGGCAAAAAGGGAACGGTATATACTGATTCGAAATATGCATATGGAGTAGTACACACGTTTGGAAAAATTTGGGAGGAACGGGGACTTATTAATTCCCAAGGAAAGGGTTTAATCCATGAGGAGCTAATTGTTAAAATCCTACGGGCACTTAGGGGGCCCGAGAGGATTGCGGTAGTACATGTTAGGGGACATCAAAGGGGAACATCTCCTGAAATTCGGGGGAATAACCTGGCTGACCAAGAGGCCAAGACAGCAGCATTGCTGACTATAACGGTCACCCCACTGGCAAACGAAAAATCGTCAAAAATCCTAAACCCACAATTTAGTAAACCAGAAATGTACAAATTAAAGGAGATGGGAGTAATAGAAAAAGGGGGTAATTGGGAATTACCTGATGGGAGGCAAGTATTACCAAAAGCATTAACATGGAAAATAATGAAGAGCATACACTTAAAGATCCATTGGGGTGTTCAAGCATTAGTTGATCAGTTTGCAATTAAATATATGTGTATTGGAGTTTATAATGTGGCTAAGGGAATTGTACAGGGATGTTTGACGTGTCAGAAAATTAATAAGCAACGTCTTAGAGAACAAGTACCAGGAGGACGGGAGTTAGCACACCGACCATTTGCTAAGATACAGATTGACTTTACTGATCTCCCCAAAGTGGGACGGTACAAACACCTACTGGTATTAGTGGACCACCTCACCCATTATGTAGAAGCATTCCCTACTGCTAGGGCCACTGCCAATACAGTAGTGAAAGTACTTTTAGAACATATTATACCCCGATATGGGAATATTGAAACTATTGACTCAGATCGAGACCCCCATTTTGTTTCCAAGGTGGTAAGAGAAGCTCTGGCCCCCTTTGGAAT
The DNA here is from genome assembly GCF_026419915.1 of Harpia harpyja. NCBI lineage: Eukaryota > Metazoa > Chordata > Aves > Accipitriformes > Accipitridae > Harpia > Harpia harpyja. Next base: position 16,793,835 of record NC_068968.1, on the reverse strand, counting down.
TAAATGGGAATTCCATACCCCCTGGCATCCCCAAAGCTCTGGTAAGGTAGAACGGATGAATGGTGAAATTAAGAAACAGTTGACTAAATTAATGATAGAAACCAAAATGTCATGGGTAAAGTGTTTACCAATTGCTTTGTTAAACATTTGAACTCAACCCCGGACAGATACAGGAATTTCCCCATTTGAAATGTTGTATGGCATGCCTTATGATATGGAGTGTCCAGCCGATTACCCCACTTTAGATGAAGAGAATATTAACCCATATATAATTCAGCTAATGAAAAGAAGGGAAAAATTGTGGAAGAAAGGGATGGTAGTACAGAGACCACCCCTAGATATATCCATACATTCGGTAAAGCCAGGTGATATGGTATTGATCAGAGCCTGGAAAGAATCCTCTCTCATTCCTAGGTGGGAGGGGCCCTTTCTTGTTTTACTTACCACAGAAACTGCTATCCGGACTGCAGAACGAGGATGGACGCATGCCTCGCGAATTAAAGGACCTTTACCCAGAGATCAGTGGGAAATAGCAAAGACTTCAGAGGACTTGAAACTAGTGATAAAGAAGAAAAGGAGCTGCACGAGTGAATGAATCCTTTTGGAAGAACGGTAAAACCTAATTTATATCAGTAGTTCCAGATATCACCTGGAGATGATCTACAGGTGGTGAATTTTGTTCCTTGGTGTATAAAACGGATACCTCATCAAACCGGCGGAGCTGGTATATACAAACTAGCAGGAACCCCTCGGTACTTACCTTTTTGTTGTGAAGTAGAGACTAAAATCCCTACGACATCGGAGTATCTTGACGGGATTTCGTGTTTAAAGCATCATAACCACAACCATTGGAGTTGGGTGTTTCGTAACTGTGTAAAGTGCGGTGAGAAATGGTATTGTAGTCCCAGTAGGAGACATTATTATTGTATGGAATGTCGAGAGCATCAATTCCCCAATAGGAACCAGTTGGACAAAATAGACATCGGGAAATTACTTTGTGGGAGGGAATTATTAGTGCCTGAAACCTGGGAAGTATATGAGAAAGATTGGTCCAGAACTATAAAACAGTGTGCTATTAGATTTACGTGGAAACAAACTAAACGTACCACTAAGACGGCTTCTGCTCTTAAATAAAAAAATTGTACAGGGAATGCTGGTGGACACACTGTAAGAACAGCCACCCATCTAGGGACGGCTGTGCACAGTGTACCCAAAGGAGAAGGGGACCAAAATACAGCCTCCTCAAAGGGTGGGGGAGTAACTGCGGGAAGTCCTAACAAACCCAGAGCTCCTATAACCCTGAATCCTACGAGTGTCTTGTCATTTCCCAGGCAATATAAAATATCCTACACGAGTTCCCGAGGAGGAACTAAGCCCCGTAAGGGCTTTGTAAGTGGAAAACACGCCCCTGAGAAGTACTACTGCTGCCGAGAAGATGAAAAACCTCGCTGCTCCAGGCACCGGAGTAGGCGAAGTAGGCAGAGGCGTACGGAAAAGGGAGCGTGAGTACACCGTGAGATCATCGGCAGGTAATAGCGGGGAACAGACACTTCGAGGGGAAGGATGGACTCTGGGAGTCCGGCTGGGCATATTCTGACAGAGAGAAAATCAAGAATTGACATTGACACCTGTTGGTACTCCTCGGGGAACCCCACCAGCAATCCGTGTCTGGATGATATTATTATGGTATCTACCTATGGTATGTGGGAACATCCACCATCAACCCTTCAAATGGTCTTTAATACAACCAGATTGATCAAAGGTATTACAAACTGTTACTACCCCTGGATCTCCGTCCTTTAATGTGACAATATGCAGTATGCTAGGGCATGTGTCTCCCTATTCCTGTGGTAAAGAGAAGTTAGGGATTAAACCAGCCATTTATATGTGCCCCCTTTTGAACCCAGGCCGTTCATATTGCAATTACCCTGGGCACTATTATTGTGCATATTGGGGTTGTGAGACTATAGCTACTGGATGGAGAGTTGGGAATCCTGATTTATTTTTAGACGTAAAATGGAGTCCACAAGGATGTAAACTTCCCTCTTATGCTCATGACGGGGAACCATTAGGAGGAAAATACAAATCGAATTGTACCAGCTTGAATATGACTATCAGACAGCCTGAGAATTCAGGATGGTTGCATGGGAAGATGTGGGGAATAAGAATATGGGAACCAGGGACGGATCAAGGAGGGTTCATCCAAATAAGAAAAGAAAATCCCTTCCCACATACTTCAGATGTCGGACCAAATCTGGTCCTGGTAGAGGAAGGTGGAAGTAACAGTATTGTACATACTGTTACAATCTCTCCTAACATCAACGTCACTGAAAATAGCATCCCGGGCGTATCAGTAAAAATCAAACCCTCGACTCTTGCACCCGAAGTCAGCGTCAACCCATTGTGGAATATGCTTCAAGCCAGTTATCAGGTACTGAATACCACCTACCCTAATATAACTGAACATTGTTGGTTATGTTACGACATTCAGCCACCCTTTTATGAAACTATTGGGGTGGACAGTAGATTTAAGAAAGCCAACGGAACAAATCCAGCTCAGTGCTTGTGGAATAAGGAATCTGAACGTAAGCAAGGGATAACAATGTCCCAAGTATCGGGAAAAAGAAAGTGTATAGGAAATGTCCCAAAAGACAAACGACACCTATGTAACACAACTCGCAAATCAGGAGAAATAACAGCTGAATGGTTAATTCCTGCAGATAATACTAAGTGGATTTGTTCCCAAACTGGGGTTACACCTTGTATATCCCTAAAGGTCTTTAATTGGACAACTGAATATTGTATACAAGTAGCTGTGATACCTAGGCTTATTTACCATCCCGAAGATTTCGTTTATAACTATCAAACTACTCAGGCCCATCATATACAAAAGTGTGAGCCCTTTACAGCCCTCACGGTGGCAACACTCCTGGCAGTCGGAGCTGCTGGAGCTGGTACAGGAATAACCTCCCTCATACAACAAAATCAAAAATTTCAATCTTTAAGGGTAACAGTCGATGAAGATTTAGCCAGGATAGAAAAGGCCATGACAGCCCTGGAACAGTCTGTTAGGTCTTTATCAGAAGTAGTATTACAAAACAGACGGGGCTTAGACCTAATGTTCATGCAACAGGGGGGGTTATGTGCAACCCTACGGGAGGAGTGTTGTGTATATGTTGACCATACTGGGGTAGTTAGAGATACCATGGCCAAGCTACGAGAGGGGTTAGAAAAACGAAAAAAAGACCGGGAATCACAACAGAGCTGGTATGAGTCTATGTTTAACTATTCACCCTGGTTAACCACCCTATTGTCGACTATTACAGGACCTCTTATTGTATTAATCTTATTTTTGACTTTTGGGCCATGCATTTTCAGTAGGTTAATCGCTATTGTTAAAGGACACTTAGAAACTACACACTTAATGCTGCTACGGAAGCAATACGAACAAATCGGGGACGGAGGAATTACTCCTATCCTCGGGTGGGCAAAAGAAGCATTGGATCGATTTAATGAACAAAATCAGGATAAAATAGAAAAGGGGGGATTGTAATGAACTGGTTAACTTTGTTCATGAAATCGCATGTGGGGGTAGAGACATTCCTCGCTTATCTAAAACCACAGTATCCAGTTAAGTACCGATGATTAACGAAAGACGTTCCACCTAACAAACAAATAACGGCGCAAACGCACACACAATGCAGAAGATACCAGCCGTCACGTAGACAGAAACTAGAAACTGTATAAATAAAGGGACTCTTCCCCATTTTCGGTGCGAGCCTTTGGCGGAGCACTGTCTCCCCGGCCGCCCAGCGTTGTTTTGCTCTCTTATCGCTTGCTAATAAATTCGATCTTGTCATTTAATACAAATTGGCTCCTCCAATTTGTCACGAGCGTCTATAACAAGGGCACCGCCCGAGGTAACTCCTCGAGGGAGAGAGCCCTCAGCTTTTAGGTGAGTGATATGCGCGTTTTGAGCCATCACTTTAAATCTTGGGGATTCTTAAGTCGGCTGTGTAGTATTAATTCTCTTTACATCATTGAGCCTGTGGTTTTATAAAATGTTACCGGACTTCTAACTAACTTTTGCTTAAGAATAAATCTGAGTTTTAACACCTATTGGATTTGGTTAGTCGTGCATCCGTAACACTGGGTCCAGCGTTGGTCCAGTCAGCCGAGGGGTCCAGTTCCAGTGGGCATGCACACGTGTGGGGCTTCAGTTTGTGTCCTTTTATCATCCTTGCCCCTCCTTCGGGCGGGCACTCGAACTCATTAGGCTAATTAGGTGTCATGAGCAGTTTGTGAGACTTTGGGAAATAGGTCTGTGGGCTTGGGGGTCGTTTGGGGAGTAACTTCCCCTTCCCTGCAGACATGACCATTGTTTGATCTTTGGCCATGCATGGTGAGCTGCCCTGCTCAGCATATCAGAACAGCACATCAGAACACGGAGCTGTGCACCCTCCGGCATGCCCTCCCCCTCCTGTTGCTGATGGATGCTGATCGGCTTCTTTTCACCTGTGGTTCCTTGCAATGCAGAGTTCGTTGTTATGCAGATTTCGTCGTTAAGCAGAACTTGCCCCACCACAATGTTTGAGACATTAACTCTTTCAGTCTCTCACACCATATTTGTGAATAAATTATAAACTCCTAACCAACCTCAGCTACACATCTAAGAACACTACTCTCCCCTGATGTCTTTCTCTTGCAGAGGACATGGTAAAACAAAAAAACCAGTAATTTTTAAGTGAACTAACTGCCATCCAAATCAATAATAATAATGGTTTGAGTTTGTTTTATATATATCTATTCCCCCTACTGGTGATATTTATTTTTATTTGGGTACCAAAAAAAAAAAAGAAAGAAAGAGGGAAATGAGAGAGAGATTAGCAGCAAAAAGAAAGATGAGACTGGGCTAGTTTGGGGCTTTTTAAAATTCTTATAATTTTTTTCACAAGATTTTGCTGTACATTATTCGGCTTATACTTCATGCAAGTCAAAGCATACAATGCCATTGTTAATGCAGTATATGAACTTATCTCCACTGAAATCATCATCAAAGCTCACAGCCACTTGAGCAGAAGTAGAATTAAGCCCTGTATTTATACTGTTCCTGTTTTCAAGTGTACCTTTGTTGCAAATATTTTGATAAAGAAATTAAAATCTAATTATATAAAAGAGTTTGGTTTGATTAAGAAGTAGAAAATTGTGAAGCATAGGTATGGGAGTGTTAAGTTTGAAATGTAGTCATAGGAACTTAGGAACTTTAGAAAATGTACTATGTGTAACTATAAGAATTCAAGTATTGTCTAACAGTTTTGGTGACCCAGGTGGGACCTTGCGAGTGAGACTGGACGAGATCGAGTGTTGATCAAACTCCGGCCGGCACCGAGGCATTCTCGGGGAGAACCATCGCTCTCGACTCACAAAGCTCCTCGCAACGTTCCCTGGAGAAAGGGTAAGGCACTTCTTCTTTGAAATTTGTTTGGATAGCCTGCCTGTAAGGCACGGCGAAAGCTTCGCAGGGTTGGGGCTCAGAGGGTACCCGTTTGTGTAGAAGCCTAGGCGTCTGCCTGTAAGTCATAAGCGAAAGCTGTTGCTGGGTTGGACATCTGTGTATCTGGGAGAATTGTCATTTGCATTTGTTTGGTATTTGATACTTGGTATTTGATATTTGGTTATTAATATTTGGCACTTGATATTTGATATTTGGTATATTTGGTATTTGATATATAAGCATAATGGCATTAGCCAAATTATTTAAGAGTAAGAGTGTGGGAAATATAGCCACTGATGAAAAGATACTGAAAACATCACCGTTGGGATGTTTATTGGCGCGTTGGGGTGAATTACATGATGATTTGCGTAAAAGTCAAATGATTGAATATTGTAATCATTGGTGGCCTTTGTATGTTTCGGAAGATCAGGAAAAATGGCCAACAAATGGAACTTTAAGTTATAATACTATATTACAGTTAATGTTATTTTGTAGGAGAGAGGGTAAATGGAGTGAAGTGCCATATGTGGATTTGTTCTTTTATTTGAGGCAGAGAACGGATTGGCAAAAAGAATGCAAGTTAATTAGTCGAGACAATTTGGTGATGACATTAACATCAGAAAATAAGAAAGCTAAGAGTTGTTGTTCGGCTTGTGATATTGGAAGGAGGTGCATTAGATGTACGGTACCAAAAGAGGATGAAATGGAACTAGAATTAGAAATAGCCCCACCAAGGGAGGAGCAGGATCTCTCTCCCTCACATCCACGGGAAAGGAGTATTGAGTCAGGGAGAATAATAGAACCGGATAGTACTAGAATGAGGGAAGAAGCTGATGAGACACCAGAAGTAGTAATTCATACCCCAGTGTCTCAGAGAACTCGTCAGCAATCTCAATTGTTGGCTCCCTTGAGACAGGGAGTGGGACAGCATGGGCCAGTATATGTCAAAGTGCCGTTTTCTATTATGGATTTGATGGCATGGAAACAGGCAGCAGGGGTTTATAGAGAAGATCCGGAGAGAGTAGGAAGGGTTGTAGAAACAATTATTAGAACTCAGGATCCCGATTGGAATGATTTACAAGTAATATTGGATAATTTATTGGATAGTACTGAAAAACAGATGGTATTAAAAACTGGAAAAGCACAAGCAGAGGCAGCACTTATGAATGAAACGCTCTCTGGAACTTTGGAACAGAGTTTTCCTTCGGGAGATCCCCAGTGGGATCCGAATGACCCTGTACACAGGAGAAGGTTAACTCGATATCAAAAATGGGTATTGTATGGAGTAAAGCATGCAATGCCGAAAGCTTTGAATTGGTCTAAATTATATGAGATAAAGCAAGATAAAAATGAATCTCCCTCTGTGTTTTTGGAAAAATTGAAGGAAACTGCTAGAAAATATACTGATTTGAAATTGGAAACAGAAGCAGAACAACAACAATTGGCTTTGATTTTTATGGGACAGTCAGCGCCTGATATAAGGCGGAAACTCCAAAAATTGGAGGGAGAGGATTCAAGAAATTTAAATAAAATGTTAGAAACGGCATGGAAAGTCTATAATAATTGAGAGAAGGAAGAAGAGCAAAGAAAAGAAAAGAAAGAAAAGATCAGAGACAGTAGATTAAAAGCTGTCTTAACAGGGAATGCAGCAAGAGGAAGAGGATGAAGTCGAGGAAGAGGAGGTTTTAGAAACTTTGGTAACCGGGAACCTAATGCACCTCTAGGAATGAATCAGTGTGCATATTGTAAGGAGGATGGACATTGGAAAAAGGATTGCCCTAAATTGCAAACAAGTCAGCAAGAGGCTGCAAAAATGATGACTTTAAATGAATGAAGGGGACCGGAGGGTAACCCAGCTGAACCTCTGGTTACAATTAAGCTGGGAAATGATAAAGTTGAATTTTTAGTTGATACGGGAGCAGTATATTCTGTTTTGAATACTTATAAAGGGAAATTGGAAAATATAACAGCGAACATAATTGGAGCGACTGGGAAACAGGAAAATAGACCATTCTTTCAACCCCTTGATTTAAAATTTGGAAATAAGGCAATTACACATGAATTTTTGTATGTGCCAGAATGTCCGATACCCTTGTTGGGTCAAGATCTGTTATCCAAATTAAATGCACAGATAGTTTTTGAGGGAGGAGAAATTCTTTTAAAAATACCAGAATCAAAGACAGGAGAAATATTGATGATACAGGAGAAGGTTAAGATTCAGGAGATGCCACAAGAAGTTGATGATGCTGTGATCCCTACAGTTTGGAACACAGAGATACCTGGAAAATCTAAAATGGCACAGCCTGTAAAGGTAGAACTGAAGGAAAATGTGAAACCAGTGAGATTAAAACAGTATCCAGTTAAACCTGAGGCTAGATTGGGAATCAAGAAATTAATTGATAAATTTTTGGAATATGGAATTTTAGAGGAGTGTGAATCTGAATATAATACTCCAATTTTACCAGTGAAAAAGCCATCAGGAGAATATAGATTAGTACAGGATCTGAGGGCGATAAATCAGATAGTGAAAGATATACATCCTGTAGTGGCCAATCCGTATACACTTTTAACAGCTCTAGGGGAGAATCACCAGTGGTTTACAGTGCTTGATTTAAAAAATGCTTTCTTTTGTATACCCCTGGAAGAAGGAAGTCGAAAATTATTTGCTTTTGAGTGGGAAAATCCAAAAACAGGACGAAAAACGCAATTGACATGGACAAGATTGCCGCAAGGATTCAAGAATAGTCCAACAATTTTTGGAAGCCATTAGCAAAAGAACTTGAGATGTGGAAACGAGATGCTCCCAAACCTGGACATTTGCTCCTACAGTATGTAGACGACATATTGATAGTGGCAGAAGAGAGACCAGCGTATATAAAGGTAACAATTGATCTTTTAAACTTTTTGGGGCAAAACAGATACAAAGTTTCCAGAACTAAGGCCCAGATAGCAAAACAGACTGTGATATATCTGGGTTTTGAAATCTCACAAGGGCAAAGACAGTTGGGAACAGACCGCAAAGAAGCAATTTGCAGTATCCCGGAGCCGAGGAATACCCACGAATTGAGAACCTTCTTGGGAATGACTGGGTGGTGTCGGCTATGGATAATGAACTATGGTCTGTTGGCTAAACCATTATATGAAGCTCTTAAAGGTCCACCATTTGAATGGGGTCCAGATCAGCAGAGAGCTTTCAAGAATCTAAAACAGGCCCTGATGACAGCACCAGCCCTGGGACTTCCGGATCTGACTAAAGATTTCCAGTTATTTGTACATGAGAAACAACACATTGCACTGGGAATGCTGACTCAGAAGATGGGAAGTTGGAAGCGACCAGTTGGATATTTTTCCAAACAATTGGACTTTGTAAGTAAGGGCTGGCCTGCTTGTTTGAGAGCGGTAGCAGCCACTGTGATGATAATACAGGAGGCCCGAAAATTGACTTTGGGAAGAATGATGGTGGTATATGTGCCACATATGGTGATATCAGTGTTGGAGCAAAAGGGGGGCCATTGGCTCTCCCCAAGCAGAATGATGAAATATCAGGTAATTTTGATGGAGCAAGATGATGTAATTTTGAAAACCACTAACTTAACTAATCCTGCAGTCTTTTTGAGTTCTATACAGGAAGAAGGACAACTGGAACATGATTGCCTGACTACCATTGAATATGTATATTCCAGTCGAGAGGATCTGAAGGATGTACCTATGGACAATCCGGACTGGGAATTGTACACAGATGGTAGCAGTTTCATCGAAAATGGAATCCGCTATGCAGGATATACAGTAACAACTGAAAAATCAGTTATAGAAGCCAATGCTTTGCCGAGCACAACTTCAGCTCAGAAGGCGGAATTAGTGGCTTTAACAAGGGCTCTAGAAGTGAGTGAAGAAAAGAAAGTAAACATCTGGACTGATTCGAAATATGCATTTGGCGTGGTGCATGTCCATGGGATTTTATGGAAAGAAAGAGGATTATTATCCTCTCAGGGGTCCAACATTAAATATAAAGAGGAGATTTTGCATTTATTACAAGCAGTTCAGAAACCAACTGCAGTAGCAATCATGCACTGTAAAGCACATCAATCAGGGAATACAAAAGAGATTGTAGGGAACAGATTAGCAGATAAATCAGCTAGGGAAGCAGCCAAAAGGAATGCCGTACAAATGGCATTAATTCCTACAAAAACTATTGCATTACCAAAGGAAAAACCTAAATATTCAGAGGAGGATGAGAAATTGGGGAGATTATTAAATGCAAGGAAAAATCTGGAAGGATGGTGGGTGACATCAAAAGGTCAAGTAGTAGTCCCACCATTTGTAATGAGAGAAATAGTACAGACAAAACATAAGGAATGTCATTGGGGAGCAGCAGCATTAGTAACTCTTTTGAGAAGGCAAGTAGTATCAGTAAAAACGCTAGAAATAGCTAAAATGACAACTGCGAAATGTGAGATATGTTTGAAAAACAATCCAGTAGTAAAGAAAAAGGTCCAAATGGGAATATTGAAATCAGGAATGGAACCAGGGAATTATTGGCAAATACATTTTTCAGAGTTACCTCGACAAAATGGGTATCGATACATTCTGGTGGGAGTTGATACTTTTACAGGATGGCCGGAAGCCTTTCCCTGTCGGACCAATCAAGCAAAGGAGGTCATTAAATGGTTAGTACAAGAAATTATCCCGAGATATGGAGTACTGTCGTGGTTTCAGCCCAGCCGGTAACAAATGACCACGCAGCCGTTCGCTCACTCCTCCCGCCCCCCTCCGGTGGGATAGGGAGGAGACGGAGGAGAGAAAAGAAAAAAAAAAAACCTGGAACCTCGAGGGTTGAGACAAGGGCAGTTTACTGGGACAACACAAAAAAAAAAGGTTACAACAACAACAACGGTACTAATGAAAGAATATACAAAAAGAGTGATGCACAGTGCAACTGCTCACCACCCGGAACCCGACGCTCCGCCACCGAAAGTCGAGAGCCCTCCCCCCGGCCCGCTCCCCATTTATATACTGAGCATGATGACACATGGTATGGAATAGCTCCTTGGCTAGTTCCGGTCGGCTGCCCCGGCTATGCCCCCCCACCTCCCAGGTTCCTGTAAAAATTAACTCTATCCCAGCTGAACCCAGGACATTATCCACCCCTTATTCTATACCATCTACATCATGCCCAGATCTTACATTTTCCAATCAACTACTACCACTTTCCTTGTCTTATATATAAATATGTATATGGACACCATAGATACAATGACATACATTGGCAGGTTATTTAGCAGTTAAATATCATACAGCTTAATTCACTGTCTATTCTCTCCCAAAATCAAATCTCCCTGAGGTACACATCGAACTTCCCCATCCTTCTGCATCACCCACCAGGTGTACCCAGGTCCCTGAGCAAAAACAACCCCTTGGATGGGTTTGTCTCTGCTTGAGGGGGGACTAACCCAGACTGCCTTTCCTAACATACTTCTCATGCGCACTACAGGGACTTTATCCCCTTCTACAGTATGTGGAAGTCTTGGTTGGGCGGGGCCAGCCCGATTGGCAGATCCTCTAGTATTAACTAACCAGGTGGCTTTTGTTAAATGTGTATCCCAATGTTTGAAAGTTCCACCCCCCATTGCTCTCAATATAGTTTTCAGCAGTCCATTGTATCGTTCGATTTTTCCGGAGGCTGGTGCGTGATAAGGGATGTGATATACCCACTCAATGCCATGCTCTTTGGCCCAGGTGTCTATGAGGTTGTTTCGGAAGTGAGTCCCGTTGTCCGACTCGATTCTTTCTGGGGTGCCGTGTTGCCATAAACCTTGCTCTTCAAGGCCCAGGATAGTGTTCTGGGCAGTGGCGTGGGACACAGGATATGTTTCCAGCCATCCAGTGGTTGCTTCCACCATTGTAAGCACATGGCACTTGCCTTGGCGGGTTCGTGGGAGTGTGATATAGTCAATCTGCCAGGCTTCCCCATATTTATATTTCAGACATCGCCCACCATGTGACAGGGGTTTTAGCCGCTTGGCTTGCTTAATTGCAGCACATGTTTCACATTCATGGATAATCTGTGCGATAGTGTCCATGGTCAAGTCCACCCCTCGATCACGAGCCCATCTATATGTTGCATCTCTTCCCTGATGGCCCGAGGTATCATGGGCCCACTGAGCCATAAATAGCTCACCCCTACGTTGCCAGTCCAGGTCCACCTGAGACACTTCAATCTTGGCGGCCTGATCTGCCTGCTGGTTGCTTTGATGTTCTTCAGTGGCCTGACTCTTGGGTACATGAGCATCTACGTGACGTACTTTTACCACTAGCTTCTCTATCCGAACAGCAATATCTTGCCACAGTGCGGCCGCCCAGATGGGTTTCCCTCTGTGCTGCCAGTTGCTCTTCTTCCATTGCTGTAGCCACCCCCATAGGGCATTTGCCACCATCCATGAGTCAGTATAGAGATAGAGCACTGGCCACTTCTCTTTCAGCAATGTCTAACGCTAGCTGGATGGCTTTCACCTCTGCAAACTCACTCGATTCACCTTCTCCTTCAGCAGTTTCTGCGACTAGTCGTGTAGGACTCCATACAGCAGCCTTCCACCTCCGGTGTTTTCCCACAATGCGACAGGACCCATCAGTGAACAGGGCATATTGCCTCTCATTTTCTGGCAGTTTATTATACAGCGGGGCCTCTTCAGCCCGTGTCACCTCCTCCTCTGGCGACATTCCAAAATCTTTGCCTTCTGGCCAGTCCGTGATCACTTCCACAATTCCTGGGCAACTGGGGTTTCCTATGCGAGCTCGTTGTGTGATCAGTGCGGCCCACTTACTCCATGTGGCATCAGTTGCATGATGTGTAGAGGAGACTTTCCCTTTGAACATCCAGCCCAGCACTGGCAGTCAGGGTGCTAAGAGGAGCTGTGTTTCAGTACCAACCACTTCTGAGGCGGCTCGAACTCCTTCATATGCTGCCAATATCTCTTTTTCAGTTGGAGTATAGCGAGCCTCGGATCCTCTGTATCCCCGACTCCAAAACCCCAGGGGTCGGCCTCGGGTCTCCCCAGGTGCTTTCTGCCAGAGGCTCCAGGTAGGGCCATTCTCCCCAGCTGCAGTGTAGAGCACATTTTTAACATCTTGTCCTGCACGGACTGGCCCAAGGGCTACTGCATGAACAATCTCCCGCTTAATTTGTTCAAAGGCTTGTTGTTGCTCAGGCCCCCATTTAAAATCATTCTTCTTCCGGGTAACTTGGTAGAGAGGACTTACAATTTGACTGTAATTTGAAATATGCATTCTCCAAAAGCCCACAACACCTAAGAAAGCCTGTGTTTCCTTTTTATTAGTCGGTGGGGACATAGCTGCTATTTTGTTGATCACATCCATAGGGATGTGACGACGCCCGTCTTGCCATTTTACTCCTAAGAACTGGATCTCCTGTGCAGGTCCCTTGACCTTACTTTCTTTTATGGCAAAACCAGCCTTAAAAGGATTTGGATTATTTTCTTCCCTTTCTCAAAAACTTCTTCTGCCGTGTTGCCCCACATGATAATGTCATCAATGTATTACAGGTGTTCTGGAGCTTCACCTTTTTCCGGTGCAGCCTGGATCAGTCCATGGCAAATAGTGGGGCTGTGTTTCCACCCCTGGGGCAGTCGATTCCAGGTGTACTGGACGCCCCTCCAAGTGAAAGCAAACTGTGGCCTGCACTCCGCTGCCAAAGGAATGGAGAAAAATGCATTAGCAATGTCAATTGTGGCATACCACTTGGCTGCCTTTGATTCCAGTTCATATTGAAGCTCTAACATATCTGGCACAGCAGCGCTCAGCGGTGGCGTGACGTCATTCAGCCCACGATAATCTACTGTTAGTCTCCATTCCCCATTAGATTTCCGCACGGGCCATATGGGACTATTAAAGGGTGAGCGAGTCTTGCTGATCACTCCTTGGCTCTCCAATTGGCAAAGCAGCTTATGGATGGGGATCAGGGAGTCTCGGTTGGTGCGATATTGCCGCTGGTGCACCGTCGTGGTAGCAATTGGCACCTGTTGTTCTTCAACCTTCAGCAACCCCACAACCGAAGGGTCTTGAGAGAGACCAGGCAGGGTAGACAGCTGTTCAATCTCCTCCGTCTCCAATGCAGCTATACCAAAGGCCCAACGGTACCCTTTTGGGTCCTTGAAATACCCCCTCCTGAGATAATCTATACCAAGGATGCACGGGGCCTCTGGGCCAGTTGCAGTGGGGTGTTTATGCCACTCATTCCCGGTTAGACTCATTTCAGCTTCCAATACGGTTAGCTCTTGGGATCCCCCTGTCACACCAGAGATACAGATGGGTTCTGCCCCTTTATAACTTGATGGCATTAGGGTGCATTGTGCACCAGTGTCTACTAGAGCCTTATATTCCTGTGGGTTGGACGTGCCAGGCCATCGAATCCACACTGTCCAGTAGACTCGGTTGTCCCTCTCCTCCACCTGGCTGGAGGCAGGGCCCCTCTAATCCTGGTTAGAGTATCCGTTACTCACTTTTCGCACACGTGAATCAGAAGTCCCTTCAAGAGGATCAGAAATGGGATCAGCCCATCTACTGCGTCTGGGGGACTGCTCACGGGAAACTGGAGCAGCAGCTTTCCAAGAAGAATCCTCTTTTCTGGTTGCTTTTTCTCGCAACTCCTGTACCCGTGCATCCAGGACTGAGGTAGGTTTTCCATCCCACTTCCTCATGTCCTCTCCATGGTCACGCAAGTAAAACCACAGGTTAGCCCGTCGTGTGTACTTTCTCTCTCCTCTCTCTTGGGCAGAGGAGTGCTTACTCCCAATAGCTGCGATGCGGGCCTGTACAGGTGGGGAGGAGGACATATCCACTTTGAATTGCTGGAACTCTCGGGACAATTCCTCTACAGCTGAGACACAGGCCCGTAGGGAGGAAGAGAGACTTCCTTCGTATTGCCGGAGTTGGACAGCCAATTCGTCCACCGTTTGTCCATAGCCTTCTTTCCAGGACATTACTGCCAATGAGTTGGCATAGGTTGGTGGTGCACTTCGTAGAAACTTCCACCACATCGGTTGTGTGCATTGGACTTCATCTGGATCTGTGGGTGACTGCGCATTTTCTGGATCATTATAAATCACCTCCAGCACGGCTAATTCCCTCAGGTACTGGATACCTCTCTCCATGGTGGTCCACTTGCCTTGGTGACATGTAACTTCATCCTTGAAGGGGTATCTTTCCTTTATACCTAACAGAAGTCGCCTCCAGAGGCTGAGGACTTGTGTTTTTCTCCCAATCGCCTTGTCGATGCCCCCTTCCCTAGACAGAGATCCCAACTGCTTGGCTTCCTTACCCTCTAATTCCACACTACTAGCCCCATTATCCCAGCATCGGAGCAGCCAGGTAACAATGTGCTCACCTGGGTGGCGGCTAAAATCTTTTCGCATGTCACGCAACTCACTCGGGGATAGAGATCGGGTGATTATTTCAGGTTCTGCCTCTTCCTCCTGTTCTCGTGATGACCCTGGTTCATCTTCATCTCTCACTAAGCGAACTGATTTCTTTGTGTGTTTCTTTTTCTGTACAGGGGCGACTGATACTGGCACAGGTTGGTTCTCTGGTTTAGCTGCAGTATCTGTCACCGGGGTTGGGGTAGCCACACTGCCTGTTGTCGGGGTAGGGGTAGCCACAGTGCCTGTTGTCGGGGTTGAGGTAGCCACGGTGTCTGTTGTCGGGGTTTGCGTAGCCACGGTGCCTGTTGTCGGGGTTTGGGTAGCCACGGTGCCAGTTGTCGGGGTTTGGGTAGCCACGGTGCCAGTTGTCGGGGTTGGGGTAGCCACGGTGCCTGTTGTCCTGTTTTCCATCTTTTCCCCCTTTTCTCCCTGAGGGTGCTGCCTAATATCAAGCAGTGTTTGGTAGATACTGGCCAGGGCCCAGCACAGTGCAGCGAGTTGTACGTCTTTGGAATAGCCACAGCATTTTTCTTTCAAATATTCTACCACTTCATGAGGGTTCTGTAGTTGTTCGGGAGTGAACTTCCAAGCCACTGGAGGTGAGAAGTTCTCTAGATACCTGCCCATATCCTCCCACATGCCGTGCCACCCATGAATATCCAGCTTTGGGGCAGATCTCTGGGTGGTACTCTTAAAGAGCCTTTTTGTAGCCCTAAACAAGACCTGAAACATATTCAGGAGGCATAGCACTAACAGCACACTGGCTTGCGCATCCCAAGGATATTCAAAATTCTCAAAAGCTGTTGTAATTAGTCGGAAGGAGAGAAGGGAGGCGAACGGACGGGGGGAAGTATCCCCCCCTAACTTCCCCATGGATTGAGTGTAATTACCAATAAAATCCGATAGAAGGTGCCCGAAGTATGGAAATGATATCACTGCCTCATACAGATACCAGCTTAACCTCATGACCAGTGATGTAATCATTTCACAAGTCGACATTGCCCAGTACAGCAAAATGATAATCCCAATCACTCTCAAAGAGGTGAGAAACGTAACTACAGGCAATACATAGAGCATATAAGAACTTACAAAATGCCACCATGTAAACAAATGAATCAACATTGTGACTAACATCTATTTATCTAATATAAGAAATGCGTATGACAAATTTGTTTCAACACGCTCTGGCCAGATCTGTCGTTATCTCAACCCTTCGAGCCCCACGTTGGGCGCCAAAAAGGACTGTCGTGGTTTCAGCCCAGCCGGTAACAAAGGACCACGCAGCCGCTCGCTCACTCCTCCCGCCCCCCTCCGGTGGGATAGGAAGGAGACGGAGGAGAGAAAAGAAAAAAAAAAACCTGGAACCTCGAGGGTTGAGATAAGGGCAGTTTACTGGGACAACACAACAAAAGGTTACAACAACAACAACGGTACTAATGAAAGAATATACAAAAAGAGTGATGCACAGTGCAACTGCTCACCACCCAGAACCCGACGCTCCGCCACTTCCCCCACCGAAAGTCGAGAGAGAGCTCCCCCTGGCCCGCTCCCCATTTATATACTGAGCATGATGTCACATGGTATGGAATAGCTCCTTGGCTAGTTCAGGTCAGCTGCCCCGGCTATGCCCCCCCACCTCCCAGGTTCCTGTAAAAATTAACTCTATCCCAGCTGAACCCAGGACAAGTACCAATTGGAATCTCTTCTGATAGAGGTTCCCATTTTGTTGCAGAAGTGGTCCAGGGTGTTAGTAGAATTTTGGGAATTACATGGGACTTACATACACCTTGGAGACCACAATCTAGTGGAAGGGTGGAAAGAATGAATCAAACACTGAAAAGGCAAGTTAGTAAAATATGTCAAGAAACTCATTTAAAATGGCCTCAGGCACTCCCACTGGCCCTTTTACGAATTCGGGTCCAACCAAAGAGTGGGACATTAATTAGTCCTTATGCGTTATTATATGGAAAACCTTATGAATCTCCTGAACCAAATTTGAGCATACATTTAAAAGGAAAACAAGATGTATATAACTATTTGCTTTCTTTAGGAAAAACTTTAACTGCGCTTCGGAGTGCGGTTGTTTGGAACAGGCCTCTGTCTTTGGAAAATCCAGTACATGATTTCCAACCAGGTGATTATGTCTATGTGAAGACATGGACTTCTGAACCTCTTCAGGAATGCTGGAAAGGACCCTTTCAAATATTGTTGTTTACTTTCACCGCTGTCAAGATTGCTGAATCAGATGCATGGATCCACTATACTCGGGTGAAGAAAGCTCCATCATCTTGGAAAGTTGTATATAGAGACCCTAGAACTTCAAAACTGACTTTGAAGCATGTCTAATCTTGTATATCCATTTTGGAATCTGGGGGAAATGGATTTTGATTTGGAAAATAATATTGGTGGGAGTCTGGTCTGAGATTGTGGCTAAACAACAAGTAACAGTGAACTATGGAGGTACTTTGGGATTGGGATGTAATTTTACTCAGATTCCAGAATTTGATCCTGACAAATTAGAAATTAGTTGGATGAGAGATAAGGAAAAAAGCGAGTATCTACCAGGACAAATTGAGCTGAAGAAAAAGACAAGAAATAAGAGACAAGCTGAACAATTAATTTATCTCCCAAAGAAAACTCAGGAAGAAAATTTGATGGTAGGATTGATTAAGGGATTTGCTAATTTCCAGAATGTGACACAAATTACTGCCTGTTTACCAATACCAAGGGCAGTTGGTGAATCCATTCCAGGGGGAATTTTGACAATTAATTTGACTAATTTAGAACATAGAAATGTGACTACCCACTGTGAACAAAGGCCAATAGTTGGATGGCAAGAACAAGTGACAATTATTAAGAAGCAATGGAAGTCTCCAGGGAGCAGGGCAGATTGTGAAAAATTATTAAATTCTGTTTTTATTAAAGTTGGGAGATTTCATAATGTAGGATATTGTACTTATGATGAACAAGTTAAGAAAAATACAACTTGAATGATCATGGAATGGAAATGTGATAAGGCTAATCAGACAAAATCAGAAAGGACAATTAGTTGGGATTCAGTGTGGTCTATGACTATACTGTCTCAATTCCAATATATGGCTAAAGCTCCTTGGTGCTTTACTTGGGATGGAACCATTTTTACAACTTGGCCATCAGTAAATGACAAAGGGAGTACATTACGAGAAAAGGAAAATTTAGTATCTTGGTGGAAATGTGAGAAAATATACAATTGCAGTACTAAAGACATGGCAATTCAAAGAATTCCCCCTTTAGCTGCAGCCTTGAAGTATGGCTGCTTGCGTAGAGGACTTAAAAATGATCTCAAATTGACTGAAACCTTTAAACCTAAAAGAGGAACAATATTTAGTTGCAGAAAAACTATTATTCAGAGTCCAGGACACTTAGTTTGGGCAATGAGTGATGGAACCTGGACAACCCATCTGCCTCTTGATGGGAAGGTAAAACAAATCACTTTGGGAATGCCAACATTATGCCCAATTTGGAAAAAGTCTCCTTTTAAAGGATCGTTAGAAAATTTGAAATTGGAACGGGTGAAAAGATCAGAAATACATGATGAATGGAATGAACCCTCCACCGGAGTTAGAATCAGTTGGGCCCTAGAATCTCTACTAACCCCTTTGGCAATATATAGGAATCGAGACTGGCTGTACCAACTAACAAGACAGGTAGAAAAACTGGCCAATGTGACCAGAAAAGGATTTAGAGATCTGTCCTGGGTTCAGCTGGGATAGAGTTAATTTTTACAGGAACCTGGGAGGTGGGGGGGGGCATAGCCGGGGCAGCTGACCTGAACTAGCCAAGGAGCTATTCCATACCATGTGACATCATGCTCAGTATATAAATGGGGAGCGGGCCAGGGGGAGCTCTCTCTCGACTTTCGGTGGGGGAAGTGGCGGAGCGTCGGGTTCCGGGTGGTGAGCAGTTGCACTGTGCATCACTCTTTTTGTATATTCTTTCATTAGTACCGTTGTTGTTGTTGTAACCTTTTGTTGTGTTGTCCCAGTAAACTGCCCTTATCTCAACCCTCGAGGTTCCAGGTTTTTTTTTTTCTTTTCTCTCCTCCTTCTCCTTCCTATCCCACCGGAGGGGGGCGGGAGGAGTGAGCGAGCGGCTGCGTGGTCCTTTGTTACCGGCTGGGCTGAAACCACGACAGTCCTTTTTGGCGCCCAACGTGGGGCTCGAAGGGTTGAGATAACGACAGATCTGGCCAGAGCGTGTTGAAACAAATTTGTCATACGCATTTCTTATATTAGATAAATAGATGTTAGTCACAATGTTGATTCATTTGTTTACATGGTGGCATTTTGTAAGTTCTTATATGCTCTATGTATTGCCTGTAGTTACGTTTCTCACCTCTTTGAGAGTGATTGGGATTATCATTTTGCTGTACTGGGCAATGTCGACTTGTGAAATGATTACATCACTGGTCATGAGGTTAAGCTGGTATCTGTATGAGGCAGTGATATCATTTCCATACTTCGGGCACCTTCTATCGGATTTTATTGGTAATTACACTCAATCCATGGGGAAGTTAGGGGGGGATACTTCCCCCCGTCCGTTCGCCTCCCTTCTCTCCTTCCGACTAATTACAACAGCTTTTGAGAATTTTGAATATCCTTGGGATGCGCAAGCCAGTGTGCTGTTAGTGCTATGCCTCCTGAATATGTTTCAGGTCTTGTTTAGGGCTACAAAAAGGCTCTTTAAGAGTACCACCCAGAGATCTGCCCCAAAGCTGGATATTCATGGGTGGCACGGCATGTGGGAGGATATGGGCAGGTATCTAGAGAACTTCTCACCTCCAGTGGCTTGGAAGTTCACTCCCGAACAACTACAGAACCCTCATGAAGTGGTAGAATATTTGAAAGAAAAATGCTGTGGCTATTCCAAAGACGTACAACTCGCTGCACTGTGCTGGGCCCTGGCCAGTATCTACCAAACACTGCTTGATATTAGGCAGCACCCTCAGGGGGAAAAGGGGGAAAAGATGGAAAACAGGACAACAGGCACCGTGGCTACCCCAACCCCGACAACTGGCACCGTGGCTACCCAAACCCCGACAACTGGCACCGTGGCTACCCAAACCCCGACAACAGGCACCGTGGCTACGCAAACCCCGACAACAGGCACCGTGGCTACGCAAACCCCGACAACAGACACCGTGGCTACCTCAACCCCGACAACAGGCACTGTGGCTACCCCTACCCCGGCAACAGGCAGTGTGGCTACCCCAACCCCGGTGACAGATACTGCAGCTAAACCAGAGAACCAACCTGTGCCAGTATCAGTCGCCCCTGTACAGAAAAAGAAACACACAAAGAAATCAGTTCGCTTAGTGAGAGATGAAGATGAACCAGGGTCATCACGAGAACAGGAGGAAGAGGCAGAACCTGAAATAATCACCCGATCTCTATCCCCGAGTGAGTTGCGTGACATGCGAAAAGATTTTAGCCGCCACCCAGGTGAGCACATTGTTACCTGGCTGCTCCGATGCTGGGATAATGGGGCTAGTAGTGTGGAATTAGAGGGTAAGGAAGCCAAGCAGTTGGGATCTCTGTCTAGGGAAGGGGGCATCGACAAGGCGATTGGGAGAAAAACACAAGTCCTCAGCCTCTGGAGGCGACTTCTGTTAGGTATAAAGGAAAGATACCCCTTCAAGGATGAAGTTACATGTCACCAAGGCAAGTGGACCACCATGGAGAGAGGTATCCAGTACCTGAGGGAATTAGCCGTGCTGGAGGTGATTTATAATGATCCAGAAAATGCGCAGTCACCCACAGATCCAGATGAAGTCCAATGCACACAACCGATGTGGTGGAAGTTTCTACGAAGTGCACCACCAACCTATGCCAACTCATTGGCAGTAATGTCCTGGAAAGAAGGCTATGGACAAACGGTGGACGAATTGGCTGTCCAACTCCGGCAATACGAAGGAAGTCTCTCTTCCTCCCTACGGGCCTGTGTCTCAGCTGTAGAGGAATTGTCCCGAGAGTTCCAGCAATTCAAAGTGGATATGTCCTCCTCCCCACCTGTACAGGCCCGCATCGCAGCTATTGGGAGTAAGCACTCCTCTGCCCAAGAGAGAGGAGAGAGAAAGTACACACGACGGGCTAACCTGTGGTTTTACTTGCGTGACCATGGAGAGGACATGAGGAAGTGGGATGGAAAACCTACCTCAGTCCTGGATGCACGGGTACAGGAGTTGCGAGAAAAAGCAACCAGAAAAGAGGATTCTTCTTGGAAAGCTGCTGCTCCAGTTTCCCGTGAGCAGTCCCCCAGACGCAGTAGATGGGCTGATCCCATTTCTGATCCTCTTGAAGGGACTTCTGATTCACGTGTGCGAAAAGTGAGTAACGGATACTCTAACCAGGATTAGAGGGGCCCTGCCTCCAGCCAGGTGGAGGAGAGGGACAACCGAGTCTACTGGACAGTGTGGATTCGATGGCCTGGCACGTCCAACCCACAGGAATATAAGGCTCTAGTAGACACTGGTGCACAATGCACCCTAATGCCATCAAGTTATAAAGGGGCAGAACCCATCTGTATCTCTGGTGTGACAGGGGGATCCCAAGAGCTAACCGTATTGGAAGCTGAAATGAGTCTAACCGGGAATGAGTGGCATAAACACCCCACTGCAACTGGCCCAGAGGCCCCGTGCATCCTTGGTATAGATTATCTCAGGAGGGGGTATTTCAAGGACCCAAAAGGGTACCGTTGGGCCTTTGGTATAGCTGCATTGGAGACGGAGGAGATTGAACAGCTGTCTACCCTGCCTGGTCTCTCTCAAGACCCTTCGGTTGTGGGGTTGCTGAAGGTTGAAGAACAACAGGTGCCAATTGCTACCACGACGGTGCACCAGCGGCAATATCGCACCAACCGAGACTCCCTGATCCCCATCCATAAGCTGCTTTGCCAATTGGAGAGCCAAGGAGTGATCAGCAAGACTCGCTCACCCTTTAATAGTCCCATATGGCCCGTGCGGAAATCTAATGGGGAATGGAGACTAACAGTAGATTATCGTGGGCTGAATGAAGTCACGCCACCACTGAGCGCTGCTGTGCCAGATATGTTAGAGCTTCAATATGAACTGGAATCAAAGGCAGCCAAGTGGTATGCTACAATTGACATTGCTAATGCATTTTTCTCCATTCCTTTGGCAGCGGAGTGCAGGCCACAGTTTGCTTTCACTTGGAGGGGCGTCCAGTACACCTGGAATCGACTGCCCCAGGGGTGGAAACACAGCCCCACTATTTGCCATGGACTGATCCAGGCTGCACCGGAAAAAGGTGAAGCTCCAGAACACCTGTAATACATTGATGACATTATCATGTGGGGCAACACGGCAGAAGAAGTTTTTGAGAAAGGGAAGAAAATAATCCAAATCCTTTTAAGGCTGGTTTTGCCATAAAAGAAAGTAAGGTCAAGGGACCTGCACAGGAGATCCAGTTCTTAGGAGTAAAATGGCAAGAAGGGCGTCGTCACATCCCTATGGATGTGATCAACAAAATAGCAGCTATGTCCCCACCGACTAATAAAAAGGAAACACAGGCTTTCTTAGGTGTTGTGGGCTTTTGGAGAATGCATATTTCAAATTACAGTCAAATTGTAAGTCCTCTCTACCAAGTTACCCGGAAGAAGAACGATTTTAAATGGGGGCCTGAGCAACGACAAGCCTTTGAACAAATTAAGCGGGAGATTGTTCATGCAGTAGCTCTTGGGCCAGTCCGGACAGGACAAGATGTTAAAAATGTGCTCTACACTGCAGCTGGGGAGAATGGCCCTACCTGGAGCCTCTGGCAGAAAGCACCTGGGGAGACCCGAGGCCGACCCCTGGGGTTTTGGAGTCGGGGATACAGAGGATCCGAAGCTCGCTATACTCCAACTGAAAAAGAGATATTGGCAGCATATGAAGGAGTTCGAGCCGCCTCAGAAGTGGTTGGTACTGAAACACAGCTCCTCTTAGCACCCCGACTGCCAGTGCTGGGCTGGATGTTCAAAGGGAAAGTCTCCTCTACACATCATGCAACTGATGCCACATGGAGTAAGTGGGCCGCACTGATCACACAACGAGCTCGCATAGGAAACCCCAGTTGCCCAGGAATTGTGGAAGTGATCACGGACTGGCCAGAAGGCAAAGATTTTGGAATGTCGCCAGAGGAGGAGGTGACACGGGCTGAAGAGGCCCCGCTGTATAATAAACTGCCAGAAAATGAGAGGCAATATGCCCTGTTCACTGATGGGTCCTGTCGCATTGTGGGAAAACACCGGAGGTGGAAGGCTGCTGTATGGAGTCCTACACGACTAGTCGCAGAAACTGCTGAAGGAGAAGGTGAATCGAGTGAGTTTGCAGAGGTGAAAGCCATCCAGCTAGCGTTAGACATTGCTGAAAGAGAAGTGGCCAGTGCTCTACCTCTATACTGACTCATGGATGGTGGCAAATGCCCTGTGGGGGTGATTACAGCAATGGAAGAAGAGCAACTGGCAGCACAGAGGGAAACCCATCTGGGCGGCCGCACTGTGGCAAGATATTGCTGTTCGGATAGAGAAGCTAGTGGTAAAAGTACGTCACGTAGATGCTCATGTACCCAAGAGTCAGGCCACTGAAGAACATCAAAGCAACCAGCAGGCAGATCAGGCCGCCAAGATTGAAGTGTCTCAGGTGGACCTGGACTGGCAACGTAGGGGTGAGCTATTTATGGCTCAGTGGGCCCATGATACCTCGGGCCATCAGGGAAGAGATGCAACATATAGATGGGCTCGTGATCGAGGGGTGGACTTGACCATGGACACTATCGCACAGGTTATCCATGAATGTGAAACATGTGCTGCAATTAAGCAAGCCAAGCGGCTAAAACCCCTGTCACATGGTGGGCGATGTCTGAAATATAAATATGGGGAAGCCTGGCAGATTGACTATATCACACTCCCACGAACCCGCCAAGGCAAGTGCCATGTGCTTACAATGGTGGAAGCAACCACTGGATGGCTGGAAACATATCCTGTGTCCCACGCCACTGCCCAGAACACTATCCTGGGCCTTGAAGAGCAAGTTTTATGGCAACACGGCACCCCAGAAAGAATCGAGTCGGACAACGGGACTCACTTCCGAAACAACCTCATAGACACCTGGGCCAAAGAACATGGCATTGAGTGGGTATATCACATCCCTTATCACGCACCAGCCTCCGGAAAAATCGAACGATACAATGGACTGCTGAAAACTATATTGAGAGCAATGGGGGGTGGAACTTTCAAACATTGGGATACACATTTAACAAAAGCCACCTGGTTAGTTAATACTAGAGGATCTGCCAATTGGGCTGGCCCCGCCCAACCAAGACTTCCACATACTGTAGAAGGGGATAAAGTCCCTGTAGTGTGCATGAGAAGTATGTTAGGAAAGGCAGTCTGGGTTAGTCCCCCCTCAAGCAGAGACAAACCCATCCAAGGGGTTGTTTTTGCTCAGGGACCTGGGTACACCTGGTGGGTGATGCAGAAGGATGGGGAAGTTCGATGTGTACCTCAGGGAGGTTTGATTTTGGGAGAGAATAGCCAGTGAATTAGGCTGTATGATATTTAACTGCTAAATAACCTGCCAATGTATGTCATTGTATCTATAGTGGCTATATGCCATATCAAGGGTATTACTGTAAGAATTACCCAAATGACTGAAGGATGGACTTTGAAACTGAGCCAAGTACAACAGTGATAGAACTTGAACTGGCGCCCAGCAATTTCCTCAAGATCAACCTCTTCGACCTGCAGGCCGAGGCTGTGGGTTGCACCAAATGTACCAGCCACAAGTTCCAGAGGCAGCATACAACATCCTAACACCTCACACCATCTCTCTTATCCTGAAGAACTGTTACAACAGATGGAGCCCCAAAGTCATGGACTAAATAAAATTGATGGACACATTGGAGGGATAGCCCATTGACTAAGGGAATACTATTTGTGTGTGTGCGTGTGTGTGTGTGTCCATATACATATATATATATATATATATGACAAGGAAAGTGGTAGTGGTTGATTGGAAAATGTAAGATCTGGGCATGATGTAGATGGTATAGAATAAGGGGTGGATAATGTCCTGGGTTCAGCTGGGATAGAGTTAATTTTTACAGGAACCTGGGAGGTGGGGGGGGGCATAGCCGGGGCAGCTGACCTGAACTAGCCAAGGAGCTATTCCATACCATGTGACATCATGCTCAGTATATAAATGGGGAGCGGGCCGGGGGGAGTGCTCGGGACTTTCGGTGGCGGAGCGTCGGGTTCCGGGTGGTGAGCAGTTGCACTGTGCATCACTCTTTTTGTATATTCTTTCATTAGTACCGTTGTTGTTGTTGTAACCTTTTTTTGTGTTGTCCCAGTAAACTGCCCTTGTCTCAACCCTCGAGGTTCCAGGTTTTTTTTTTTTTCTTTTCTCTCCTCCGTCTCCTCCCTATCCCACCGGAGGGGGGCGGGAGGAGTGAGCGAGCGGCTGCGTGGTCCTTTGTTACCGGCTGGGGCTGGGCTGAAACCACGACAGTGGGTAATGCGGGAAGATGGGGAAGTCCGATGTGTGCCTCAAGGGGATTTGATTTTGGGTGAGAATAGCCAATGATTTGAATTGTATGATGATGATTGCTATATAAAACTGTATGTCATCACTACTATGGTTGCTATATGCCATATCAATGGTATTACTGTAAAAATTACCCAGATGAATGAGGAATAAATTCTGATGAAACTGAGCAAAGTGCAGCAATGATAGAACTGCACAAGCACAGCAGTGATTGAACCAGAACTGGCTTCAGCATGCGACAATCCAACACCACACACCATCTCTCTTGCCCTGAAGGACTGTTATGACAGATGGAGCCCAAAGTCATGGACTAAATTAACTCAATGGACATTTTAGAGGGATGGCCTGTAGACTAAGGGAATGATATCTCTGTGTGTATACATCAAGAGACAGGAAAGGTGGTGGTGATTAATCAGGATGTATTGGAAAGTGTGGGACCTGGGCATGACGTAGATGATATAGAATAAGGGGTGGGTATTGTCCTAGTTTTTTCTGGGATAGAGTTAATTATCTTCCTAGTAGCTGGTATAGTACTGTGTTTTTGCATTTAGGATGAGAATAATGTTGATAACACACTGATGTTTTAGTTGTTGCTGAGCAGTGCTTACACTAAGTCAAGGACTCTTCAGCTTCTCATATTGCTCTGCCAGCGAGGAGGCTGGGGGTGCACAAGAAGCTGGGAGGGGACACAGCCAGGACAGCTGACCCAAACTGGCTAAAGGTATATTCCATACCATATGATGTCACACTGAAGAATGAAACTGGGGGGAGTTGGCCGGGGGATGGCAGCCCACTCCTCAGGGACTGGCTGGGCATTGGTCAGCGGGTGGTGAGCAATTGCATTGTGCATAACTTGTTTTGTATATTCTTTTATCATTATTATTATTATCCCTTCCTTTTCTGTCCTATTAAACTGTCTTTATCTCAATCCACGAGTTGTAACTTTTTTCCAGTTCTCTCCCCCATCCCACTGCAGGAGGAGTGAGCAAACGGCTGTGTGGTGTTTAGCTGCCTGCCGGGTTAAACTGCAACATTTTCTTATCTTTATTTTCTTCTTCTTTTGCAAGACCAAAGCTCCAAAGTGACCCATCTCTTGCTTCTTAGTTCAAGTCCATTTAATTTCATAAATTCATTACTACTTGCACATAAAATTACTATTATTATTGCTATTAATATGTACTTATGCAAGTATTTGACACATATGAGTTTTGTTTCCTTGAAGAAAGCTCCAAGGAATCATTTACGGGAAGTAGGAGAGACATGTGATAGCTCCAAGACTGATGAGTCGTCACATGGTGATGCTCAATACAAAAGACAAAACCAAAACATAAGAGTACAACAATGTTTGAGCAGTCATATTCTAGCATCAGCTAGATGCTGCTGGAAAGGAAATGGGATTGCTTTGCTATTTTAAAAGGATGGCCAGTGTTTAATCAAGCCTCAGAAAGATACATAAGCCGCAAGTATTTAGCACTTATTTCAGTCCAGCCCTGATTTAAGTGTCTTTCAAATCCTACTCACTATATTTTTATGTGACCAGGGATGATCAGGGGCAACATATGCAAAAAACACAGGTATTGGTTAGCTTTAAGAAAAATTACTTTCTCTGAGCCTAATGGGACCCTTCACATCCTCAAAAATGATACAACAGGTGTTCTCAGTGTCATGTTGTATTGGTTTTGTGTGGCAAGGTTTTGGTAGCGGGGGGGGTTACAGGGGTGGCTTCTGTAAGAAGCTGCTGGAAGCTTCCCCTGTGTTCGAGAGAGCCCATACCAGCCGGCTCTAAGACGGACCCGCCGCCGGCCAAGGCCGAGCCAATCAGTGATAGTGGTAACACCTCTGTGATAACATTTTTAAGAAAAAAAAAAAAAGTTGGGACGGCGGTATTCGGCAGCCGGAGAGAGGAGTGAGAACATGTAAGAGAAACAACCCTGCGGACACCAAGGTCAGTGAAGAAGGAGGGGCAGGAGATGCTCCAGGCGCCGGAGCAGAGATTCCCCTGCAGCCCGTGGTGAAGACCGTGGTGAGGCAGGCTGTCCCCCTGCAGTCCATGGAGGTCCACGGTGGAGCAGATATCCACCTGCAGCCCGTGGAGGACCCCACGCCGGAGCAGGTGGATTCCCGAAGGAGGCTGTGACCCTGTGGGAACCCCGCGCTGGAGCAGGCTCCTGGCAGGACCTGCGGATCTGTGGAGAGAGGAGCCCACGGAGCAGGTTTTCTGGCAGGACTTGTGACCCCGTGGGGGGCCCACGCTGGAGCAGTCTGTGCCTGAAGGACTGCACACCGTGGAAAGGACCCATGCTGGAGCAGTTCGTGAAGAACTGCAGCCCGTGGGAAGGACCCACGTTGGAGAAGTTCGTGGAGGACTGTCTCCCATGGGAGGGACCCCACGCTGGAGCAGGGGAAGAGTGTGTGATGAGTCCTCCCCCTGAGGAGGATGAAGCGGCAGAAAATAACGTGTGATGAACTGACCGTAAACCCCATCCCCGTCCCCCTGTGCCGCTGGGGGGGGGGGGTTGGTAGAGAATCCGGGAGTGAAGTTGTGCCTGGGAAGAAGGGAGGGGTGGAGGGAAGGTGTTCTGAGATTTGGTTTTATTTCTCATTACCCTACTCCGGTTGATTTGTAATAAATCAAGTTAATTTTCCCCAAAACTGAGTCTGTTTTGCCCGTGACGGTAATTGGTGAGTGATCTCTCCTATCGTTATCTCTACCCACAAGCTCTTTGTTATATTTTCTCTCCCCTGTCCAGCTGAGAAGGAGGGGGAGTGATAGAATGGCTCTGGGGGGCACCTGGCGTCCAGCCAGGGTTAACCCATCACACATGTTCATTGAGGACCTATTAATGGGTTGGACAATAGGCTGGGGACCACATAAAGGAAATTATTTACTGTGTAACATGTTCAAAAGATGTCAGATGAAGAAAGGTCTCTTTATGGGTCACATGCAAAACCTTTCTAGGATACAGGTGGCTGTGGGTTGCACTCTGGGAGACCTTGATATAACAGAAACTAAACAACTTAGCTGTTGACATAGAATAATTACATATTGCAACAGAAAAAAGGTTAATTTATATGCAACTTTTAATGTAATTCAGACTTGTGTTGGTTGAATCTAGTGGAGATGCAGATTTTGGGAATATCTAAGGCTAATGTTTTAGGTTCACAAAACCAATTTGGAGTCTTTCAGACTTTCCATTCCTGATGCTTAAAACTATGATTCCCCCCCAAGAGATATTAAATTAAAGAGAAAATACATCACCTTACTCTCCAGATAAAAGGAAGTCTATGCTATTTATCAAGCTTAGGGAATAAAGCCATTGTTGCATTTGAATGAAAGTAATACTCCCAATTGATGCAGTAGGGGCCAGGATTCCACCTTCTAAAAAATGAGCCCCCTGGTACCTCAGGGGTAGTACTGATTAGGACAAGTTCTATAGAGTACATATCACCTTCAGGTTTTCACTACAGATTACGTCTATACCTTTTTCTTACTTCCCCTCTGAATTTTGTTTTTTTCCCATTCCTTCTTTGTCCTTTTTTCCTCCCCCTTCTCTCCCCCCCCTTTTCTTTAGGTTTCCTCCACTCTCCCTCCTACTCCTTTCACAGCATCCCCAATGCAGAATGCTAACCCATAAAAATAACATTCCAGTTAAACTTTCAAGCTCTTGGCAACTGAATGGGTTTGAATAGA
This sequence comes from Harpia harpyja, assembly GCF_026419915.1. NCBI lineage: Eukaryota > Metazoa > Chordata > Aves > Accipitriformes > Accipitridae > Harpia > Harpia harpyja. Next base: position 16,764,634 of record NC_068968.1, on the reverse strand, counting down.
GGCAATGCCACTAAGCTATCCCTTTTGTAGGCATGTGTACTGGGTTTGTATGGCAAGGTTTTGGGGGGGGGGGGGGGTAGAGGGGTGGCTTCTGTGAGAAGATGCTAGAAGCTTCCCCTATGTCCTACAGAGCCAATGCCAGCCGGCTCCAAGATGGACCTGCCGCTGGCCAAGGCCAAGCCAATCAGCGACAGTGGTAGTGCCTCTGTGATAACGTATTTAAGAAGGGAAAAAAAGTTGCTGTGGCACAGAAACTGCAGCCAGAGAGAGGAGTGAGAACATGTAAGAGAAACAGCCCTGCAGACACCAAGGTCAGAGAAGAAGGAGGGGCAGGAGATGCTCCAGGCGCCGGAGCAGAGATTCCCCTGCAGCCTGTGGTGAAGACCGTGGTGAAGACCATGGTGAGGCAGGCTGTCCCCCTGCAGCCCATGGAGGTCCATGGTGGAGCAGATATCCACCTGCAGCCCATGGAGGACCCCATGCTGGAGCAGGTGGATGCCCAAAGGAGGCCGTGACCCTGTGGGAAGCCTGCGCTAGAGCAGGCTCCTGGCAGGACCTGTGGACCCATGAAGAGATAGGAGCCCACACTGGAGCAGGTTTGCTGGCAGGACTTGTGACCCCACGGGGGACCCACGCTGGAGCAGTGTGCTCCTGAAGGACTACACCCTGTGGAAGGGACCCATGCTGGAGCAGTTTGTGAAGAACTGCAGCCTGTGGGAAGGACCCACGTTGGAGAAGTTTGTGGAGGACTGTCTCCCATGGGAGGGACCCCACGCTGGAGCAGGGGAAGAGTGATGAGTCCTCCCCCTGAGGAGGAAGGAGCGGCAGAGACAATGTGTGATGAATTGACTGTAACCCCCATTCCCCGTCCCCCTGCGCTGCTTGGGGGGGGTAGGTAGAGAATTTAGGAGTGAAGTTGTGCCCATGAAGAAGGGAGGGGTGGGGGGAAGGTTTTTTGAGATTTGGTTTTATTTCTTGTTATCCTACTCTGGTTGATTGGCAATAAATTAAGTTAATTTTCCCTAAGTGTTACGGATGCACAACTAACCAAATCCAACAGGTGTTAAAACTCAGATTTATTCTTCAGCAAAAGTTAGTTGGAAGTCCGGTAACATTTTATAAAACCACAGGCTCAATGATGTAATTAATACTACACGGCCGACTTAAGAATCCCCAAGATTTAAAGTGATGGCTCAAAACGCGCATATCACTCACCTAAAAGCTGAGGGCTCTCTCCCTCAAGGAGTTACCTCGGGCGGTGCCCCGACCCGAGGGGGAGTCCCTGACTGCAGACCCGCTGCTCCAAGGAGGACTGCCAGTATGTCCTCTGGCGGGACCCCGTTTATACCCCTGTCGAATCTGACCCTTGGTCATTTAATCCTATTGGCCAGGAGGGTCACCTCAGTGTACCTGGTGCATCTCGATTGGCCAGTTCAAATTTCAACCTGCAGCCTCCAGGGTTTCCTTCCCCTTCTCCCTTCCTGGAGAAGTTTTGTTTCCTGCTGGCAGGATGGGGATGGGGGGGGAACGTACTGCCACACTAAGTCAAGTCTGTTTTGCCTGTGACGGTAATTGGTGAGTGATCTCTCCCTGTCCTTATCTCGACCCACAAGCCCTTTGTTATATTTTTCTCTCCCCTGTCCAGCTGAGGAGGGGGAGTGATAGAGTGGCTGCGTGGTGCTTAGTTTCTGCCTGGGGTTAAACCACGACAACTAGTCAGAAATATTTTTCTTGTTTTCACTGTGAATTGTCCAGGACCTCTGTCCCATGCTGACCCTACAGCACAAAGTGTGTAATCACAATTCTACAGGATAAATAGTGCCTGGGTAAGTTTGTGTGAAACTTTGCCCTTTTTTCTTGCATATGGAATGTAAAGTATCTGATGCAGATGAGAACATTCATAGTTCAAAGTTCTGCCACATACATGAAAGGAGAAGCACATCTGGTAGCAGCAAAACCTAGGACATTTCAATGTCCCAATGATTTATTACTAGAGCAAGTGGAAACATAGCAGACCAGAACATCATTTATCATTTAACTACAGATCTCACTGAAACACGTAGTGTCTGACCACACATACAGTGTGGGACCCTCCCTGTGTATTCCCTCCAAAGAAATGTTGTATGATACTACTATTTGGGAGAATTTAATTGACAGTTTTCCTGAGAACCTGTTCAATCAACTTTAGGTTTATCATTAGACTTCCAGCACAGTCAAACTTTCTGTGCTTCCTTTTCAAAATTATAAGCCACTTTCCTTTTGCTATTGTAACTCTACAGGTGGAGTTAGAGGTCAGAGCTCATCAGAATTTCTATTTTCCTTCATAGGACATCTTAGATAATCAAACAGGAGAAATGTTTGGGACTCTTGTTTGGGGTTTTTTTTAGTAAGTTATTTCCTTTGAATGTATACTGAAAACATGTACAGATATTCATCAGTCCCACTGGAGTTACAAGACACTAGGAAAAAAAAACCCAAACAGCCCATGAACTGTGTACAATACTTATGTTTTATTGTCATAGAATCTCTAATTATCTGTGGATCTCAAAATGTCATGAAAAATAGTGATTGATTAAGACACACAAGGCCCCTGAAAGATAAGTACGATACCCTTTATTTAGGGATGGAAATGGAAGTGTGGTGACTTATTCAAGGTCACACAGGGAGTCCGTGGAAGAGCTGAGAACTCAGGATTTGTGACTCCTGATAAATACCCCACTCAACCCAAAGTCTTTCCCTGGAAAATGTTTATCAAGACTAGTGACAACTGAAGGAAACCACTACATATACTAAGGGTTAGAATATTCTGGGATGTAGAGGTTAAAGGACTTATTAGCTGGAAGCTGGTTTAGCTGACATTAAATTGCAAAAGGTTTAATATGAAGATTATATTAATATGAAACTGGATGTAGTTTGCTTTTGCATAGAGGAATAGGCTAGAATCTTCCTTGGACACATCTTATTGGTATTCAGTTTTATTGTTGTTAATATTTTTCCAGTTAAACTAACTAGTTATTTGAAAGATGTTGATTGCCATATTGGATTTTTTTCCCCTAGAGATAAGCTGTGATTTAATATTTATGTATTTTTAAACATAGTTTCCCATCAGCCTTTGCCTCCCAGCCTCCAATCAGAATTACCGCTCCTTAGACTAAAAATTAGTTTTGCATTAATTTGTGAATTACATTCTCTAATACTCACAAGAAATCTGAATTAGGGCTATATCCTCAAGCTCTTACTTATTGGGAGCAATTCAGTAGAAACTCAAAGGTAATGTTAGAAAAGTTGGTCAGTGCTCAGCCTGCTGCTGTTCAGTCCTGCCCCCGTCTAAGCCCCAGCAACATGTTTCCACCACTTCCTGAGGGTAACTGGTAGTGATTGTGTCATCACACAGTGAATTGGATCAACTCAGTGACCCAGCTGACCATCAAGAACATTGATTTTCAACCAGGTTAGAGAACTGGTTTGACTCTGTGTGGTCCCACTCTAGATGATAGCACTGACACAAGGTACTCAACAAGGCAGTACTACCCCTTTTTGATGGCAGCATGGCCTGAAATGGGCTTAATCCAACCATGAAGCTTCACCTCACAGCTTGATAACATACCCTGAATACTGGGAACTTAAGCAATATCAATCAAGAAATATAACAAATTGTTTTAAACTAATGTTTTATGTAATACAACCTGCAGCCACAGAGATGATGATTCTGGTGTTTATGGTCACGTTCAATCATTTCTGATTCCCTGCTTTTGTGGTCCTCTCTTCCAGCCTGTATGCCTGGGAAGATTCTAGCACCTACTCAGACTCTGCTGTTGTAAGGCAGCAGTCTTTCATCATTAACAGGAATTTTTCTGTTTACTGGTTGTTTTTTTTTTAAAGCAACTGAGCTGTTTAAAAACAGACCTGCCCTCAAGCAGTGACACAACCTGTGTGTGTGCAAAGAAGCAAAGTCAACAACAGTAGATGCAGGCCTAGTAGGAAAAGGAAAGGATAATTTTTTGTTGGAGTACAAGTCTCTGGTGGACACTTGCTGCAGCTCTAATTTCAAAACATCAAGTCTGATGAAATGCTCATAATACTGTTTGCACATAAAATTTTACTGTTCTGAATGAGGTTCAGACTCTGGGAAGTCTCTGCTTTGAAGTGGGGTGGAATCTCCCTGCAGAAGAGAGTCTCTTCTGGGGCAAGTGCAAACTGAAGTTCACTTTGTTTTGAGGTAAAGTGTTAAATCTGGAGTATGGTTTCAAAAGTCTGTTAAAAATATCTTTAAAACAGGAAGGCAAGAGAGACACAATGTCAATATAATAAAACTCTCTTTTTTGGGGGTAGCGTTCTCTCTTTAGCCGGGATACAGATACAGCAAAGGTTTGAAAGATGTGCCTAACTTTAATTTGGGGTAACTAGATATTAGACTACACACTCATGCTTAAATATCATGTGCAATCAGGCCATAAATCTAAAGACTGGGAAATTAGGCCTTGTATCATACTTTTCCCCCCAACTCACTCATTTTGCATAAGTCAAAGCAAGCTAGTTAGCCTCTCTGCCTCAGTTTCTCTGTACAGCATATGAGGTGAACAGTAGCTCCCATTGCCTGCCTTTGGAATGATTTGATATGTCTCTGAGAAGGGTCCTATACGCTTAGAGTATTATTTATTCATAGAGGGCTGAGGTTTTATAAATGCAATAACAGTAACTGTGTTTTGAATATCAGAAAACTTAAAACCTGTCAACTTTATTATAGCTGTCTATAACATTTAGAATGTTCTAAACTTCCTAGAAATCATTGCAACGTGAATGAAGTGAAATACGTTTAACACCAAACATTAACATCCTTTATTATTCCTGTTTCAAATGTAACCCTTTCTTTACCTTACACAAAACAGCCCTATTTCCAGTTCCATCACTGCTCTGTTAAGTAATTTGCAAGAAGCTAACAAAGTCTGGCTACATCCTCATAGTGACTGTTTAAACCCATTACTTTCTCTTTTAATCAAATCACTGTTGTGTCAAAACATACAATTCTTGCCATGAATCTCACTGGCTTGTTACAGTTCACCAGTTGACCTTGAAAATGTTTGTTCTCCAAAGCATCTTCTCTTGGGCCTGCAACTAAATTGCTCATGATCATTTTTCTATACACAGAGACTTCTCATTAACATAATCAGAGCAGCAAGCTTAAGTGCAACAAACATAAAATCAGCAATAGAAAAAGAAAATTCAAGAGAGCCCTTGGATGCAGAATGTGGTCTGTGTTATTTAGGGTCCCATTTATAGTAAGCCCTTTTTTCTACATTCACGTCTTGACTTTTCTATGGGAATAACCCCCCAACCTAAAAAGGTGATGTACCATTTCTATAGCTGCTTTACTCCTTTTTATTTATTTCTTAGCTATCTTTCCTTTAGAAAATATCTTAAGCCATTGAAGGACCAAGAAGGGACAGTATAATACCATGCAAAAGCCACTTGCTCATTAGCATCAAAGATTTATACAGATCTTAAATGAGGAGTTAAGTGCCATGGGCTATTTTCATTGTTTAATGTGTTAAAGTAAATAAAAATGTATCTAAGATGTGGACATACAATTAGTTTTGAGTTATTTATCTGGAGTTTGTATGGTTTAGAAAAACTCCATCTTCTTGGCTAATCCTGTCCTAATGCATTTAACTTCAGCCATCAGCTATGATTAAACACCTGCTGTTGTGGGGAAACAAAGCACACTAATCCAATATGTATTTCTGACATCTTAAATATCACCCAGTCCCCTGACATCAGGCACAGCTTTTCAGCAGGGTGGAATTCCAGAGCATATTTTTCTAATTTATGGATGGACAATAAATCAAAATTAAGCCTTGGGCAATGAAACATACATTGCTGCAGAATGAACTGACTGCAAACTAGGGCACAGAACAGCAGTGGGGAGAGGGGTGCATTAATGGAGTCCTGAGCTGCAAACACTGACATGAAAATTAAGCAAGTTCCTCTCATATTTTATTTATAGAGAACAAAAAGAAAAAGATAGCAGGGACCAAAAGTAAGTTTTACAATCTCCTGAACACACTGCTCTGGGGAGAATTGTCCTGTTGGTGCTGATGCCACCATTTTATACCATGCTGTGGTGGGTTGACCCTGGCTGGATGCCAGGTGCCCACCAAAGCCATTCTATCACTCCCCCTCCTCAGCTAGACAAGGGAGAGAAAATATAACAAAGGGCTCATGAGTCAAGATAAGGACAGGGAGAGATCACTCACTAATTACCATCACAGGCAAAACAGACTCGACTTGGGGAAAATTAACTTAATTTATTGCCAATCAACCAGAGTAGGGTAACAAGAAATAAAACCAAATCTCAAAAAACCTTCCCTCCACCCCCCTTCTTCATGGGCACAACTTCACTCCCAAATTCTCTACCTACCCCCCCCAAGCAGCGCAGGGGGACGGGGAATGGGGGTTACAGTCAATTCATCACACATTGTCTCTGCCGCTCCTTCCTCCTCAGGGGGAGGACTCATCACTCTTCCCCTGCTCCAGCGTGGGGTCCCTCCCATGGGAGACAGTCCTCCACAAACTTCTCCAACGTGGGTCCTTCCCACAGGCTGCAGTTCTTCACAAACTGCTCCAGCATGGGTCCCTTCCACAGGGTGTAGTCCTTCAGGAGCACACTGCTCCAGCGTGGGTCCCCCGTGGGGTCACAAGTCCTGCCAGCAAACCTGCTCCAGTGTGGGCTCCTATCTCTTCATGGGTCCACAGGTCCTGCCAGGAGCCTGCTCTAGCGCAGGCTTCCCACAGGGTCATGGCCTCCTTTGGGCATCCACCTGCTCCAGCATGGGGTCCTCCATGGGCTGCAGGTGGATATCTGCTCCACCATGGACCTCCATGGGCTGCAGGGGGACAGCCTGCCTCACCATGGTCTTCACCACGGTCTTCACCACAGGCTGCAGGGGAATCTCTGCTCCGGCGCCTGGAGCATCTCCTGCCCCTCCTTCTTCTCTGACCTTGGTGTCTGCAGGGCTGTTTCTCTTACATGTTCTCACTCCTCTCTCTGGCTGCAGTTTCTGTGCCACAGCAACTTTTTTTCCCTTCTTAAATACGTTATCACAGAGGCACTACCACTGTCGCTGATTGGCTTGGCCTTGGCCAGCGGCAGGTCCATCTTGGAGCCAGCTGGCATTGGCTCTGTAGGACATAGGGGAAGCTTCTAGCATCTTCTCACAGAAGCCACCCCTCTACCCCCCCCCCCCCCAAAACCTTGCCATGCAAACCCAATACACTAGTCATATATCATATCATAGTGCCACACCTAATTATAATTGAAAATATGCATCAAAAGGTCAAAACATTATTATTTTCCTTTCTGGAGTCCTACTCATCTGGAGACTGCAACGATAATCTTTGTTTCCAGAATAAAAAAGAATCTGTATCCCTGCTGAGCTGAGATGATAAAAGTCAATTCTTTGTTGTAGCCCTAAGCAAAACCATGTTCTTCATCGTTAA